>NW_027185754.1:21566651-21665515 GCF_028583685.1 Petaurus breviceps papuanus | reverse complement strand
CTTAGTAAATGCTGTATTTGGAATGATGTCATGTTTTGATCTTCTCTGTTCTTGGTTTGTCACTGAATAAAATGGAGAGCACCTATGCTGGTATTCTGAACCTTGGGAAGTTGCCTTTCCTTGGCATTACATTACAGGGGGGTGGGATTGGGGAGAGGATGAACAAAGTAAGAAAGTACACATCATAGAACAAAAGAAAACACAAGCAAAGAAAAGATGGGCAATTCTCAACATGATGAGTGTTATTTATCATATAGGTTTTCTTGAAATGAAAATTTATTATTACATATTTTGAATCCTCTCTTATGCTCTGCTATGCACATGCCATGCTTTTTTTCTTTCTAACTTTGTATTTAAGTTCCAATATTTAAGTTTATGATATGTTTTTATTTCTTTTCTCTTATTCTATATTTATGTTCTGGTGTTTGAGTCTAAAATAAAATTTTTGGGAAAAAAAGAAAGTTTAGTTACAAAGAGAAGAAGAGATATAGGATGACAGTTGTAGTAGTTGTTGTCCTTCATGCTTGAAGAGGCCCAAAGTCACTACACTGGAGTCAGGTACAGACTGTCTGTCAGAAGGCTCTACCACAGGTCAGGCATTTGGTGTAGAGATGTCTCTAAATTTGTGTATCTCAAGCTCTTTTGAGCTACTGCAATTCTGCTTTGCTCAAAAAGCACAGTGTGTTCTTTGATGCAGGCACTCCATGCTGATTGGTCTTGTGCCATTGTCTCCCATGTCTCTCAATCAAAGTTCTTGAGAGTATCCTTTCATCACTTCTTCTAACTTCTTTGTCTGTATTTGCATTGTATGAATTCTCCGTAAAAGTTCTTTAGGCAAATGTATGTTTAGCATTCAATCAATGTGACCAGTCTATCAGAATTACATTCTCTGCAGTAGAGTAGCTTGGAAGTTTAGCTCAAGAAAGGACCTTGGTGGTCTGGTACCATATCTTGCCAGGTAATCTTTAGAATCTTCCTATTGATGACTGGGGAAACTCAAGAGCAGCGGCTATTATCCAGAATCAGGGTAAGCATACCATCATGGAACTGATGTACAATACTGATAAACTTCTCTGGGCAACCAAATTTTGCCATCATCTTCCACAAGCCCAAATGAATGACAGTATCAAAGGCGTCGGTCAGAATGACGAATGTTGTATCCAGATGTCTGTTGGGCTCCTGGTATTCCTTCTTGGAATTGCTGATCAACAAACACCATGTCAACTCCTCCTTGGCCCTTTCTGAAACCACACTGGTTCTCAGGTAGATGACCATCTTTCAGGTGAAAGATTAGTCTATTAAGGAGGATTCTAGCAAGAATCTTGCCAGCAATGACCCTCTTCCCCCTTTCACTCCCCCGCCCCGATTGTCACAGGACAACTCAATTTTCTTTCCTTTCTAGAGATGCCTCAATGGAGGCATCCTTGAACTTCTGGGGGATAACCTCCTCTTGTCATATAACCCAGAAGATTTTTGTCAATTTTTGTATGAGTAGTGGACCCTTTGCCTTGTAAATATCAGCTGGAATAAAATTGGCACCAGGTACTTTGCCACATGGGAGGAATATAATGGCATTCAAAACCTCTTCTTCATTTGGAAATTTGACTTCAACCTAAGGCGTATGGTCAATGGCTTCAACACTGGTTGATGATGGCCTGTTGAGAACACTATGGAAGTATTCAGTCTATTTCTTTAGGATTATGTCCTTATCACTAATCAATGTGGCTCCATCAGCACTGAGTAGTTGAGATGCAGCATGGGTCTCTGGCCCATAAATATTCTTTAGGGCATCATTAGAAAGGGCTTTGTATTGTTACTATCAGCATAAAACTGAATTTCATCTGCCTTTTTACTGAGCCAAGAATTGTGCATATCTCTAAGTTTTGCTTGCACTTTACTTTTGATGGTGTTAAACATTGCCTTCTTCCAGATGGATAAATTATCTAGCTGGTAAATCTTGCAGAGTTCTTGTTCTTTGTTTAGCAGCTTCTGAATTTCCCCATTACTTCCATCAAACCAATCTTGATGTTTGTGGGTGTTCTGGTTCAGATGAGTAAATGAGCTGCTATACATTGAACCTCTGAAAGTTTCCCACTTTTCTACCCACTTCTTTTCTGCTCCACTGTTGCCAATTGTGTGTTGGTTCAGCTTTCCCTCCAAGGTAGTATGGAACTGTTCCCACTCAGAGAAGTGCTCTAATCTGTTGACATTAAGTCTTCTTGTAGTCATCTTACCTTGGAGCCACCATTTTTGTTGAATGTGAAAGTTTAGCTTGGAGAGGATAAGTCTGTGATTGATCCAGCACTCTGTGCCACACATCACCTTCATCAGTTTCACATCCTGTCTCTTCTCCTTAGAAAGACAGAGTCTATTAAAAGCCAATGTTTGCTGCAAGAGTGTATTCATGAATTGCATTTAGGTAAATGGAAGACAGTGTTGGTGAAGAGAGGGCCATGAGATGCCCAAGTCTTGTGACCACTGCTGTTGCTGTTTCTGACTCCATTCCTCCTAAGGACTCTCTGCCATGTCTAACAGTCTGTGCCTACTCTGGCATTAAAGTCACCCAGAATTACAAGTTTGTCATCTTTTGGCATACTAATGATGAGGGTCTTCAGTCTTCATAAAATTTTTCTTTGACCTCATCAGGCTTCATCATGGTGAGAGCATACACACTCTTGGTGTATGGTGCTTTCCTCTAAGTGGCAACTGCATTGTCATGAGCCTGTCATTCACTCCTTTTGGGAGGCATACAAGCTTGATGACTAGAATGGTTTTTATTGTGAAACCTATACCATCTTCATGGCACTTTCCATTACTGCAGCCATAACAGAAAAAAAAAATCACGTATTCAGCTTTGACTTTGGTAAGTTGGCCTTCATTTGCCAGCCTTGTTTTATTCAGGGCTACTATTTGGATGTAATACCTGAGCTCTCTCACACCAAGAGCTGTTCATCTTTCCAGTCTACTGGAATTCTTGTCCATAAGTGTGAGCATATTCCATGTACCAATGGTGAGTGGAATCATCTTTACAAAAGTTTTTGCATTTTTTTTGTCTTTTGATCACAGAGTAGGATTTCTACCTGCCATGGTAAGCAGTACAACATTAGGTTAGGTGAAGCAGACAATTTTTAATGCACCTTTTCTAGCCTCTTCCTCACACCAGGAGTTCAGCAGTACAGTATTAAAAAAAAAAACTTACTCAGAAACCCAGGGGCTATTGAATCCCATTGCTATTTCAGCTAGCAAGAAGATGAGCCTATGGCCTGGGCTGCCTGTCTGCAGGGTTGTGACCACAGCTCCCAGTGTATCTGTATCCAGTGCTTCATTTGCCTGTCACCACAGGACTCTGATGTAGGTTAAAATGGTAAAACGGCAAAAATATTTGTGTAGAGTGTAGATTGTGGATAGAGTGTGAATTGTTGTCCCAGCTCTGTTACTAACTGACTTTAAAAAGTCTCAATCTAAACTCTGAGTCCATCAACTTTCTATTTGGAAGTGAATAGCGTGTTCCATCATGAGTCCTAGTTATTAATGGTTTTTAGGTCATTATCAAAGATCCTGAGTCTTTTAAAGTTGCTTGTTTTTTTACAATATCATTGTTATTGTATAACTTGCTCTACTCTTTGTATTGATTTCACTTTGCATCTGCTCATATAAGTCATCCCAGTGTTCTCTGAAATCATCCTTTTCATCATTTCTTACAGCATAATAGAAATCCATCACATTCATATGCCATAACTTGTTTAGTTATTACCCAATTGATCAGCACCACCCCACCCCCCAGTTTCCAATTTCTTGCTACCACTGAAAAGAACTGTTATGTTTTCCTCTTTTGAAAAAAATATTCCTTTGGGTAGAAATGAGGTAGCAGAGTATCTTGGTCAAAGACTGCACAATTCAGTATCTTTTTGGGCATAGTTCCAAACTGATTTTCCCATAATGGCTGTATGAGTTCACAGTTCCACCAATAGTGTATAAATGAACATTTTTTTCCTCACACACCACGGAGTATTTATAATTTTCCTTTTCTGTCAACTTTGCCAGTATTAGAGATGATGTTAACTGAGTTGTTTTAATTTGCATTTACCTAATTATTAGTTTTTTAGAACAATTTTTTCACATGGATAACAATAGCTTGGGCAGCTAGGTGGTACAGTGAATAAAGTGTTCAGCCTATAGTCAGGACAACCTGAGATCAAATCCAGCTTCAAACATTTACCAGCTGTGTGACCCTGAACAAGTTACTTAACCCTGTTTGCCTCAGTTTACTCATCTATAAAATGAGCTGGAGAAAGAGATGGCAAATCACTTCAGTATCTTTGTCAAGAATATCTCAAAAGAGGAGTCACAAAGAGTTGAACATGAGTGGAAAATGACTAAACAATGATAGCTTCAATTTCTTCTTCTGAAAACTGCCAATTTATGTACTTTGACAATTTGTCGGTTGAGGAATGGTTCTTATTCTTATAAATATGACTCAGTTTCCTATGTATCTGAGAAATCAGACCTTTAACAGAAAAAATGCTGCAAAGATCCACCCCTCCTTCCCATTTTCCCACTTCTCTTTTAGCTACAAAACCTTTTGAATTTTATGTAGTAAAATTGTCCATTTTCCCTCCTGTAAACCTTTTCATCTCTTGGTCATGAACTCTTCCACTCCCTGTAGGTGAAGGCAACTTCCATGCTACTCTTTTATTGTTTATGACATCATTCTTTATGTCTAAATCATACACCTATTTGGAACTTGTCTCACATACAGTATGAGATGTTGGTCTATATAGCATTTGGTTTCTTCCATAACACTTTCTAGTTTTCCCAACAGTTTTTGTCAAATAATAAGTTCTTGTCACAGTATTTGGGATCTTTGGGTTTATTGATGATGAGGTTACAGTGCTCATTTGCTTCTACATACTGTAAACCTATTCTATTCCACTGAACAACTGTTCTTTTTCTTGCCCAGTACCAAATTATTTTTATAATTACAACTTTGTAGGATAGTTTAAGATCTGGTACTTCTAAGTCCCTTTCCTTCCCACATTTTTTCATTCTCTTGGTATTTTTGACCTTTGGTTCCTCCAGATTAATTGTATTATTTTTTCTAGCCCTATAAAGTAATCCTTTGGCAGTTTGATTGGTATGGCACTGAATAATTAAATTAATTTAGGTACTAGTCATTTTATTATATTGACTCAGCCTACTCATAAACAATATGTCTCCAATTATTTTGATGATCTTGGACTAAAGAACATTTTAAAATTATTCACATATTTCTAGTATATGTCTCAGCAGGCAGATTCTCAAGTATTTTATACTATTTATAGTTATTTTAAGTGGAATTTCTGTCTCTTCCAATTAGACTTAGTTGAAAATACATACAAAAAAGTTGATGATTTGTGTGGGTTTATTTTAAATCCTGCAACTTTGTTGAAGCTGCTGCTGTTTCAACTAGTTTTTTAGTTGACTCTTTTAGGTTCTCTAACCCATCTTACCTGCAAAAAGCAGTAATTTGTTTCCTCCTTGCCTGTGCTTATTCCCTACATTTCTTTTTCTTGTCTTACTGCTCTAACTAGTATTTCCTGCACTATACAGAATAGTAATGGTGATAATGGGTTTCCTTTACTACTGATCTTACTAGAAAGGTCTTTAATTTATTACTGTTATAGATAATGCTGTCTCTTGCTTTTAGAGAGATACTATTTATCATTATAAAGAAAGCTCCATTTATTCCTATGCTTTTTAATGTTTTTAACAGGAATGGATGCTATACCTAATCAAAAGCTTTTTCTGCCTCTAATGATGTAATCATATGACTTTTGTTGTTTTTATTAGTATGGTCAATTATGATTTTCCTAATAGTGAATCAACCCTGCCATCCTGGTGTGAAACCACAGTTCAAAATTTTATTATCTGTTGCCATAAACTTCTTACTACTATTTTATTTAAAACTTTGGCATCAATAATTATTAGGGATATTGGTCTGTAACTTCTTTTCTGTGTTTTGACTCCCTGGTTTCAGTATCAAAACAATATTTGTGTCATAGAAGGAAGTTGGGTGGGACCCCTTCTTTTTCTATTTTTAAATAAGTTTATCCAGTTTGGAATTAATTTTTCTTTAAATGTTTGGTAGCATTTGCTTGTAAATCCATCTGGTCCTGAGAATTTTTTTCTTTGAGAGAGCTCATTTATAGCTTGCTTAATTTTTTTTCTAAGATAGGGTTTTATTTTCTGTTCTGATAATCTGGGTAATTTACATTTTGTAAATTTAATTTAGAATGTTTGATTTTGTTATACAGTTGAATAAAAACTTCTAATCATTTATTTTATTTCTTCATTGGATATAAATTCACCTTTTTCATTTTTGATACTCACAATTTGGTTTTCTTCTTTCTTTTTTATTATTAATGGTTTGTTTTTGTTTTTCAAAAAAATTAGCCCCTAGTTTTATTTATAAGTCCAATGTTGATTTATTTTTGCTTTAATTTTGTTAATCTCTCCTTTGATTTTTCAGGATTTCTATTTTGGTGTTTAACTAGAGGAGTTTAATTTATTGGTTTTCTGTGTATTTTTTAGTTGTATGCTCAATTCATTAATCTGTTCTTTCTCTTTTTCACTAATGAAAGTAGTTAGAGATATATATTTTCCTTTAAGTGCCACTGTGGTTGCATCTGAATAATTGTGGTATGTTGTCTTATTGTTGTCATAATCTTTAATGAAATTATTGTTTTTGTGATTTATTCTTTGACCTACACTTTCTTTAGGATTAAGTTATTTTCTAATTAGTTTTTAATACTTGCTTCCAAGACCCTTTATTGAATATAATTTTAATTGCATAATGGTTGGTAAAAGATGCTGTTAAAATTTCTACTTTTCTATATTTGTGAGAGTTTTATGCCCTAATACATGGTCAATTTTTGTGAAGGTGCCATATACAGCTGAAAATGGGTATATCACTTTATATTCCTACACAATGAGTTATCATATCTAACTTTTCTAAAATTCTATTCATGTCCTTCATTTGTTTTTTATTTTGGGGTTAGATTTATCCAGGTCTGAGAGACTGTTTTACTATGTCAAGACTGCTAATTGTGTTGTTTTCTTCCATCTTATTCTCTTATAGCTGTCCTTCTTTTCCCCTGCCCCCTCCTTAAGCATTTGTTTCTGACTAATCCCTTCCTAAATCTACCTTTTACCTTAACCACTTTCCTTCCTGTGTCCTTGTTGTGTGAGATGTATTTCTATACCCAACTGTATGTATGTGTATTCTTATCTCCTTTGACATGTTCAGGTGAGAGTGAGGTCCAAGTGTCACCAGGACCCCCTTACTCCTTCCTTCTTGTTGTATTGACTTCCCCTTGCCTTGTACTTCCCATTTATGGAAGATAATTTTCCGTATTCTTCCTCTCCCCTCCTCTGTGTATTCTTCTTCCCCATTCTTTTTTAAAAAGAAAATAAAAACATAACAATTACTCCAAGTCCCTCTATCTAATAGACTCCATTCATTACTCTAAAGATTGATGAATTCTAAGGGGCTGCAGGTATCATTTCCCTATATAAAAGAAACAATTTAACCTTTAGTCCCTTATGATTGTTTGCAAACATTTACCTTTTTATACTTCTTGTGATTTCTATGTTTGCATGTCAAATTTTCTACTCAGCTTTGATCTTTTCATCAGGAAGGTTTAGAAGTCCTCTATTTCATTAAAGATCTATTTTTTCCCATGTAGGATTATACTCAGTTTTTCTGGGTAAATTATTCTTGGTTATAAACTTATATATTTTGCCTTTTGGAATATTATGTTTCAAATTTTCTGCTCTTTTATTCTGGTGGCTACTAAACATTGTGTGATCCTGACTGTGGCTCCTCAGCAATTCTCCAATCCTTCCTCCCTGGCTACTTGTAATAGTTTTTCTTTGACTTGAAAGCTCTGTATTTTTGCTACAATAATTCTGGTAGTTTTCATTTTGTGGTTTCTTTCAGGAGATGATCTGTAGATTTTTTTCTATTTCCACTTTGCCTTCTTGTTCTAAGAGATATGGAGAGTTAAAAAAAAAAAACCACAATGATTTCTTGACATATGATGTTTTGGCTATTTTTTGTTCATGACTTTTGAAGTGGTCTGATGATTTTTTTTTTTGCTCTTTGGAGGGGGGAGGGCAGGGCAACTGGGGTTAAGTGACTTACTCAAGATCACACGACTAGTAAGTATTAAGTGTCTGAGGCCAGATTTGAACTCAGGTCCTCCTGACTCCAGGGCTGGTGCTCTATTCACTGTGTCACCTAGCTGTCCCCTAGGAGTTATTTTCTTGGGAAATATTTTTAACCTCTTGTTCTAAGCTATTAATTCTATTTTTATATCTTTTCCCATAATTTTCGTATCATTTGCATTTTTCCTCTACCACTCTCATGTTTTTTTTTAAGAATCACTTTTTAGTTCTTTTCAACATTCTTGCTTTAACTCTTCCAGGAGTTGTTTAGACTTGTGTCTAAGTTACTTTTCTTTTGAGACTTTGCTTGTTGGTGTTTCCAAGTCATTGTCTTCTGGACTTGTGTCTTAAGCTTCCCTGTCATCATGATGTGATTCTCTTTATGTTTGTTCATTTTTCCAGTCTACTTCTTGACTCTGCTGGACTCTGAGAACTTCTGGACACAGAGAAGAGATGTCTGGCCTCAGCTTCTTTCCTCTTAAGTCATTATTCTGATTTCAGAGCTCAGGCTGGGGGCCTGTAAGCTTTTTCAATGCTTCCAAAGAGACTATTGAAGTATGCTCACTTCTCTTATGGTCTGATCCAGGTTTGTGTCTGTAGGCAAGTTCCTGATCCAGGCAAGTTCCTGATCCAGGTTTGTGTCTGTAGACTTGTCCATATTTGGGAGTTTCAGTAGACTGCTGCTGGATTTAACCACTAGTAGCCCCCTAGGAGGATCTGCAGGTTCAGAATAACTGAACTGCAGACTCTGCTTTGTTTTGGGACTCTGGCTCTAATTATTACACTGTAGGTTTCTGCCCTGGGCAGGAGGCCATAATCAAGTCTCCTCTCTAATCTTGAGATCACAACCACACAACTATTTGCTCCAGAACTTGTTCCTTGTTAAGCATACAACACAGGCCAGTTACCAGTTGCTTCTCAAACCCTTACATGCAGATTCCATCTTCAGTATAATAAGGAATTGGGTAGTGGGTGACAGAGCTGCCAGATGGCTTCTGTTTCTTAATCTGTACTGGTTCTGAGATCCTCTGGAACATCTTTCTGCCTTCATACTCGGTGCCAGCTTTTTTTTTCCCAGTCTCTGGGCACTTTGGTGTGCTGCATCCAGTGTGCTTCTGGTCACACCCTATTTCCAGTGTCTGCAGACCTCTTAGCCTACCTGGGTTGGAGAAATGACTCACTATAACTCTTTCTTGGATTTATTGACCAGAATTCAGTCTAGTGTGTTTTCTAGATCTTTGTGGAGGAGGTTTGGGGGAGGGTGACAGGATGTATTTCTTCTTCTTTTTTTTTGTATTTCTTCTTTCTACCCTGCCACCGAACTGCAATGAGACTTGGGTTCTAGTCATGGCTCTGCCATGACCCAGCTATGTCATTTTTAGCTCACTTTACCTCTTTAGGCCTCTACTTCCTCATAATAATTAATTATTATAGAGGACTTTAAGGTTTGCAAAGTGCCTTACAAATATCTCATTTGATCCTCACAACAACCCTGGGAGGTGCTATTATTACCTGTATTTCATAGATGAGGAGATTGGTGCAGAGACATTTTAATGACTTTCCCAGTCAATTAAGAGTCTGAGGCAAGATTTAAACTCAGGTGTTACTGTCTCCAGTTCAATTTTCTGTTCTAGCTGTTTCTTCTTTGAAGGGAGGAAATAAGGTTAGATGATCTTTAAATTTACTTTTAGCTCTAATATGCTCTATCCAGTGCACCTGGCACTTAATATATATTTGCTGAATTTAAATGAATCTACCCCCTAATCATAACAAGGTTCCCATGTGTAAAACAAAAACTGCTTTATAATAATCATTTATTGATGGAAAGTCCATGGTAGTGAAATGTGTGGATTGGCTGCAAATGTTTGTGTACACATGAGTTCACAATTATTTATGCATAGAGAGGAGGTATAATGACACATGATGAGTGACTTTTTATGTAGTTTATGGAAACTTTTCTAATTTCAGTTGCAACCAAATATAGATTCAGAAATTCATAACTGAAATAAGCTCTAGTAGATTTTAAAGTTACCCTTATTATTTCTCCAGCTACTGAAGTACCTTCCTTCCTTCAAGACTAAAAATCAATTAGTATTTCCTTTATGAAGCCTTCCTTAACTTTCCTTCCCCTTTCGTACCCCCCTTAAACCCAAAAAGAAAGTGATCTCTCCCCTCCTCGTTCTTCCTAAATCCTTCCTTTGCAACCAATCTTATTCCTTCCTGAATCAAGAGTAAATCCTTTTACTCATTAGATTGTGAGCTCCTTGATAGTAGGGTCTGTGTCCTATAAATCTTTGTTTCCCCTGAGCCTCATCTAGAGTCTTGCATTGATTAAGTTTCCTGAACCTTCTTAACTTTATTCTGCCAACTCAGTTCTACATTCTTTGAACCATGTATTCTCATCATCTACCTTCCCCTGCCATTTTCCATCCTTCCCCACATGCCTCTTTCTATCTCTTCCTCTGAGAAGAGGAATCAGTCAACATTATATTGCCTCTAGAAAAGGTGTATCAACATGTATTGTTTTCATCTACATTTCTAACTTCTCAGACCAAACCAAAACTCCATTTCCAGGTCACTACTCCCTTATATGTATTGCTTCTACCATTAGAATGTAAGTTCCTTGAGGGCAGAGTCTGTCTCACATTTGTACTTGTATCCCCAGTGCTTAGGACATACTAAGTACTTAATAAATCTTTTTCATTCATTCATTCCTAGTGTTATAACCAACAGTGTACTTTGTACCTAACTTGAACCTAGTTATTAAAATGTGAATAGAATAGTCCCTGTATTGAAGGTATGAGGTTTAGTTTCTCTGAGAATGCCAATGGTACTAGGCAATACATTCATATTTAACACTAATTTGTATAACACAGTTGAGTTATTATAGACAAAACAGTGTATATGTGTATGTAAAATATGTGTGTACACATATATACATATATGATAAGAATACTAATTTTCCCATTTAGAATATATTCTTTAATATAACTGCAATTCTTATATTTTAAATTATCCAGTTCCTATAGTCAGCATTTCCCAAAGCTAATATAGACATGCAACACTTCTGGATTTGCCATATATTGATGGAATCCATACTTACTAAGGCAAAAGGAGTGGACAGTCTGAAAAAATTTTTGACTGAAATAAAGGAAATTATGTTTGCTTTTCAATTTTCTAAAAATGGTAATGTGCTGGGAATTTGTGATACGAAATTATGTTCAATTTTTCAGAATACTAAACATTTCTTACCAAACTTTTATTCATATTCTGGCAGGAAAACATAAGATTCTTGAAGGCAGAGACTGTTTTGTTTTTCTCTTTTTGTTCACAGTGCCTTATATTGAGCTGACCCTTAGTAAATGTTTATTGTTTGTTCACATCACTGAACAGGATTCCATGCAATATAACTTAGGAAAGGTTTCTGTAAGTTTACAGTTTCAATCTTGATACAAGATCCTGTACTCTAGGAGTAACCATTACAAGTATTATGTATTTGCATAGGAGTCAAAAAAAATTAAAATTATTCATTATGTGGATTTTAAGTTCCTAAAACCTGATTGTTTCTTGTTCCCAAATGAATCTAGAACACTTCTAAGCTTCCTTTTAACTCTAAATCTTATGACTTTAATAAATGAAAAATGAAATTTCTGTTCTTTTAGTTTTGTTTTAAATATACAGTAATTGATCATGAATAGAAATTTTCATCATTATTACTATAATAATTAACGGTTCACTTCATAGTGATCCAAACCAGATGAACCAATGAGAATATGTGTCAGTAAGATTCACTGGGCTCACTCAGGAAATGCAAAGAAGGATGTAGCATATTTTCTTGCAAAGCACTGAGAATTTGGATTCCTTCTTTCAGGTATGTAATATTTTAAGAGTGACATAAGTAGGTATCATCATGTTTCATTTGCAGTCAATAAAAAGTCCATAAAAACTTAGAGTGTATATTATTTAAATGGGAGAAGCAGATCTAAGAATTTCGTTTTCTCTTAAGGAAAGTGAAAATATCAATTTTTCAGAACATATCAATAAACTCCCATTTTGGGTTTCTGAGATAGGCCTTACCACACCCTGAAATATTCCTGGACAGGTCATTATAAAGGCCATTTCAATCAAGTACAGCACTAGACTATTTTTTGTATGAAAATTTTTTCATACAGGATGGATGGTGGCCTGAATGGGAAGCAGACCTCCTAGCTTCAAAATTGCAACTCTAAGAAACACCAGACATTTGAACTAAACCAAAGAACAATTAAAAAAGAAAAGAAAAGTCATAGTAAATGACTTTTCCTATATCAAACTCAAAAAAAATCAGCCAGAAGTCTTGGGATATCTGAAAAAGGGGCCTGCCAGCAAAGTCAGTGACAGCACTGACAGGCTCCCAGGAGAAGCAGAGACATGTAGCCTGCAAGACTCTGTGCAGGGGGCAAAACAATGGAAAGCTCCTGTAAGAAAGTCCTAGGGTCTTCAGAAAGCTCCAAGGGAATTGGAAACACCAGGGACTACCAATGATAAGTGCGGTGTGCCTCTTAGACAACTGAGGAATGGCTGGAAATTGTGGCATAAAAATGTAATTTGCACTGTAAAAAATGATGAAAGAGAAGATTTCAGAGAATCCTGGGTAATATGAACCAATTTTAAGCAAAGTAAACAACAAAATGAAATGAGGAGAAAAACTCATACAAGGACAGCAACATTGTAAAAAAAAAATTAAAAACTTAAGAACTTTGATCAAGGAAATGACCAACCATATCTTTAGAAGACATTGACAGAGAAGGGCTGAACTCAAGGTACAGAAAGAGGCATAGGTTTTTTGTAGAAGGTCACTGTGTAGATTCATTTTGTTTGAAAATATTTATTACACACACACACACACACGAGGTTGTAGGATTAGGTTTAGTGATGTAACCAAAGGCAATGAAACATTATTTCATAGTGTTTTTGGTCACCATGTATTACAGTACTAAAAATAAATATTTTATTAGATTGTGAGCCTCTTGAAGACAGGGACTATTTTTTGCCTCTTTTTGTATCCCCACTGCTAAGCATAGTGCCTGGTACATAGCAGGCAGTTGATACATGTTTATTAACTGACCAAAAAATAAAAAAGAAAATCTTTGTTACAAGGACATTTTCCCCCTTTCTCTAGGGAAGGGGAATTGTGGCAAAGGAGAACCATTGGAGTTTGATCTGGTCTCAAGAAGAGGACACATTTTAGAAAACAGTGGGGCAACAGTTTGGGCAGCTAGGTGGCACAGTGGATAGAGTGTTAGACCCAGAGTCAGCAAAACATCTTTCTAAGTGCAAATCTGGCCTTAGACACTTGCTATGTGACCCTGGGCAAGTCACTTAAGCCTGTTTGCCTCAGTTTCCTCATGTGTTGTCTTCCTTCATCAGAATGTAAGCTCCTTGAGGGCAGGGACTATCTTCCTTTTTGCTTGTATTTGTATCCCTAGAACTTAGCATAATGTCTGTATATATCAAGTGCTTAATAAACTGACAGTGCCTATCTACCTGGCTCCTACATAGGACTCACTAGAGTTCCAAGCCCTTTAACTAGGCAAGAGAGTCTCTCTATCTGAAATGCCATGTTCTACCCATTTTTAGATCAACTTAATCCTAGTTTTTTAAGAAAGCCCTCCCTGCCCATTGTTGCCTATGCTCTCCTTTCCCTCCTTTAAATCTTTTTGATATTTCTTATCTACACTATTTATTTTGGCCCTGTCACATATAATCTGTTGTATTAACTTTTACCTATGTTAAATATCTATGACTTATTTCTTGTACATATCTATTTTCCCCAATGAAAGTGCAAGGCCAGGGAAACCAGGCAGCACAGTGGAGAGAGCACTGAGTCAGGAGGATCTGAGTTCAAATTTGCCTTAGACACTTGATACTTACTAGCTATGTGATCCATGGCAAGTTGCTTAACCCCAACTGCCTTGACAAAAAAAACAAAAACAAGTGCCAGGCCCTTGAGGACAAGGATTATGTCTTTTGCATCTTTTTTTTCTTGTTCACAGGCCCACAGCGTTGGGCACATAGTAGGACTGAATAACTTTATTTATGGGTGGATAGCTGGTGACAAGAAGAGGGCCACTTTGAAATGGCACTACATAAGACAGACACGGTTCTAGTCTCCTAGAACAGAATGACTAGAGCTCCCTTCTGGATGGGGCATACTCCTAGGTACAGAAGAAAATGTTCTATCCTCAAACAGGAGATGTTCTTTTAGGACAAAAAGAGAACGAGTTAGAAGGGAGGAAAAGACAGAAACCAACAATTCTCAACTCACCTGGAACCTGGCTGTTAGGAAGTCAGAGGTCTTTCTTTGCTCCTCAATGTTTCCCTCTTGGATAAAGGCATATTTCTGAGAAGACAGAACTGCGGAAGAGGAACAAATCATGAGATGTTCCTGCCTTGTAGTGTCCAGATGCAATAGACTAGAAATCTTCACTGTGCAATTGGCTATGATTTCCACACACCTTATGGAGGAAAAGAAAAGTCAAAAGGATCCTAGTCGTAAGTAGTCCCACCTGCTAGTCAGGATCAGAATGGACTCATGATATTCTCATTCAATAATCTTTTATTAAATGCCTACTGTGTGATATATACTGTGCTTAGTGCTAAGGATACAAAACGATGTAAAAGTCCTTGCCCTCAAGAAATGAGCCATCTAATGGGGAGACATCAGCAAATAAATATGTACAAATAAGATATGCATAAACTAATGTGTGTGACTAATGTCAGGTTGGGCTACATTCCATGCCTGTGGTCTTAGCAGGTTCTAGGTATTACAATTATAGTCTTAGCCAGAGATCACTTTTAAGGTCAAGCAGACCAGCTGAAGCTCAGTTTGGGAAGTTTTATAAACATGATATCCACTATCTTACAGAGCACCCACTAATGACAAGGTGGTTGGCTATATGCTTTTGTTTCAGGATTCACAGTCTCAGAATTCCCATTTTTACTAACCTAAGCTTTGGTTCTTGACAATATTTTAGAACACTCTGCTTTTGGCCCCTTCCAGAATCATCATTTGGCAAATGCTGTAAGAGTGCAATTCTAGGTGAATTTTATTTCCATACAATGCTCCAATCCAAGAAGTAGGGTACTTCCTTTATTGAAAAAACTTTCTAAAAAGGAAGCTAATTCCAGATAAAAGAATGTTCACTTTTCAATAGGACAAAGCCCTAGCAACTGGTCTATAACTTCTTCTCTGGCTCACCCACATCTCTTCTCTGCTTCTTTAAGTCTCACCTTTCTCCCCAAGCATTTGGGTCAGATCCTTGAAGGTCACACTTCCTATTCCAGATATTCTTAAGTCTCTCCAGTCCTCTTTAGCCAGGAAAGATGGTTATAAACTGATCAACTACTCAAGGACCAGCTCCCTCTTGAAGGTTTTTGCCAAAAGTCTAAGGCCGAATGGGTTTGCTTCTGGGCCTGACTCCTGTTTGTTCCTGAAGGCCTAAGGGTCACAGAGGCAGTCAGTTACATGGTCTGCGATTTTCACTCAGGGGCTGAGGTTTCTGTCTATTCAGCAAGAACCTTTCTTCTGAAGCTCCAGGCTAGATAACTACAGATTCTATGCAGGACTGCTGTGGACACAGAGAGAAGATAAAATTAGCAGACCAGAAGTACCAGCCTCAAATTTCTACATAACATTGAAGAGACAGCCAGGTTAATGAATGGGCGCATGAGTTTTATGCTTTCATAAAATATCTAATTTAATTCAACAAACATTTAATAGCACTTACTATATATAAAAAAGCACTAGGGATACGGGTACAAAAACGAGATAATCCCTGATTTCATGGAGATTACATTCTCTAGGGGTGGAATGGGAAGGATGTAAAGGGCATACAAGTGAATACACGGTGACCTAAAGATGAAGGATATGATCTAATGGGCACCAGCTGTGTTTAAGGCTCTGTGCCAGCACCTGGGCTGTATACACAAGGGGGAGGGCATCAGGGGCTGGTCCCTAGACGGGCGGAAGCCCAGCTGCTTCGGGAGGCACCAGACGCTGGAGTCGGACAACACCGACAGCTTCTGGAAGGGATGACGTTCGTCTGCCAACACACATCAGTTTTCTCAGTCTTAAACAAACCAGCCCCCTTCCCTCACTAGGTCCCAGAACCCTCCCGGACCCGCCCAGCTCTGGCTCGGGGCGGGGTCAAGAATCGGGCCGGGTCACTAAATACCTGGCCCAGGCACCCGGACTGACCTCCGATAAGTGACTGATTCCGGAAGAAGAACCAATCATGGCGAGGGGAACGCGCGCGCATCCTCAGGCAAGTCTCGAAAGTGCGCCTGCGCTTAGAAAACCAAAGGACTACAACTTCCAGAGTGGCTGGGGTTCTTCTGCTTCGTTGCTGTGGAGAGTCTTTTCGATAAGGTTCTAGTGGTTGGTAGGGCCACGTCCTATCCCTTCCAGAATGCTCTGGTCTTCTTACCGAAGAAATTAAGTCAAGAGTTAGGCTTCGAAATACCACTTAAATCAAGAAGAAGGGCGGGGAAACGAATGCTCTCTGCACCAATCAGGATGCAGGCTCTGTCCTCGCTCCACCTTTTAAGGTCTTCTGTCCGTCAATTGGCTTCTTCCTTTTCCTGAGCGGAAACGGAAATGGAAGCATGACCTGGAGGGGATATTGTGTCTAGGTGGGAACCAGCTGAGGAAACCAAGTCCATGGGGAGGAGTAGGCAAAAGAAGGAAGTGACTTTTGCGGATGGGGCCAAGAGGGTACTTTATGGAGCTTTTAGTACCAGAGGAAACAAAATCTGACTCGGGGAAAGGCAATCGTGTTATTTAGAAGGAGAAATGATGGCTAATCCGCTAGAGAGATTTGAGGGACAAAAGGGAACCCAAGAGATCACTTCAAACCACTCTTCCTAATTTCCCAATAGGGCAACTCCGTTGAGGGCAGTTGCCAAGTTTCCTATCAGTCATTCTTTATTCTCTCCTGTCCACCCATACAGCCAGGTGCCAAGCCATTTCTGCCTCTATGATATCTCTCACTTTCACCTGCTTTTCTTTACTCACGGGCCCTCATCGCTTCTCACCTAGATTCACCTTCCTAATTTGCCTCCCTCCTTTTAGTCTTTTCTGCCTCCAATGCCTCCTGTCCCATAGCTGCTAAAAACGATACTCCTAAAGCACAGTGCCTCAACGGAAAAACCCTTCATCAAGAGCCTTTTGTTGATATTTAGTCTGCCCAGCATTTCAGTCTGTCCGATTTTTCACAACCCCATTTGGAGTTTTCTTGGCAAAGATACTTGAGTAATTTGCCATTTCTTTTTCCAGCTGATTTTACAGAGGAGGAACTGAGGCAAACAATTCCTGAGAGTTAGTTAACTGAGGGTTAGGTGACTTGCCCAGGGCCACACAGCTAGTAAGTGTTTGAGGCCATATTTGAACTCAAGAAGAGCCTTCCTGATTCCATGCCCAGTCTCTTATCTACTCTGCCATCTAGCTGCCCCCAATAGTGCCATAACACTTCTAAAATAAAAGATTCTCCTCAACCTGGAACCACCTTCTACCAAAAGCTTTTTCAGATCTCTCTTAATGCTAGTGCCTACCCTCTGTTGATATCTCCAATTTATCCTGTAAATGTGCGCTGTACATAGTTATTGTATGTTTTCTCCTTCATTAGACTGTGAACTTCTTGAAAGAAAGGGACTGTTTGGTTGTTTTTTGGTCTTTGTATCCCTAGTGCTTAGCATGATGCCTGGAACATAATAGGTCCTTAATAGGAAGAGGGAATAAGCATTTATATAGTACCTACTATGTGCCAGACACTATGCTAAATACTTTACAAATTATCTCAATTGATTCTCACAATAACCTTGCAATGTAGTTGCTTTTATTATGTCCATTTTACAGTTGAGGAAACTGAGGCAAACCAGTTAAATGACTTTCCTGCTATCACACAGCTAGTAATTGTCTAAGGCAGTATTTGAACTCAAGTCTTCCTGATTGTAGGCCCAGTGCCCTGGGCATAGAGATTAATGTATACCTGATAACCTTCATTGTTCTCTTTTTTGTTCTTCAAGGAGGAATAAAAAAAATAACCATTATGATCCTTTTTTTCTTTTGTCAAATATTTATGGGGTAGGTTAATGTAATAACTCAGTTATGTGACAATTTATGGTGACAAAGAGACTTTTTCATTGGGTTTATTATCTCATTTGATCCTCACAATAGCACTGTAATAATGAAAATATTAATAGATAAGAGTATTATCCCTTTTATACAGCAAGAAACCAAGACTGAGGAGTCCACACAACTTTGCCATGATAGAAAGACTTGAACCCAGGTCTTTTGAGTCTGAATGCAACTAAATCACACCTGTGCTAACTTATGGAGAATACAATGGGGGAATAAGATAAGGCTTCCACAGCTAGCATTTACTATATTTCACTGCATAATTGTAGATTTTATGCCAAATTTTTGCCAAAAGTGGGTGCAACCATTATGTGAAGCTTTAAAAAAGTGTGCTGGTGTTACTAAAAAAATCATTTATTTACTAAACTGTCTGGTGCAAGATTAGGATGCACAGAATACTTGTGTGAATATGTTAAAATTGGGAAAATGCAAATCTCACCATATTACATGACTTATAGCAGCTTTGTCTCCCCCTCCTCCTCACTCCCCTTACATCTGTGCCTCTTCATTGGGTTGAATGACAATACTGTTGGTACTGTATCGTTCTAAAGAAACCATGCAAGTTGGCTTTTGGAAATATACTGATGGGACGAGTGTGCTGAGAATTCTAAGCTCATGGCTTCCAATGCTCTAGAGATAAATGGGTATCAATGTGCCACTGGTGAATACATTATTTACATTTTAAACATCATGGTGAAGATATGAGATGATTATGCGATGAAGGTTTATAAACCAATTTTTGGACTTAAAAAAAAAACCAGGGTTATTATGTGGTAGCAACAATTATGCAGTGAAATATGGTATGTATTGTTTTAAGGTTTGCAAAGCTCTTGGGGGTGGGAGGTGAGGCCTTTATGTAGGGTCTACTATGTGTCAGGCACCATGCTATTACAAATATTATTGAATTCTTAGAACAGCTCTGAGGTAGGTACTCTTTTATTCTCCATTTTATAGTTGAGGAAACAGACATACAGGTTAAATGACTCACCCAAGGCCACATACAACTAGTATCTGACACTGGATTTGAATTTGGGTTTTCCTGGCTCCAGACGCAGTCCTCTATCCAGTGTGTCACTTAGCTTCCTTAAAATGCATTTAAAATTTATTGAAAACATTTTTGTTGTCATTTTATTTGTGTCTGACTCTTTGTTGACCCCATTTGGAGTTTTCTTGGCAAAGACATTGGAATGGTTTGCCATTTTACAGATGAGAAACCGAGGCAAACAGGATTAAGTTAAAGATATTATTGAAATCATACTGAAAATATTAAAGTACCTACAATATACAATGCTGGGGTTTTAGTTCATACAAAGATGGACCTTATCAGCCATATCTAAAGATTATAGAATCTTCATTCTTATTCACATGTTGCTGAAGGAGCTGGAGGACTTTACATTCCAACCTCTTCCCCTTCCCAACAAGAATAAGGTTGATCGATTTACTCAATTAAGTCACATAATGCCATCCCACTCC
Organism: Petaurus breviceps papuanus; assembly: GCF_028583685.1. Taxonomy (NCBI): domain Eukaryota; kingdom Metazoa; phylum Chordata; class Mammalia; order Diprotodontia; family Petauridae; genus Petaurus; species Petaurus breviceps. The sequence goes on along the minus strand of NW_027185754.1, from coordinate 21,645,660 downwards.
ACTTAATGTAAGTGATTAGCTTTTCTATCAACATTAGACTGTCAGACTAAGTACTAAAAGTTGTTGGGACTGGAATGATTGTCTGGAAAGAATTTGGATACTTGCTTCTGCCTCAGTAGCCATCTAGAAATTATCTAGTTAGTGGAGCTTTTCACTGAAACTCCTAAGGAAGCACTTGGGAGAGAGGACTTGTTTTCAGCCTTGGACATGTCTCTCTTACTGCTGTCTTCTTTCCCTCTCTTTAGCCAGTGGAGGACCTTGTGAGCTTCATTGGAGTCGGAAAGGTTTTTAACTTTGCATCATCCCATCAGTGTCCTAGCAGCATCCCTTATCATCTGATGGCAGTGTCTTTTGGGAGGCCAGAGGACATAGATTCATGGCTGTACAAGGAGTCCAGCAAAGAAACTATACCATGCCTAAGGGGGAACTTCTCAAGCTTCCTATGAAGGGAAGAAAAAGATTTCCAGCAGCTAGGAGGCATGAATTCCTCCTCTGCCACAATTGTTCTGTAAGCTTGAGCCTACTTTCCCCAGGATTCTATGTACTTGTGCAAGAGTTTGTCACAAACTTTTGGGGATATGTTTTATATTAACTGTACTCACTGTGCTACCTTAACAAATACTTCTTTCTAAAAGCTACATAAGGCTGGTTAAAATCTCAAGTGATAATCTTTGAGGGAAAGCCTATCAGATGGGGCTCAATACAATGTCATTAAAAATCACCCCTTAATCCTCAGGGGAACCCCTAGAATAGCAAGGGGGTTCTTGTTCTAGAACCTAAGACATCTGTAATAATGCAAGTTAGGAAAAGGATCCTTAGAGCTAACATGAGCTACATATACTAACTGGGTCTACTAAAAATATATTAATTCTTTTCAACTGGGCCCTCACTACAGCAAGACAATCATTCCACTTTTTAATCAAGTCACTATCCCACTCTCCACAGCAGTTTTCTAGTTTCAAGTTCCAAGTTTTCTAGTGTCTCCTCAAACTTCCCACTATCCCTTCCCTGACCCTTTTAGCTTTGGATATGGCTCCTCCACATGAAATTGACACAGAGACAACCAATCCTTAGCCTATGAAGGTTCAGATAAAACAGTATCACAAAATCCAAACCAAGAGCTATAAAGTCTTTTCAGTCCTACCCCAGTCAAAGGCATTCCTTAAAGTTTCCTGTTCTGTTTGTATGTAAGAGGCTTCTGGACACTGGTAGTCTCCCCTCCCCCAACCATGGGCCCAGTAGGGCCCCCAAGTCCATGGGTAAACTTTTCAGGCAGGACTCCAAGGGAAAGGACATGATGGGCTCTTGGGAGCTGGAACCTCTATGGGCTCTTTCAGCAACCTCTGTGTTAGTTATTGTGGATGGGGTCAAACGGAAAGCTTTTAAACTGCCCAAGCCATTCCAAGTACTTAAAAATTAAATGATAGCTAATCCCAGGTGGAGGCAAAACCATTTTCTCTCAAGTTATGAAAATGTATGCTAGAGTATTTTATTAAACCAACTTTCTTTGCAACAAACTGGTGTGGCCAGTAAGGAAGGTGGATTGCACCCTGAAGCTTACAGTGAACTATGGGGATTTGCATAATTGTCATGCTCTTACTATACCTGTCCTATCCATGGTTCCAGTGGGTTTTTGATCTCATTAATGCCTTTTTTTTTTTTCCTATTTGTATGTCTGAGACTATTCAGTAACACTTTGTTTTTATCTTCACTCTCCTTGGATAAGAACCTAGATGATTCTGGACACAATCTAGACCATCCAGGGGCAGTGTTTTTGAAAATTCATTTGGTCCTTCACCTGTTCTAAACTGGCAATTGGCTTTCTTCTCCCATCTTAGGGCAAGATATTTGTTACTATTAATAATTGGCTTGGTTATCATGGTCCTGACTACCAGGAGTCAAATGTCCCACTTCCCAGAAGCTATAGTCATGATGAATCAATGACAGTATAGGAAGAAAGTTTCTTTAGTTCAGCAGTTTGTTAGATCCAGCTTCTAGGACTTACCTGATAAGAATACTTTTGGACAAAGTTCTGGTTGACCCCTCTGGCCCTTCCTTATTCTGTCACCTGTGGATGTTCAAGCCTTGAGGCCTTTGCCCTCTGAGGTGGCTCCATAAATCTTGGAAAATGGCTCAGGTTCTCCTCAAATGGTAGGGCCTCCTGTCCCCAAGGATGGTTGACACAATTCCTTCCCAGAAAGAGTTTAGGGAAATAAGATGTGGTATTGTTGGGAAATGCTAGGGTTCCCAACAGAATGGGGGAGGTAAAATTGTTTCTGCATAATGATGACGAATTTCTATTTACTTGGAATAAAGGGGGGATCCCTTAACTAACTTAATGGTAATCCTTAATTCTTCAGTGAAGATGAAGATTATTCAGCTCCCTTCAAAGAAGTGGGCAGCCCCTTAGCAGAGGCCTCTAAAGGGTAAAAGTTTTCATGTGACCATCCCAATGGAGCTTCCTAGAAAGGAGAGGTCCTGGGAGGTAAGGAAGTCTTTGATCATCCAGTCCTGTTCCCTAAGGCTGTAGTTCAAGAAAAGTCTTGGAATCAATGCTTGCATCTTTTCAGACTACATATAAGAGAGTAATGACCTCATAGCTACTTTATTACAGATGATTTTGATGTGTGATAATTGGTGACTGGGCTAAAAGTGTCTCCATCTGTACTGTGGCCCTGATGTCTCTGAAGCTGTTCCCGCTATTCATCACTAGGGAAAACAACTGTGGATTGCATATGCCATGTAGACCAGATAATTAAATCTGAGACTTGGTTCTCCCAAAGGAGGAAAAGCAAAGGTTTTCTTTGAGATTCCTACTCTTCAGTCTCTTCCACATTGGATCATTCCTGCAGGGAGTTCTTGCTATTTTTTCTTCCATCTTTCTGGTGTAGTCCCCTCCTCTCCCCCTGTGCTGCCTATACCAAGCTTTTCCAATTCCAGAGATTAAGGGTGTCTAGTAACAGTCCTATATCCTTTTAAGAGAGAAATCCTGCAGAAGATCTTTAGTTCCTTGTCATAAGAGGTGTGGTAGGAGCAGTATCTGTAAAAGTGACTGCCACGTGGGGTAAACTGACCCTGAAAGGTGTTTGACCAAGGGGTTAAGGCTGATGTGGCTTCCTGGTCACCTATAGACTTGGTGTATGTTCCAACTAAGTCACCACACCATGCCCTACTAATCAGATACATTTCTGTGTGAAGACAAGGGGGATTACATCTACTTGAGACAAATGTTATTTCCTTGTTGGGTATCCTTTCCACGCTATGGCTATTAACCTATTTCTATTTACTGCTTTATGTTCTCTGAGTGTCTCGTCTCATTCCAACCTTGAACCTCAAGTACCAGACTCATCTGTCAATCCTGACATGCTACATGGTATGAGAGATATGCTTTCAGTCTCTACCCACTTCTCCATGTTGTCCCTATATGATTGTTCCCAACTAAGAGGATGTTTAGCACCAGAAATGAGAGCACTTTAGGGCCTGCCCTGCCCTACCTTTCTCACTTGGTAAGTGGCAGGGTAGGGTGGGGAGAAAGGGCTAAGGTTACTTGTGTTATATCCTTATGTTATTACAGTTAGATTAGTCATTGGAAATTTCAGCCTATGGTTGACAGTCAATGGTATATAGCCATGGAAAAGTTTTGCTCCTTTGATTTCTGATGAAGATTTGCTTACCAAATCCCTAAATCATCTTCTCCCTTCAGGTTTCATATTTTGTACTTTGAATACCACCTTGGCTGAAGACCAAAATATTTAGATTCCTTGAAAGTTTACTTTATCTTCTCATCCCATAGTCTCTATCCTTGTTCAATTTAAATGAAACAACCTATTTAGCTGAATCTTCCTAGTTGCAGTAATCTTTAGGGTCTAGAACACCATGCATCTCTGGACCTGGATTCTAATGTTGCTCAAAGCATAAAATCAGCTCTTGGACTCTTTAGAGTAGACCATCCAGGTTTGTGGCTTGGCAAACCTCTCATTATTACACTGTATTACAGAAATAGCAAAAAAGTCTCACTTTTCCAATAATCAGGAAATATAAAATTTTACATGGTTACAAATTCAAATATAAATACAAACACAAATACATGGAACATATAGCAATTATACTAACACATACTTCTTTCCCCAAATAACTGAGTAGTGTTTTACAATCTACCATACCTCATATGGAATCCTCAAAAATTCCTGGAAACAAGGAAAAACAGAGGTTCAAAATGCAATCCACTATTCCAAGACAACATGCATGATTATGGATTAGATTATGGAAACTAAGGAAGATCTATTCATGTGGGGAGGTAAAAGAATCATAGATCAGAGCTAAAAGTGGACTCAGAGATCATTTAGTCTAACTCCTTTAAGAATGAGGAAGAAAAGGCTTAGACACATAATGTGACTTGTTCAAGATCACCCAGGTAGTAAGCAGCAGATCAAGGATTTGAACTCCAAATCTACTGCTTTGCCCAATGCCCTACATGTTTTTTTTTTCATTTTGTGGATTCAGAATCATGATGGTGGCCTTTGTATTTCAATACAATGCCAGGGCTTTGAGGGTTTTTATTTTTTAAGAATCTACAGCATGCTAAGAGACCAAAGAATGAAAAATTCAGTTCCAGCAAGGGCTGGTTCATTGATTTGAAGGGCAGGTGTGCCCCACCTGACATTAAAGTCGAAGATAAAGCTACTGGTGATGAAAAATGGTAGATCCAAAACAGCAGAGACACTGCATTATTGAATAGCAGAAAGCTCAACACAGTGATCTTTTAATTCCTGTGGAGTAATTCACAGTAAGAAGATAAAGTAACAGATATCTCAAGTCAGTCTCTCAGAAAGCCATTTAGTGGCCCTACATCTCTCAAAAACTTTTTTTTTTTACCCTAAGTGCCTATAAAAATCATGTCAAAGGAAATCTGAATTTCATGAATGGAAGTTCTCCCTCATCTTCTTATTTGCTCCAATTCAAATTAAGTCAGGAGGCCAGATATGAATTTGATAGAATATATTCTCATCTATCATTAAATATAATTTTAGCTATGTTATTGAATTGCCCTGTTGAATCAAATTATGTACTTTATAAAACTTATCATTTAGTTATATCAATAAAATTTAATGATGTAGTTTTTGTTCTCTATAAACATTTTGTTCTGCTATAAAAAAACTGATCGGGATGTTGACAGGAATGTGACACCTATTTGTTTCTACATGAAAATTGATGAGACTCATATTAAATTTAAAACGTTTCTTTGCAGTAATATAACCTGCCATAACCATGAGTGCTGACTTTATGTATTCATTTCTTTTGCTCTCAAAGACTGGGTTTTTTGTTGTTTTTTTTTTTTTGTTTTGTTTTTTTTGAGGGAAGAAGGGGAGGAACAAAGCAATTGAGGTTAAGTGATTTGCCCAGGGTCACATAGTAAGTGTCTGAGACTAAAATTCAACTCAGGTTCTCATGACTCCAGGACTGGTGCTCTATCAACTGTGCCAGGCTAGCTGCCCCCTCCCCCCACAAAAATCTATTTTCTTAAAGCCACTGATACTAGTCAGGAGGCATAGGTTCAAATACCTCATCTAATGTTCCTTAGCAGTGTGACCTTGGGAAGTCACTTACACTTCCTGGGCCTGTTACCTCATCTATAAGAGGGTTGGAAGAGGTGATCTTTGAAATCCCTTCCAGCTCTGATTTTACCACTGTGGGTAGTAGTCTTTTTACTAACATACATAACCAACTTTCCATGCTTCAACAGACTGCTTCATGAAGTATACTTGTCTAGAGATGATTTTATTTTTAAAATAAATTGATTTCTGTATCTTTAAAGAAAACCTGGAAATAAGTCCAGTCCTTACTTACACCAATATAATTCTAGTGCTAAGGAAAGCAAGCCAATTCACTTAAAGTCAGTACATCTAATGATCAACTCCTTTAACCCCATTAAGACTTGCACATTACTTTTGGTGTTTTAGCACCAAAAAAAAGTAAAAATGTTTAGGAGTCCCAAAACAAAAAAATAGGTAAAAAAAAATAAAACTACCTAGCAATGTACAATGCTTATAAACTTAATCAAATTAATGTTAAATTAATCATTAAACAAATTGGTTTTAAGAGTAACTGCTATTGGGTGAGAACCCCTTATAAAAATTGGGGATATACTATGGGAGAGAGATATACAGTATGGAAAGAGATGGGGAAGAAGCAGCATATTTCTCATTTAAGTATACCAAACAAAATCATAGCTGGTGCTGTATTATGACCATAGGGTATTTGCATATGGGTTAAGTCCAAAAGAAACTTTATTTACTAAATTCCTAGGATTATTCTCCACTATGAAGTCTCAGGTGTCTGACCAGGGCTGAACTGTGCCTGAAAGCATTCCCACATTGAATACATTTGTAAGGTTTCTCTCCTGTATGGATTCTTTGATGTCGAGTAAGATGTACATGTAGGCTGAAGACTTTTCCACATTGATTACATTCATAAGGTTTCTCACCAGTATGAGTTCTGTAATGTTGGGTAAGGTCTGAACTTCGAATGAAGGCTTTCCCACATTCACTACATTCATAGGGCTTCTCTCCAGTATGAATCCTCTGGTGTTTATTAAGGGATGACCTATCACAAAATGCTTTTCTGCATTCACTACATTCATAAGGTTTCTCTCCAGTATGAATTCTCTGATGCTGAGTTAGATGTGTACTACATCTAAAGGCTTTCCCACATTCAATACACTTATAGGGCTTCTCTCCAGTATGAATTCTTTCATGTTGAGTACGGTCTGTACTCTGACTAAAAGTTTTCTCACATTCACTACATTTATAGGGTTTCTCTCCAGTATGAATTCTCTGATGTTGAGTAAGGTGTCCACGCAGTCTAAAGGCTCTCCCACATTCATTGCATTCATATGGTTTTTCCCCAGTGTGAATTCTTTTATGTCGAGTAAGACATATACTTTGGCTGAAAGCTTTTCCACATTCATTACATTTATAAGGTTTCTCTCCAGTATGGATTCTCTGATGTTGTATAAGGAGAGTAGCCTTACTGAAAGCTTTTTCACAGTCACTACATTTATAGGGTTTCTCCCCAGTATGGACTCTCCAATGTTGTGTAAGGAGTGCACCTTTACTGAAAATTTTCCTACATTCAGTACATTCATAAGATTTCGGTACACAGATTTGTTGATGGCTAATTAGGTCTGAATCACATTCAAAAGTTTTTCCATATATATCATATTCATGGTATCTCTCTCGAGTGGGAACACTCGGTTCCATAATAATAACTGAGTCCAGATTAAACTGATTACATTCAGGGGCTTTCTTCTCAGGTAGGATTTTATTCTGGACAACTCTTGTTTGTTTTAGATATCTCTCATGCATTTCTTGTGGGGCCCCAAGCTGGTCTTCGAATCTCCTGGTTTCACTTGGCTTAGAGTGGCATATACTATCCCTTGGGAATCTTTCCACTGTTACCTTCTGGGATGATTTCTCTTCAGAAATGTCTTGCTTTGCAGCTAACTTCTTGGTTTCTGTTCTGATCTCCCAGTCTGAAAGAAAGAAAGAAAAATCTAACTCTATATTGTTGCTTAGGCAATGAGAAAGGAATCGCTAAAGTGAGAAAAGGAGAACAAATATAGTTGTAATGAGTACAATGCTGTGAGAAGTTTCAAATATGGCCGTGGAGTCTGGGGAAAGGATGGAAAAAGGGAGAAAGGGGCAGTGATGAGGGGATAACCTTTCCTTCTCTGAGGTTCATTCAATCTATATTTATTACCCAGTGAAGATTCCGGTAACTATTATCTGCCAACCTCCAGGACACTCTCCTTCCTCCTTCAATGAGTTCAGTGTCTGGTTCACAGTCTCTCCTCCACAGCTTACCCTGATACTAGGGGACTTCAACATATACATCGATACTCCCTCAGGCACTGTAACTTCCCAGTTCTTAAACTTACTAAATTTTCATATCTCCTCCTTCACTTCAATTCAACTACACAGAGGTGGTCATACCCTTGATCTTGCCATTACCCACAAGTGTTCTTCCATATACTCCAAAACTCCTTTATCTGATCATAATCTTTTATTATTACATCTTTCCTTCTGTCTCATAACCCTTAATCCTGTCTTTCATCCTCACTCTGACTTTTAATCCATCTAACCCTCATGTTATTTCCCAGGTCATCACCTCTGCACAAGTTATACTCTCCTCCATTCCCCATTTTGATACCTTGGTGAACCAGTTCAACTGTACACCATCCTCCACTTCTTGAGTCCTTTGTCTTCTTATCAATCTTTTCCTGCCAAATCCCAGCCTTGGATTAGTCCCATTATTCCTACCTTGTTCCAATTTGTGTGCTACTGAATAAAACTAGAGAAAATCATGAAACTGTGCTTGACTGGGTTCAATACAAATTTGTGTTTTATAATTTGACCTGGGCCCTTACCCCTCATTGCAGCAAGGCAAGCCTTTTATATGGCCTTAAATCAATTCATTTCCACTCACTAGAGCAGCTTTTCCAAACCTTTTCATCCTTCCTCAGACCTTTCATATCTTGTCTTGAACTTACCCTATCATCTGAGAAACTTGCCATGTTTCACAGAAAAAACAGGCCATTTGTCAAAAATCTCTCTTACCTTCTCTTTCTCATATCATGTCACCAAGTTACTTTTCACCGCTATTTCCTCCTTCACCCCCATTATATATGAAGAAGTAGCCCATCCTTTGCCAAGGCAAACCTCTCTATATCCACTAGTGATCCTATTCCTTCCCACCTTCACTTGCAGATCGCTCTATCATCCCCTCTCTCTTACTAAACTTCAATCCCTCTTTGATTACTAGCTGTTTTCTTGGTGCCTACAAATATATTTATCTCCATCCTTAAAAACTATTGATCTATCCATCCCCAATAGCTATTTTCCTATATTTCCCAAACATCCTTGAAAGGATGTCTATAATAGATGCCTTTACTAGCTTTCCTCTCACTTTCTTCTTAATTCTGCAGTCTGGCTTTTGACCACACCATACAGCTTAAATTGCTCTTTCCAATGATCTCTTAATTGCCAAAAACTAATGGGCTTTTCTAAATCCTTAGTCTTCTTGATTTATCTGTTTTTTTAAAGCCTTTTATAACCTGGACCAAGTCTCCTACCTTTCTAGCTGTTTTACGCCTTACTCCTTTCCACACACTCTGTGATCTAATGAATGTGGTCTTCTTGCTGTTCCTTGCACAAGACACCCTATATCCCAACTGTGTGCATTTTCATTGACTGTCCCCCATGCCTGGCACTCTTCCTCCTGTCTTTGCCTCCTAGTTTTCCTTGGTTTCTTTTAGGTCTCAGCTAAAATATCCTTTTGCAAGAAACTTTTCCCAGTCCCTCCTAAGCAAGTGCCTTCTGAGATTATCTCCAATTTTACCCCAAATATATCTTACTCCTACATAGTTATTTGCATGTTTTTGCCCCATTTGGATGGACAGAGATTATTTTTGCCCCTCTTCATGTACCCAGCACTTAGCACAGTGCCTGGCACATTGCAAGTATTAAAAAAATGCTTAATGATTATGAATATAGGGATAATCAAAATACATTTTTTGAAGGAAGTGCTGGATATGTGCCATTGACTTTGTCCCATGGAAGTCTATGAAACTGTTTTAGCCAGTACATTTCTTGTTTGATATATCATTTCCTGTCTTATAAATGATCACCTATAAACTGTTACTCCAAGGTGTACTTTAGTATTGTATGGGCCACCATCTTCATGGGATCTTGGGAAAGTTGGGAGTATTGGACATCTTTTCTGAAGCATTTTGCCCCTCTTCTTTCTGGAGCCCAAAATGCTAAAAGCACAGTCTAAAGCAGTCTTGCTTAATCAATCAAGGAACATCTGTGTGTCTTAAAAAGAGAGCTCATGGAGGCACAAACCCCCAAATGTCAAAGCTCTAAATTCTACCCTGAATGCTGGGGAGGAATAACCCTGAGAATCATTTACTAGTCTAGCTCTGACTTTTAAAGTCTTCATTCTCCTTGATCTTTCTTCCAGCTTTTGATATTACTGACCCCCACTTTCTAATGGATTCTTTCTTTTTTCCTCAGGTTCAGGCATACCTCATAATCCTGGTTTCTCCTACATCTGTAATTATCTCTTCTGTTTCTCATCTTCTCTATCTTGTTGGTGTAGTCATTCCACTCTTTGGCTCTCTTCTCTTCCTATATTTGACAATCTAATCTATTCCCACCACTTTAACTCTTCATGCTCTCCCATCTTTATCTCTAGTTCTGATCTCCCTTTTGAGCTCAAGATCCACATGTCCAAATGCCCAAAGGGCACTCTTCAGAAGCTCAAACTGAACATACACAAAAACTGTCGGCTCCCTAAACTATTCTTCCTAACTCAATTACTTCTGATCTTCCCAATTGCTAATGCTTTTCTCCATAACTATTTTGTATTAATTTTGTGTTTATTCTGTATAAATATACTTGGATGTGCCATCTTTCCCAATAGAATATAAGTGCTTTGAGAGTAAAGAGTTTATAATTTTGTTTTCTTTGTATTCTCAGCATTTGAACTGGATGTCTTTTAAGATCTCTTTCAACTCTAAGATTACTTCAGCATATTAGAGGATCAGATTAGCTCAAGGTATTTGAGAGAGTTTATGCCAAATGACCTCATTCTTATCCACATGCCTAGATGGCTTCAAAGAAAATTACAAAAGTACAACCCCTTTTGTTAATTAAAGTGATTCTTCTGCTTGGGTCTTTCACTTACCTGGGAAGGAACTTGGGATTTCTCTATCTATAATCCAAGGCTCTTCTCCTTGCTCCAACTGAGATATCAGATTTGGTTTATAAACTTGATGTCCTGCTCAAAGGAAAAACAGAGAACTTAGATGTCTGTATTAGGGATAAAAATCATTCCTGCATTAGGTTCCATCTCTTTGTACCTCATAACTTCTGAAGGATGAGATAATGCAGCATTATGAACAGTACAACAAAGCTATCTATTTTATACTCTAAAAAGTAAACTTTCACGTGGAAAGAGGGAAGAGGAACATCCAGTTTTTGTGCTCAAAGTGAACTGAGAATTTCTAATTGCTCAGTCTCAAATGTATAAACAGATAAATGTTTTAGAGTGAGAAGTTTTATACCATTTAATGACTGGGGAAACAAAATAACCCTAAGTCACACAGAAAAACGACACTTACCAACTGAGACCAGGTTTCTATAGTTCTCCAGCATTACATCCTTGTACAGATATCTCTGATCAGGGTCCAGTCGCCCCCACTCTTCTTGAGTGAAGTCCACTGCCACATCCTTGAAGGACAATGATTCCTGAAATGCCAAACACACTCCTGTTCAACCTGACGCCATTTATTGACGTGGCCTTGGAGAGAGTTGCTAGTGTCAGAAAAAATGAACAGGAGTGTATGTTCTCATAATTTTCAGAGATGTCCACATACCAAGTAAATTATTTACTCATTTCATACTATGTGGACAGCACCATTCCTGACTAAACAGGAGGTTCAAAAGAGGCAAAGATGGTCAATGTCCTTAATGAGGATATATGGCTTTGCCAAAGAGGAAAGAAGACATGGTATAATTGGAGTATGGTAAAGTGGTAAGTTATGAAAGTACAGAAAGTAAGTGCATATGATCCAGAATAAAGGGGGATCCACCTAGGTAAGGGAAGCAAGTGAAGACCTCATAGAATTATAGAAATTTAAAGTCTGAAAGGATCATGAAGGCTATCTAACAAACCTCCCATCCAGTGGATGAATACTTATGCTATACAACCTCTCTGATCTATATGTGAAATCACTTAATCTCAGTTTGAAGATATTAAAGGAGTAACTCCTTCATAAAGCTGCCCAATCCATTTTTATGCACAAGTGTTCAGGTCTTCTTGCTTCTGTTGAGCTGCAACCTGTCTCCTTTTAATTCCTACCTACTGTTCCTAGTTCTTCCATCTGAAGAAAAAAGAGAATCAATCACATTCATAGTTTATGTTATACTCCTTTCAACTGTCTGAAAGTAGCTATTATATCTTTTCTAAATCTTTTTTTCCCAGGCTAAACACCCCCAGTTCAGACAATCATTTCTCGTATGACATTTTTTTGCTTTGCTTTAAATGTCATATATATATATATATATATATATATATATATATATATATCACATATATACATACACGTGTATGAATGGCCTCATCAAAATGTGGTACATAAAATATAATACCCCACTGTAAATATAGTTAGGTCAATTCATAATAAAGCAGGTCTTTCATCTCCTTTGTTCTGTATACTATAGCTCTATTAATGAAGCCTGATGCAACTGCTATTTGGAGGAGGAGGGTGTCAATATCACATTACCTCAAAAAAAACTTAACACAGTCAGGATGGCTACTTAAGCAGTATGATATTGGAGATAATCAATGTACCCACAAAGTGGGGCAGGTATATATTTTTAGACTGCAGTGGCTATAGTAGCACAAAGTCCTGGTTTGGACCATAACACTACATATGCATCTTCTGAGATTAAGTTTTCAAGGCCTTCCAAGAATCTACATTAGCAGTAGTTGTCTCGCTCAAAGAATCTCAAGGGTAGACTCCAACAAATGCTAGCAAGCAAAATTGTCTCACCAATTTTTTGCAATCTAAACATTTGTAATGTAATGCCAAAAGAAAGGCAACTTCCCAGGTTCAAAATACCAGCATAGGTGCTCTCTATTTTATTCAGTAACAAACCCAGAACAGAGAAGATCAAAACATGACATCATTCAAAATATAGCATTTACTAAGTGTGATTAAATCATCTCCAAGGCCTACCCCACCCCAGGACTTTCCAATCATTCAATCAATTACAAAGTCTCCGTTCTAAATACTTCTCCACCCCTAGGCTATACCTTAATTAAGTCCACCACAAAGCCCCTCTTCTCAAATGGAGATTAGTTTCCAAACATAAGTAAAATACATTCATTTGCTCAACCATAGAACACAAAAAGGTCAAAAGTTCCCCACCCCTGGATCACAATTGAATCTACCCCAGAGTTACATCAAGTTTAAACACAGCACTTAATACCCAAATGGAGGTCTTTTCTTCATCTTGACACGAGGCAAGTTCTCAGCAATCTTAGTTCCTGGGGAGACAAGGCTTAGCAAGGCCATAAGATACATTGCCAGTCCCTTCATGAATTTATCCTCTGTCTGTAGAACAGTCCTAGAACCCCTGAACACATTAGCAAAGCCCTCTCCCAGGATTTCTGTAAACATACAACAAGAAAATCCTTCTTCAGGGCTTCTGAACCAACAGAAAGGCTCCCAGACCCCTGCAACAACAGCACTGTCCTTCACCAGTGGACAGTATTCATTCTGTCTGCCGGACAGTCTCCAGACCCCTGCAACAACAGTACTGTCCCTCACCAGTGGACAGTATTCACTCTCAGTACTGTCCCTCACCAGTGGACAGTATTCACTCTCTGTCTGCAGGACAGTCTCAGGCCTTCTTAACCAAATGCCAGGTTCCAGGACTTCTTCAACAGGACAGCCTTTCACCAGTGGACAAATCTGGCAAAATAACATCAAAACAGACAGACAAAGTACCAGCAAAACAGCCATGTCTCCTCAGTCCTTGGCAGCTCAGGGGGCAGGTCTCAAAAGTCCAGGGCAATTCAAAGCGGCCACCAGCAATCTCTTAGTCTCTCTCTCCATGAGGTGCTGCTTCCAAAAAGAACTTCCGCCTCTCTCTTGTCTCTCCAAATCTACATCACCAGCTCCTCCCACTTCAGGACTTTCTTTTCACATCAACAAGCCCATCCCACAGGTGGGATTAACAAACTCTGGGTTTTAATACAATCAATTTGAAAACCAAGCCAATACAGGGGAATCTTTAATTGCCATTACTATCACAACATTAGATGAACAAAAGTGGTTGGGATTATGTAATACAAGTATTCTTATTCTTGGAAGTACTTTATCTGAGACATATACACACCATCTGAGATTCTACTTTTCTTCATGCTCAAGAAGGGAAATTGTATCCTTTTATTTATTGAGAATTGCTGCCTACAGCTGTTATTCACTGGACATCTTGGGAAGGGCCAAAGTCCATACAAAGTTGGACTTTGGTGGGGAAGGTAGGGCATTATAACCTTAACTGGATTAGGGCTTCATACAAGTAGAAGACAGTCATACACACACACCCCTGCATGTATGTGTATGTGTGTACATATGTATGTATGTATATGCATGTGTTGTGTATATACACACATATGAATTATGGGCATTTTTTTCATGACAGGTAATGCCATCTGGGTTGACCAAGGTACCAATGATATTCTAGCATTTAAAGAATGACTTGGGGGTGGCCAGGTAGCACAGCGAGTAAGAGCACTGGCTCCAGTGTCAGGATGACCTGGGGATCGAATCCGGGTTCAGATACTTATCACCCACCCAGAAACACCTGGCCGTGTAACCTTGAGCAAGTTACTTAACCCCAATTGCTTAGGGGCAGCCAGGTGGCTCAGCAAGTAAGAGCACCAGCTCCAGTGTCAGGATGACCTGGGGATCAAATCCGGGCTCAGATACTTAGCACCACACCCAGAAATAACTGGCCGTGTAACCTTGAGCAAGTTACTTAACCCCGATTGCTTAAAAAAAGAAAGAAAGAAAGAATGACATGCTGGCAAACCTATTGGCCTTACTCATAGCAACTATATTAGGTAGATAAGATTATGGGTCTACAATATAGGCAACATTTATCATAAATATTCTATTGCTTTGGTTTTATAACATTCTATATTCAATATGGTCAATGAGGGAGTTAAACCCAGGTATTCTCTCTTGCCTTTGTGATGAAAGAATCATAAATTTACAGCCTGAAGGAACCACAAAGGCTATCTATTTATAAATAGATGATAGATAAATATTTACGTATAAAATATCATATATTTTATAAATGAAGAAACTTGAGGCCCAGAGAAGTTAAGTGGCCTGCCTAAGTTCACCAAAGTAATGAGCTTCTGAGAGGGGATTGGAATCCTGGTCCTCTAAGTCTGCTGTCAGTGCTTTTTCCACTGTACCACCTAGAGCCTATCACTGGCATTCACTCAGTTGACACTGGTTCTCCTAATAAGAATATTTTATGATGGCAGGTTAAACTGTTTGAATAAATGGGTAAACCTCAATGTTTCAAAAGATCATTCATTGAGTATTGCCATGGCTCCAGGAGAACTTATCCCTATCAATGTCTGGTGAATCAAAGCTGTATGAATTTCTAGAGACAAGGGAGATGGCATGTATCCTGGCTCTACAGGAATTATTCAGTGAATGACTTTCCAGGGGAGAGACCATCGGCTTTGCTCAGGAGCATCAACCCTGCAATGCTATATGAGTGGCGGACTGCTTGTTCTACTGGAGCCTATCCTTGTAGCAGATAGTTTCTTAATATATTGTAGGGGATATACTTCTTGTTTTACCATAAAAGGATATATATTTTGGGGTCCCTCATAAATGCTATTGTCTGTACCTAGCACAAGAAGCTCCTTCTTTCTTTCTTTCATCATGACACTGCAGTGCTGCTATGGAGGCCTCAGGGCACAGCATGATGTGTAATTACCAAGTCACCTATGCTAATATGGTCTAAAATCTTGATCTATCAGCACTCCTGGTGGCTGGAAAAGGTTCAGGCTATTATAGGGATGGATATCAGTGGCAAAAGACCAAAAGGCCCCTGTGAATACCCTGGATACTCTTGGCAGACTCAACATTTTTCCTCATGACTCTAGAATCACAAAGGGCTAGACATTAAATGGATTTACTACTATTTCAGACAAATCTGTGGTGGTCACACCAGGTTTGTTGTGGCTAATTACTTCTCTCCATTGTGCTACAAGAAACTGTGTGAATCTCCCATCCAATCTACAGAAAGCCTGTAGTTTTTGAAGGATGTGGTACAGGATACCAGCACAAACAATATAAAACCAAGTACTATGATTCAAAGTTAATTTAGGAGATGCTTACAGAAGAAGGCAAGGGACAATTCTTATTTATGATAATATATTGTCCATAATCTAATGGATAGATGGAAAGAGAATATCAGGACATCCAGAAATTCTTGCAGTGTTATATTCTACCCAACTACAACATGTCTTTTTTATTTTTTTTTGCTTTTTTGGAGGGTGGAATGCGGGGCAATTGGGGTTAAGTGACTTGCCCAAGGTCACATGGCTAGTAAGTATTAAGTGTCTGAGGTTGGATTTAAAATTGGGTCCTCCCTGACTCCACGGCCAGTGCTCTATTCATTGCACCACCTAGCTGCCCCTACAACATGTCTTTATTTCAGGTGGGGTATGACAAGTAAATGTGCTGTATTCTGAGTCTATTCCTCACCTCTCTTTGGTCATTGTGTCAAAGAACCATCAAAGAAATGCCCAGACTTTCAAGAAAAGCATCAAAAACCTGTTGCTTAAGCAATACATAAATTCAGCTAAAGGAATGAATCAGGTGACTAGTGCAAAAACCAGTCAGACTAGACTGTAACACATATTTACTCTGATTCATTCTCTCTTAAATGCTTAAATAGGTCCTCTGTGCCTAGCATATTGGGCAGATGCTGCTCCACTATTCTCAGCTGAACCAATTTTACTCACCCAGGTTTTAGCTTGGCTTTCTCCTGAGGATAAAGCATCATTTGTAACCCTCTCCAATTCCTCCCACCCTACTCCCCAACCACAGAACAAGAAGTTAGCATATTTTTTTTGCTTCTACTCTTGCTTCCAGACCACTACTCTTGACTCTTTTCTTTTGAAGTTCATGATATCTGTTTGCCACTTTCTCTCCCAACCATTTCATATTCATTTCCTGACCTCTAGGCTAGTCTCCAACTTTCTTCGATGACTTCAGTGCCTTACTCAATCTTCCTCTCCACTCTATCCCCTGCCATCATAATCATAAATGATCTCAACAGCCTTATTGATGACCTTCCCATGACTTAGAACACTCAATTCCCAGATCTTCTTCACTCTTAAATTTTAATCTCTCGACTTAATTTTAGTCACCCACCAAACTTGGTTACACCTTAAGCCTTATTCCTCAGAACTACCCAACCAACTGTGAACTGGTCTACCATTTTGGAAAACAATTCTGAAAAGTGCAAGATAATTTACAAATTTTCATTCTTTTTGATTTAATGAACCCACCACTAGGTTTATAACCCCAAGGAAGTTACTGACAGCAAGAAAAGGCATATCTATAAAAAATACTTATAAAAGCAATATTTGAAATAGACAAAGGTTGAAAACAAATTATATGCCAAATGACTGGGGGATGGCTAAACAAATTGGAGTATAGGAATGCAAATGAATGTTATTATGTTATAAAGAACTATAAAATGTATAGAACTCAAAGACATAAAAACATGTGTGTGTATGTGTGCACGTGTGCACGTGTGTGTGTGTCAGAGCCAAAAGATTCTGCAATGATTACAACTAGGTAAATAAAATAATTAAACAACAAAACACTTTTGGTCAAATAAAAGTGATGTTTGTTTTAATCATAAAAGTGTAAAGTTATATGTAGTACTGGAAACTTTGCTTGACTGTTTTCAGGAATGCACTTTGTGGCTGGATTGTGTGTTTTTCTGGGTTTGATATCTGTGTCAAAAAAAAAAAGTATCCCACTTCCAGAATCTTGAAATCTACATTTTCCTTCCACACCTATAAACTTTCTCTTACTGAATCTACTCCGTCTTCAAAATGACTTCTGGTTTATCTATTTCTCCGTATTCTTTGAGTTCATTACCATGTCACATACAATACCTTTCACTAAGCATAGGAAATAGGGAATAGACTCAGCTACTAAAATTCAAATAGCTGTACAGAACTAGGGTGTATATAGCAAATTCCATTATTATTTACTTCCTCAATTCTGGTGCATGCTGTGTGTAGTACAAGCTATGACCTAGACCAAGGGCTGGCAAACTATGGTTCATGGGCCAAATCTGGCCTGTTGACTGTTTTTTTATGACTTGTGAGCTAAGAATGAACTTTCATTTTATCTAAAAATAGTTGTCTCTTTAAAAGTAACATTTTTATTTAAAAAATCTACATTCTAAGGTCATAGGCTGTATAGAAATGAGTGGTCCAGATTTGGCTAGTAGGCCATAATTTGCTGACCCTTGAGGACCGAAACAAGTACTCTATGAACCGTTGTCCAGTTACTAAAATGGCAAGGGGTGGGGGGAGAGGAAAGAAGGGGAAGAATGTGGGGAGGACCTGAGACAAGACACTGAAGCTATACCACCCTTCAACCTCAATCAACCACAACCAGTCTTACTCCAATGACTCTTACCATGTGATCTTTTACCACCATATACTGACTGGGTTGATCCAAGGTATACTACCTCCCTTGCCCTGATTTGATTTCCTTAAAAACCTTAAAAGTAGTGATGATCCAATGCGTGGCTACATCATTCAGCTGTTTGTCAAAGGCTAAGCACTGCTGGGAATGCCACATGTTCTGTCTTGTGTCTCTGTACTCTTCAATACCCTTTTTCTGCTATAATTATATTTATACTCTAAGATCTATCCTCCTTTCTGGGAGGAATGGAGCAAGCATATTTCTGGCATGCTGGGGGTGGAAGTGGGAAATGATTAGTAGCTACAGAGATCCCCCTTGCTTAGCACACTAGACAGTTTTTGGTCTGTTATTTCTTGAGAAACCTAAGTAGTGAGTCTGCATGGGAAAAGTTATTCATGGCTTGTTTCAGTGTGTTCTTGTCTAATATTCTCAACATTCTTCCTGTTTTCTTGGAAGGTTGAGATGTGCTAAAGTCTACTCCAATTAGTCTTTGTATCAATCAATCAACAAACAATTAAGTACCTAAGTGTAGATAAACCAGAAGTCATTCTGACCAGGCATTGGTATATAAAGACAAAAACAAAACAGTCCCTGTCCTCAAGGAGCTCATATTCTACTAAGGGAAACACATTTACACATATAAGAAAATGCAAAATATATACAAAATATATAATTTTGGCAGGGAGGGAAGGAAGTCCTGCTCAGAGTTTTTCCAAAAAGGGTGTCTTTTGGCTCCTGCATCCTCTTCTCTCTGATCTCTTTTCTTTTGGCCAGTACAATGTGGGTCAACTCTATCCCATCTTGGAATCTACTATAGGTCTTGGCACCTTACATCTCCTGTTCCCAGCTAAGTGAATTGGGTTTATTCTGGCCTTCTCCCCCAATCAGACCATGGACTTCTACCTCTGGGGCTCTGACTGATAAGCCCACTACATACTTCCTAATCATCCCCAAGCCATGCCACTAGCATTTACTCTCCTGTTCTCTCATCTCCCTTTTCACATCTACCTCCCCTTTGATATCTTCCCTTACTAGGGAATATTCTATTCCCTTACTAGAATAGAAGTTCCTTGAGGGTAAGGCCTCTCTAGCTTCTTTGTTTTTATACCTAGTATTCAACACAGTGCCCAGCACATGGTAGATTGTTTTTCATTAATTCATTTATTCATGCTACTATGGTAGAATCATGGAAATGGTCACAGATTCACCTTATTCAGTCCAGTCTAGGTTTTTAACCTACAAATAAAGTGAAAGCAAAACTACCACACAGCAAACATGGGCCCAAGTTTATCCAGTACAGTTGTACACAGGGAGCTGAGGTCTTGCATTTACCCTTACTAACCCAGTCTCCACTCTTTCCTGCTTTTTCAAGCTCTCTCTTTTCTTATCAGGAACCCAGAAATGGTCATATAGCTAGACCAGAGGATCAGGGCTCAACATCAGAATTCAATTCAAACAATGCCTGCTAATCATCTATTGAGTTCAAGAGCTGTACTAGATGCTGGGGTTACAAAGATGAAAAATGGGCCTTACAAGGTAATAAGGGCAGTGCTATGACACACACACAAAATAAGTAGGTGAGCAAGTCACTCAGTCTCCCTGGGCCTCAGTTTCCTCATCTGTGAAATGAGGGAGTTGGATTTTATGGCTTCTGATGTCTCTTCCACCTCTAGATCTACCATCCTATAAGACAGAACATGATGAAGCATTAAAAAAAAATGAGACAAAGGTCTCTAAGAAAATTTTAGGAGAGAAAGGTCACTTTGCGCTGTGAAGATATAGAAGAGATTGCATCTGAAGTGCATCTTGAAGAGAAAGCTTTCAACAGGCAGAGATTAGGAGGGAAGTCTATTCAAGGTATGCAGAATGATCTACATGGATGCAAAGAAGTGGCAGCATACAAGATGAGATCAGAAAATTCCCAGTCAGAGAAGAAAAATTACACAGTTAGATCTAGGATTAGTAAGATTATTTCTGCAACTACACGAAGCATGAACTGTCTACAGAATAATCAGAAGCCATTTAGCTCAACATGCCCCTGAACAAGAATCTCTTCTACTACACTGCTGATAAGCATTTATCTAGGCTTTACTTGAGGAATTCATGTGAGAAGGAAAACAATGCCTTCAAGGAAGTTAATTCCACTTTTGGAGAATTCTAATTAACATCAGCAAACACAGGGCCAGAACTTGGCTGAACCTGCATATTGGAGATGACCTAGACCTAGCAGGTATCCAATTCCACTTATCACTGTTAATATAAAGCCCAATACATGTGAGGGTTTTGCTCGGGTGTAGAAGAGTAAGGAAGAAGACAGTAGGTAAGGTTTCAAAAATCTTTGAATGACTCAGCTATGGTAGTCTATGGTTTTCCTTCCCTCTTTCCTTTGTCAAATTTTGTGTGTGACCCTGATTGCTGTATGTCTAGGAGGGTAGACAGGAGCTTGTGTTGCATTTTGATTTTACCTAGGGTCTTGAGAAAATAGGAGGGGTTTCTAGAACCGAAGCAACTGGGAGCATAAAGGAGGACCTAGTCACCTGGGCAACAAATATATGTGACAAAAAAGTCACTCGTTTTAAATGTGGGGAACTAAATCACCTGCTTTAGGATTGTAGGCAGTGCCTAAGCATTAATTTATATAACAAACATTTGCAAAGCACCACTATGTAGCAAGGCTTCTAGCACAGAGGACACACAGGGGACAAGAAGACGAAAACAAAACAGATTCAAACTTCAAGAAGTTTATATTCTATTGGGGTGTCGGGGAAATATATACACACAGTATGTAAAAACTATATACAGAGTTTAGCTGAGACAAAAGAATGGCATTTGACTGTTTTGGTAGCACAGGAACGGGATTCTTGCTGTCACTGTAATAAAACAAAGACTGTGATCAGAAGGAAACTCTGGCTCAGAGAAGAGGACATTGCCTCCACCATACCAACTGCACAATCAAGCTAGGGACATAAATTCAGGCTCTAGAAGTTCATTGTCTTTCCTGATACAGTTGGTGGCAACAGCACCCAATCGATAAACCCACTGGATAATTTTTATCTCAGCACTTAGAAGTAAGACTATTTGCAACACCACCACAAGCCTGGTTCCAATCATGACAGCAGATTTGAGTGGTTGGAAACCAGCATACAGTAGGTGCTCCTGTACTAGAAAACCAAATTAGGTC
This sequence comes from Petaurus breviceps papuanus, assembly GCF_028583685.1. NCBI lineage: Eukaryota > Metazoa > Chordata > Mammalia > Diprotodontia > Petauridae > Petaurus > Petaurus breviceps. The sequence continues at coordinate 21,624,148 of NW_027185754.1, read as the reverse complement.
TGATTAGACTACATTTACTTATCAATCCAAAGGCCTTGCTGGGTCCATGATGAGAATTAGTCAGGGCCCTTTATGATTGTGGATGGCTGAATCAAATAACACATGAGAAAGGGTTACTGTAGTCTTGGAAAAGTCACTCTGTGTTCCACATCTCTTACCTTAAACCTGCACATCCTCTAGAATTGCCACAATAGCAGGAGCGACCAGCCTCCATTCATGTTGGGTCACAGGAAGAATCTGAGTTAAGGGAGATCCTAGACTAAAAATGACAGAGAGGATACTGGTATTATCTGACAGCGTGGAAAGGTTACAGTCTCAAGGACCAGACATGGTAGTAGCTTGAGGACTTACATGCTTTTGTACTAGTCAAGCATTTTCACTAAGAGTACCCAGAAAAGCCATAACCTCCTTTCTCTATGAGTGGAGAAGAGGTTGTTAGAGTAGGGAATAAGTTAACAAGAGCCTGAAGTAAAGAAGCTCAGCTGGGGCATGAGTGAGGCACCAGAGATGGGCATCACTGGGAAAGTACTGAGCACATGGCAATGGGGCTTAATTAGCATCACGGACACCACCCACATTCAATAGGTCTTTCAGCCAGTTTTACATTGTTGTCAGAGTTGGCATACACTTGTCAGAATGACACCCTTGTGAGGGCTTCAGTGTAGAGCCTGAGAGATCTGCTTGGAAGCCAGGACAAAGAGTATAATCCAGAGGGGATGTGAGTGGTGTAGATATGTCTTGCACACTTGTCTTCACAGCCATGTATCTTTCATAACTGAGACCAAACTTATAATACTTGGGGAAGGCTGCAGAGCAGCAGGTATTTTCATGACAGACTGAACATAAAGCCTGTCTTTTGTTATGGACAAGGTTGAGCTCTTCAGTTTTTTCTTGGCCTGACCACCACAACCCTGATATATGACTAGAGGAAAGGAGAGAGAATATGTGCCTTTGGGAGTCTTGGGTCTGGTTTACCTGCTCCCCCCAAAATCCTGGCAGAGCTACTCCATGGACCAGTCTATCTGCCACCATGGGTAATTGACTTCAATTATGTACCAAATGCCAGGAACTGGGGATATGAAGACAAAAATAGCACCTGCCCTAAAAAGAGCCTAGATATCTTGTGGGGGTATATGGCATCTATGCAGAGAAATAAAATAACAGATAATATGAAGAGACAGCAAGCACTAAAAACAAGTGGGGTTTGGGGAAGGTTTCACCAGAGGAGCTGACAATTAAGTTCAGTCCTGAAAAAAGATAAGAGATAAAGAAGAGGAAGGAAGATCATTCTAGGTATGGGTGGTGGTGGTGACAGTGGTAGTGGTGGCTTCTAGTGAGTCAGGCTATGTAATGTTGAGCTTAGGGAATATAGTGCAGCAGTTTAGTTAAAACACAGAGTACCTGAATATGAAATACCGTTGGAAGTTTGGATGCAGACTGTGGAAGGCCATATAGGATAGGTTGAGGAGTTCATATCAAACTTTAGAGAGGAAAGGGAGTCAGCAAAGGATTTTAAGCAGGGGAGTGACACGGTCAGAACTGTGCTTTAGGAAGGTTAATTGGCAGCTATATAGAGGATGGTTCAGAGAGGGGAGAGACTGAAAGGAAGGAAACTAATTAGGAGGCCACTGCAGGAGACCATGAGAGATGTTATATGGGTCTCAATTTGAATGTTTTCTATGTGAGTGGAGAGAAGAATGCAAGGCATATTATGGAGAATCAACAAGATTTGGGAACTGATTGGATACTGTAGATGAATGAGCAAAAAGTCATGGAAGACTAAAAGTTGACAGCATAGGCACCTGGAAACAAGAGTTCCTTCAACAGAAATGGAGGTTTGGAGGAATGGTGGATTCAAGGGGTGAGAGAATGAGTTTCATTTTGGACACATTGAATTTGAGATGCCTACAGAACTATCCAAGAAAAGACAAGGAGTTGTTAGTGGAAGTAGATTCAAGAAAGAGTTTGAGAAAGAGATTAAAGTTGGATATATAGATTGAGCATCATCTCAGGAGAGATGGCATTTATGCCTATGGGAGTAAGATCTCCAAAAGAGCATCTACAGAGAGAAAAAAGCCCAGGGAAGAGTTCTAAAAAGCATCACACTGAGAGGCAGGAAATGAGTAATGGTCCAGAAAAAGAGACTAAGAAGCAATAAGGTAAGTAGGAGAACCAGGAGAGAATGCTGTCCCAGAAAGTTCAAATAAAATGTGGACTGAGAAAATGCCACTGGGTTTAACAGTTAAGAGATTTTGGAGGACAGACCACTAAGGCAAGAGGTGCTATGAGTTCTTGGAAGTCAGTAACTATATAAGTGCTTATAATAAATTACATGACAGGTATTTTAGGTGGGGTCAGACAGAAAGCACCTGGAACTGCCAGAGTCATCCTGTATAGTTAATCCCAAACAATCCCAGATTCTAGGTCAGGTAAAAGCTATTTCCTCAAGTTATGGGGATGAAAGAAGCCAAATACTTCATTAAGCCAGCTGCCCTTCCAATAAATCCATGTGGTCAGTGAGGAGGTAAGACTGAACCTGAAGACTTATAGTGAACTATAGGGAGCTGAACAAAACTGTCACAACACTCACCAAGACCATTCCTAACTTTTAAGATGTGGTGGCCACCCAAGCCCCACAGGAATGGAATGGGGCAGTCCAATTTACTGCCTTTTTTCTACTTTTGCAGCTGAGTAGTCAGGAACAGTTTATATTTACCTAGCAAAAACTCCAGTGTACCTTCACAACTGTTCCCCACAGATCCCACCTGAAGTTTTCCTCTTAGTGTCATTCTGGTGGACAGAGACCTGAAGGAGGCTACTTCCTAAAGACAACATCCACCACTACACATCCGTGATATAATGCTGGTCAGACCAGACAAGGCCATGGTGACAGAGTGGATGATGGCCCATATGAGGGATGAGCTGTGGGAGACCAGCACTACAAAAATCCAAGGTCCAACCTGCTCAGTCAAGTTTTTGGGAATACAGTGTATGGGGAGAAGCTAGATGAGCCTGGATGCAGTCCAGAGCTAGATACTGACATTTGCTAACACAACAGACATTGGCAGTGGGTACCAGTGGTAGCAGCAGTTTTAGCAGAGTGAGCAGCATCACAGGCATTGAAAGCAGCCAAGGCCCCAGCAGCAGGAGCAGTTTCAAAGGTTCCAGCATTAACTGCAGCAGTGCAGGGCAGCAGAGTGGAGAGTGTCACAAGTACCAGGAGTTGATAGTGTTATTATCAATGTTCATGAATAGGCAGCTGCTCTACTAGAAGCTGAGGCCTCTCTAGTCCTAGGCCTGACATCCTTCCTATTCAGCTAGTCCACCCTTCCTATGACAGCCTGACTCCTGCAGATCTCTGACTTTTCTGGTTTACTAACAGTTCCGTGTACTGCAGGAGAAGCATACACAAATAGCCCTCAGTAGCCATCAGTCAATCTAATAACAGATGATTGCTTGGGGGGCAGAGGTCTTGTCAAGTCCTCCCAGCGAGCTGAGATAAGGCAGCACATGACTAGCATGTGAGAGAGCCTTTAGGAATAGTACATATAATGCATTCAGCTGTGCTGGATTCCTGGACAATGACCATGGGTCTAAAGCCTGGAGTAAACAGGCCTGGTTAACTAAAGGTATTGGAGGAATTTTGCCAGTGTTTTTCATATATGAGTTGATGTAGGGCATGTTCAGCACCCATCAGAGTCATCAAATGCCCTCTGTTGAATTGAACAATCAGGTCAAAAATGTCAAACAAAAGAATGGCACAGGTCAAGAAGGTAAGACCATTATCAATCTGGACCTAGGGGCAATAATGCCAAATTGTGGTGGGACTGTATGATCCTTCTAAGGATCGATATCTGCCCCAAGGGCTTTATTGCCATGACCCAAAAAACTGGGATTAGATATTCCACCTACTAGAAGTCAGATTCAAGACAAAATGGCAGGCAGACTGCTTCTTTCAAAGATTTCTTGGATCTGGCTTCTAAGATGACTTACCTGATAATTCTGGTTCACAACGACCTTCCTTATTCCATCCCTGGAACAGAGTAGCAAGGATCACAAGTCCTTTCTCCCCCACTACCTATTGGGCTTCATACATCCAGAAGAAATGGCTGCAATTAGCAGATTTCTTTTCCCTAGTGATGTTTTGACAACTCCTCAGAAAGGCTTATTCCTCCAAGATGGTTGGTGGCACAGTGGATAAAGCACAGGGTCTGGAGTGAGGAAGACCTGAGATCAAATCTGGCCTCGACACTTATTAGCTCTCTGTCTCTGGGCAAGTCACTTAATGCCTATCTGCCTTAGTTTCCTCAACTGTAAAATGGGGACAAAAATAGCACCTTCCTCCCAGGACTGTTGTGAGGATCAAATGAGATAACATCTGTAAAGTGCTCAGCACAGTGTCTGGCACATGACAAGTACTTAATAAATGCTTATTCCCCTTCCATCTTCTTCCCTTAAAAAGTCAGAATTGTTGGGAAGTACCTTGTTCTTTAACAGCATGGGGAAAGTAAAGTTGTTCTCTACACGATTACAATGGATATGAAATAATTATGACAAACCTAGATGAAAAGAGTTGACGAGTTGATTAGCTAACGATTCTGAATCCCTGGATGAAGGTGATGGAGAGGTCCTTGACCAGCTCCCAGGGTGGAAAGGGAAGCACCTCAGCAGAGGTCTCTAAAGGGGTAAAGATTTGGTGTCACCTCTCTTCCTAGGGATGGGGAAGCCCTGTCTGGTTGGCTTGAGAACACTGAATGGGTGGTGGTACAGGGCAAGCTTTGGTGCTGACCTGATTTCTTAGCTACTTCCCTGCAGGAACCTTGACCCATAATGAGGATCAGTGACTGTGCTGTGAGTGTTGTCATTTGTGCTGTGATCCTGATGTTCCTAGTGTTACTCTTGTTCATACTCACCACTACCTACTGTGAATTGCACAGATCAGGCATCACTCATCCCATGGACCAGATCATCAAGATCCTTCTGAATAAGGTAAATATACCCTCAGATTTCTGATCTTGGTTTTCTTCCATATTTTGTCACTTACATTGCTTTTTCATGTTTTAAAAAATTTTTATTTTACCTACACTAATCACCACTGCTGGGCCTACACCAACGTTCTTATGACTCAGAAGTTAGTGTTATACAGCAATGGCCCTAAAATCAATTAAGTGGTGAAAGGTCTAGGAGATCTTTAGCATATTGCCAAAAAAGGGTATGGAAGAGTCAGAATAATATCAGTGACAGTCCCTGCCACACAGACTGGAATAGTTTTCACCTAAAAGACAAGGGAATCATCTTCCAGGATATACTAGTCCAGGGCCAGGGCTTCACAAGTTGACTCAACTTCTAGTTACCTAAACCTGGTCCAGGAAAAGTTGGTGCCTCTCAGACTTAACAGATATCTCACTACTGTGTGAATCAGAACACTCCTCTGACCAGATGCATTTCTACATGGAGACAAAAGGGGCTGCATTTACCTGAACCAACGCTGTATCCTTGCTGAATATTTTTTCCATTCTATTGTTAAGTAATCTTCCTTTCTGTTAAATGTTAGTTGGCCTACAAGTATTTCATTTGTTAATGACAGTAAAAGTTCCAAAGCACGAAGGGAGGACAGAGGACAGAGTAAAACTAGAATGGCAGTATTGAATTGGATGGAGAATACTGGGAAAGGTAGCAGGAAGATGCTCACCCTTGGAAATGAGTCTAAATCACTGGTATTTGGGGAGCTGAAAGTATAAATTTGCCACTGATAGGGACTGAGTGGTTAGGACCTCTACTTTTCTGGATCTTATGATGATGGCATATTGTGCTCATAAGGTATTCCTAGGAACTGGTTTGAGGTAGAGGAAGCATGATAGCATGTGAAAGCAATTAGACTAAACCGAAGCAATTACTGTTGGAGTAAATTATGGACCACTTAGCTACCCCAGATGAGGTCAGGTCACTAAGCCTAGACAAACAACATTCGCAGGTTATAAAGGAAATGACAGATGGGATAATTGAAGGATAATTAGTGAACTTTGAAAGGGAGGTAAGGTATCAAAAGGATAAGCAAAAATATTGTTTGGCTTTTCAAAAAAGGGAAAAAAATTGGAGTCTGCAACCTCAGCCCAGGGAGCTTGAATTTAACTCCTGACAAAATTCCAGTACGTTATTAAAGGAACAGTTGTAAATATTTAGAAAAGAAAACAATGTCTATAACAGGTCAGTATGGTATAATTTCATCAAGAGTAAATTATTCCCAACTAATCAAATTCCTTTTTGTAATTGTATTTCTAAACTGGTAGATTACGTAGATGCTATAGATTCAGTTTCCCTAGATTTCAACAAAGCATTTTGACAAATTCTATTCATGCAGACAAGACAGAAAGCTACAGGCTACCTACCAGTATAATTAAATGGACTCAGAAGGGTTTGAATGGTTGGACCCAAAGATTAATGAATAATAATGGGTTCATGTCAACATGGAAAGTCTCTAGAGGAGTATCTCAGGGATTTGTCCTTAGCCCTGTTCTGTTTACCTTTTTGTATCAGTGACTTATGGAATCACTGAATGTTGTTCTTTAGTTATTTTCAGTCCTGTCTAACTCTTTGTGACCCATTTTGGGATTTTCTTGGCAAGGATACTGGAGTGGTTTGCTATTTCCTTTTCTGGATCATTTTGTGGAAGAGGAAACTGAGGTAAACAGGGTTAAGTGCCTTGCCCAGGGTCACACGGCTAGTAACTATCTGAGATCAAAACTGAACCTAGGTCTTCCTGACTCCAGATTCAGAACCCTATCCACTGGGTGACATAGCATGCTTATTAATTTTACAGATGACACAAAGCCTGGAAGAATAGCTAACAAGCTAGATGATAAAATCAGGCTCCAAAAAGATCTCAAACAAACTTGAACATTAGGCAAAATCTAATGTGATAAAATTCAACAGGGATAAGTATAAAGTTTGATATTTGTGTTAAAAAAGGCAACTTCACAATTACAAGATATAAGAGGCATGGTATGATAATAGCTTTGTCTGAAGAAACCTTTGGAGTTTAATGGACTATAAGCTCAGTATGACCAAAAAAAGTAATGTGATCTTAAGTTGCACTTAAATGTGTCACACCCAGGACTAGGCAGATGACAGTCCTGCTATCCTCTGCTCTGACCAGAACACATCAGGGATACTTTATTCAATTTTGGACAACACATATGAGGAAGGGCCACTATTAAATTGGAGGTTGTTCAGAGAAGAGCAAACAATATGGTGGAGGGCCTCAAGATTTTGCTATACAGATAATTCTTGCTTTATGTAAGTGAATCATTTTGCAGACCTCTACATAATTGCTTTTTTCATAATGTGAAATTGCCTGCAGATATGGGGAAGGGAGGGAAGGGATCAAGGAGCAAGTGGCACATGTCAAGGACATTTGGGAGTGTGGAGAAAGAAAGGAAAGCAGGAGGAGGAACATGGCTCAGGCCAGACACATGGGGCCTGGGGGGAATTAAGAAGAACATGTGGGGAACAGATATGTGGGGCCTGGACACGGACAAAGAGAGGAGAGAGCAGATGACAGACATGTGGTACCCAAGCCCAGATGGATGGCAGATAGATACCCAGTCTGGACAGTTGGACGAATGGGGGTAGTGGAGCAAAGGTCTCCTGTCTCAGGGTGCCGGTCTCAAGCCAAGACCCCAATCCACAGTAGTGATCTCTCTGAGAGTTTGTTCTTCTGCTTTTACTTGGAGGGTTTTAAAATTTTTGCTGGGGTTGGGAAGGTGGGAGGCTGTGGAGCCCAAGGTGAGGGGGCAGTATATGAGAGAGTGCAATACCATAAAGTAAAGTTAACACAGTTGTTTTTTTGAATGAAAATTTCTTTCAGAATTCTTTGTATAAAGTTGAACTTGTATAATGCAAATTTACATAAAGCAAGAACCGTCTATATAAGGATCAGTGGAAGGAATTGGGTTTTTTCACTTGAAAATGAGGGGATTCAATGCAGGTATGACAGCTGCCTTCACATATTTATAGAGTTGTCATGTATAAAGAGACTTATTTTTCTTGTGTCTAGAGGTCATAACCAGGAACAACAGGTGGAAGTTGCAAAAATATAAATAAAAACTTACTAAGAATTAAAAAGCCCCAAAGTGGAATGTTAGGCGATAACAGGATCCCTTTTACTAAAGGTCTTTCAGGAAAGGCTGTACGACATATGAAGCCCATTCAAAAGTGTATATATATAGCCACTATTTTCTTATGAGCCCAGGCCTACCCTATATCACCAATTGGTTGCCTAGACATCTCTACCTGGGTGTCCATTAAGTATTTCAAACTCGACATATACAAAAGTAAACTCATTCCCTTTCCTTTAAACCTGCTCTTCCTTCTTCATAGTGTCCCAATTTCTGCAAAAGGCACCACTCTTCCTGATATCACCTAGATTTAGAACCTTCAACTCTTCACTCTCCTTCACCTCCCCATACCCAAAAAGTTATTCAACCCCACGACTCCTTTTCTACCCCCACCTCCCAAACATTCTCCTTACAAATGTCAAAAATATATGTGAAAACAAATTTAGATTCTTAAAGTTCTGGAGATGTCATCCTTCATTCAAGAATCTTCAGTGGCTCTCTAAGAGGATAAAGTAGAAAATTCTATGACCTTCAAAGCCATTTAAAATCTGACTCTGGCCTATCTTTTCAGATTTATTTCACATTATTCTCCTTCATATAGTCTATGTTTAAGCCAGAGTGGTCTACTCACAGATCCCCAAATACTACATCATCTCCCAACTCTATACTTTTGCAAACTTCTCCATTCCTTGAATGCTCTTGGAATTTCGAACTCCTTTAAAGGCTCAGCTCATAGGCCACTCTTTATGTGAGGCCTTTCCTGAACCATCCTCCCTCCCCCTAATTGTTAGTATTCTTCCTCACCACAAAATAACTTGTATCTACTTTGTATATAATTTGTACTTAGTTATGTATATATGATCCTCTCCCTCTCTTCCCCTTAGACTATAAGCTCCTGAAGTTAGGAACAGTCCCATTTTGTCCTTGCATCTCCAGGATCTAGCATAAGGCCTTTATGTTGTAGGTACTTAGTGAATTTGTACTGAATTAAACTGAACTATGACAGATGAAGCACGGGTCCATTATTAGGACCCTGTCCTAGCTTCCCCTTCCCTCCCGACACCACCATCTGGAAAACTGAAAGTGCCTTCCCCTCCAAAATTAATTTGTCTATCTTTTCTATATACATATCTCCCATGATAGAAAGTAAGCCCTTGAAGGCAGTCTATGTAATTTTTGTCTTTGTATCCTGATGCTTAGCATTTAATAAATACTTGTTGACTGACTATATGTAAGCTAGAAATAATTTTTAACAATTGCCTCTTTTGAACATCAGATCAAAGAGTCAGAGCTGGAAGAGGCCAACTTTCTCATTTTATAAATGAGAAGCCGATACCCAGATAGGTTAAATGACTTACCCAAGCTCACGTAGGTGGTAAGCATGCTAGAATTTGAACCCAAATCTTTTGAGGCAAATTCAGTGCTTGTTCTACTGCACTATTCTCAAATCTAACAAAATCTTGTTATTCTAATATTGCTGAATGCCTACAGGTCAGTGTTTCCCAAAGCTAATTTAGCTATGTGATGTTTGAAATATATTATGGAACTGTAAATACTGGTCTAAAGTTTTGTGAATATTGAATACTCCCAGGACAAACAGAGATAGGAGTTATTTTGGAGCAGAGAGAGGGAAGTAAGATTGTTTTTATGCAAAATGATTACAAGAATGTGATATGTTCATATAATTCTATTGTCCTATGTCCAAGATAAATGACTATAGGAATCTCTATTAATTCTTTGGTTTTAAATTCATTGCAAACAATTGTGAAAATATTTTCACAGCCTTAATTCTGACATCATTTCCATAAGGTGCAATTCATGTAATATAAACCACTGAGCAAAATATATTACAATGAGATTCACTGGGCTATCTTGGAAAATATAGTAAACTGTGAACCTTGCTTTCTCCTAAAGACCTAAGAAACTAGTCCCTCTGAGTGATATGTGATTATCAAACAATGACACAAATATGAAAGCTGTCCTTTCACAGATAATCCTAAGTACCATGGTATCTGATTTAATGTGAACAAAAAAGTCATAAAAGCATCTATTGTATATTTAACCTCCCCAGGAAGAAATTACCCAGGAATTGTTTTGTCTTTTTTGGTCAAAAAAAGCATAACCTGGCAGTTTCAAAGAAAATAACAATCAATTCTAAATTCATGCTTAAGTAACTGGTGCCTCTAGGCCCAGCCATGCTACTGGACAATGAACTGCTACCGGGTCCCAAGAAGAAGCATAGCACATCTATTTTATTTTGGGGAGGGGGGTGATTTTTGTTTTTTTCTGGTGAAAACCTTCTCACATGTGCCATGTTTAGATCACTATTCATGTACTATGATGCCAACTTTAAACAGTCATGTTCATCTTTACTACCAAGATCATCATTCTGCCAGTTGTCCAACAGGCAACAGTCAACTTTGACTCTCTCCCATCTTTTATTTCCTCTAATGAATTATCATTTCCATCCTTTTTTCTTCAAATGTGTCAAACCAGCAGCCCCTATCCAGTGCTATTTTGTATCAAGAACAATTCCAAACTCCTCAAGCTGTCATTCAAGGTCCTTCACAATATGGCCCCCCCACTACAGAGTCAATCTATTTCTCACTATTTCCATAATGTATCTTTCACTGAAGTCTCTTCAGTGATTCTTAGACATGATACTTCAGTTCTAATCCTTTGCCCTAATCTAATACCCTCTGATAATTATCTAAATCTTATTCATCCAGATCAATACAGATAGTCTTTTCATTTTACTTTTCCTTTGGCCTTGAATCATAGATCTATCTGAATTACTTAACTTTTTCACCTATGTTAAAAATTAAAATGTTATTTGATGTGTGTGTCTTTCCAATGAACCTTTAAGGACAATGATTGTGCTTTCTATTTCTTTTGTTTTGTTCACAGGTTCCAACTCAGCTCTAAGAACATAGTACAACTGAATAATCTGCTGAATAGTTTAATGGTAGGCAGAGGAGGAGAAAGTCACCAGACAAATTGGGAAGAGTTCCAGTCTACTGGGGTCAAACAATTGGGGCTCAAGTCCCTTAACAGGACTTGGTTAGGCAGAAAAGCTTGAGGTCAATGGAAGAAAAATTTCTACTCTTTGAGACTAGAGATATAACATTTCAAGAAAGAGAAAGTCCAACTCACCTGGGATCTGTCTGTAGGAAGTGGGGCAGAGTTCATCCTCTCCTGCTCAGTGCTCTCTTGTGAGGGAAGGGCAAAGTCTTGAGAAGACAGAGCTGGGGAAGAGAAAGAAGCCATCAGAGACCTCCTTCTATCTTGTGGTTCTCTTACAGGCTAAAAATCCTCACAGAAAAGTTGGTGTAATGCTACACCCTCACTCCCCAAACACTTTCTGAAAGAATAGGATAGTCAAATGAAGTCCAGGAACAACTCTGTCTCCATCCTAGATCAAAAAGAAGGGCCACTGACATTGCTGTCTGGGTCCTACATTCTCTATTTGGTGCTATTAGGTTCTAGGTGTTACTTCTATTATTTATGGTCCCAATGAAAGATCACCCCCAAAAATAACCTGTTCACTCAAGGTGCAATTCTGAAAGCTTTTATTAATGTGAAACCCACTCTATGAATGGCATCAAGGCTAGCCTAAAGCATTCTGTTGCATACCTTCCCATCCTGTATTCACGATCTTAAAAACTCCATTCCTGACCTGCTTTAGGAGAGGGATTAAATTATGGTTCAGTAGAATATCCCACTGTGAACTCCTTGCCAGAAACATCCGTTGGAGAAAGCAGAATGAGAGTACAGTGCTAGATCCACTTCAGCCCCAATAGATATAGAGGGGTGGCTAGGTGGCACAGTGTATAGAGCACTGGTCCTGGAGTCAGGAGGACATGAGTTCAAATCTGCTCTCAAACACTTAACACCTTGGTGTGACCTTGTGCAAAGTCACTTAACCCCAACTGCCCTGCCCTCCTCCCTCCAAAAAGAAAAACAACAACAAAAAACAATGGATATAGAAAATTTTTCTAGTAAAGGTATAGAAGGCAAATTTTCTAAGGGGAAGAGTAATTCCAGGTAAGAAAAAAAAAAGAATATTTTCTCCAGGGGTAAGGCTCTAGCAGTCAGTTTCAGATGCTATTTCTTTGTTGGACCATTTATATCCCCTTCTCTATAATGCTCACCTTTCTCCCCAAGCATCTAGATCAATCCTTCAAGGTCACCCACTTCTCAATGTGTTCTCAATGTTCCAATGTCACTTCAGTCCTGTTTTACCCGGGGGAAAGGTCAGGAATTGTTCTGCCAACAGCCACAACACAACATGCACTTTCTTCTAGGTTATGCTCTGACACTTTGACCAAAAATTTCAGGTGAGTGGTCTCTCCACTTGGGATGGATTTCCAGGTCCCCAGGGTCTGAGAGCTGAGAGGCAAGGTCACTTCACTTTGGTGCTGAGATCTCAGCAGGGAACCTTCCTTCTGATGCCCACGGCTGTACACTTGTAGAATCTCTGGAGGACTGATGTGAATAAAGAGAAGATGGAGTCAGCAAAGGGGAATGAGCACACTTGGTAATGGGTTGAGAACTAAAGCACAAAAAGTAGAGAGAGCTATGCAAATAGGTATATGATGAATAATAATTTTGTTCATTTAGCAAACTGGTAAGGGACACCTACTATGATCAAATCTCTGTGCAAGTTGCTATACAGAATACAGAAATGAACAAAACAAGTTATCTGACCTTCGGGAACTAAAGATCTAGTATAGTGATGTTGTCCAGCATATGATGCTGAAGGATCACTGTCAAGTGCTCTTGGAGTTGACTCAGTCACTTAGATAGATACAGGTAAATAGGATTCTTCACATACATAATAGATTCCCACTGCACAAAAATAAATAAACACCATTTACAAACTAACTTCATTAAAACATTCCGGCTGTAATTCATATGACATCCCAATGGAATGGGAATGACACATTCTACATTCCAACAATATGAAACTATCCCCCAGTTCTTTTCTTAGATTGCCCTCTCCTTTCCTGATCATTTACTAATACTATAATCAAAATCTAGAACTGTATTGTACTCCTATCCTCCAACTCTGCTGACAAAAACCCCCCTTTTCCTTCAAGGCCAGGCAGGGGTGCTCCTAGATTCACCCCACATCCAGCTGGAAGTAAATCTCTCCCTCAAATGTAACATGGCACTTAGCCAGGACCTCTCCATTGCACCTATCGAATAATCTTCAGGTAAAAGCTTCCTGGATACATGTCTTTTCTTCCCCATGAAATCATACGAAGGAGGAGGGAGAGAGGCCTGCATGTGATTGGGGATCTTTGTACCCACAATGTCCATCACAGTGACACACACAGAGTAGATGATGAATGGTTATTGCTCCGGGGGAATCTTAACTCCTTTACACAAATGTAACCCACACACACGAGAGCTCTTGTCTTTCTATGTGTCACAGACACACACACACACACACACAGACACACAGACACACACACACCACGCTCACCAACACTCCCCCCCACCCCCCTGTGCCTTCTCTTCAGTCGTTAAGCCCGCCCCTTGTCCCGCCCCTCTCAGGGGAGGGAATGGCCCCGATCGCATGCTCGGCGGAGGCTCCTGGTCTCCTCCCGGACCCGCCCAGTTCGGGTTCAGGGTGCTGCGAGGAACTGGGCCCGGGTCACTAAATACCTGGAATTGGGTCCGGGGCCTGGCCTGACCTCAGATAAAGAACTGGTTCGAGGCCAAAGAACCAATCATGGCGTCGAGGCTGCGCGCGCATTCTTCATGCCGCCTTAGAAGGAGGGGGGAGGAGAGCCTGCGCCCTGGGAGCCTGAGAACTACCACACCCAGAATGCACAGCTTCCATTTTCTAGTGGCTTCCTGGGCAAGGTCTTGCGGGTTCTTATTGCCCAGTCCTTTTCCTCCCCAGTACCTAGGATACCGGTTTAGTTTCTCTGCTGAAAGCACGTGGACGCCAAAAAACGAAACCCTCCCGGTAGTGAGCAACCTTTGGACGATCACAGGTCGTGGTCTTTGAAATTCTCTCTGTCCCATCCTATCATTTGTCACGGCATGTTTCCCTTGGTAGTAGTTACAGCCCGCCCTTTCCGGTTCTTACTGTTTCTGGGTCGGTGGACCTAGAGGATGGTTTGATTGTGTAGCCGGGAGTTAGAGTGTACAAAAGTTGAAAAGGGCGGGGAAGTGATCGCAGGACTTTGAAATAGTGGTAGAAGAGCATTTCAGTTGGGGTCGATGGGTGGGCAGAATTTCATCCGTTTTTAGCAAGCAGAAACTTCTCAGAAAGGGCTTCCTTAGTAACTGTCAAAGAACTAGAGATTTTAACCTGGATAGGGCAGGAAGGTGGCGCCGGGAATAGGGCGCCAGGCTTGGAGTCTGGAAGATCTAGGTTCAAATTCGGGTTGACACCTCCTGGCTGTATGATCCTTAACCCTATTTGCCTCAGTTTCCTCATATGAAAAATGAGCTGGAGAAGTAAATGGCAAGCCGCTCCAGTATCTTTGCCAAGAAAACTCCAAAAGGAGAGGACACAACTGGAAAACTACCAAACACCACCACTAGTGAGAGCTCGGATCCTCTAGAATTTGAACTGGGAAAGAGGCAGGGCTTGGGGACCAATACCCGAAGGAGGGACCTGAGAAGGGCGGAGCTAGCCCTGTAAGAAGGGAGGGTTGGGCTTGACGTGTCAAAGCTAAAGGAGGAGTCTCTAAGAAGAAATTGATTAATCTTCTGAAGGTCTTTTAGTAGGTGGGGAAACAGACCTTATTTAGACTTTTCAAAGAGTTTTGACAAGGCACCACCTGGACCCTAGGGCAGTGAGTCACTAATTTAGGGAGAAGACACTTTTTTTTTTATCTTTTAGAGACTTGGGACAAACACAGAAGACAAAAAGTTGGAATAAGTAGAGGCTTTTTTGAAGGGAAAAGTGAAAATAAAAGGGGACACCCAGGACCTAGGGCAGAGACTTGAAATTTAACATTTTATAAATGATCTGAATGAGGAAGTTCGTAGAGAAATTTTCATTTCCTCAACTGAGATGCCAAGTCCATGGAGGATAAATTTCAAAAGACTCTTAAGCACCCAGCAGCACCTTAAAGGCACCCATCTCTTCCTTGAGCTCACATGTGGATCTCCCCAGATAAGCCACCCTTAAATTGAAGGTAGTCTGTGAGTAATCTGTGAAGGTAATCTGTTCAAACCCATAACTCCCAGGGCTTTATGGAGGTACCTATTTTAGTGGCAAATCCCCTGTGTTAGTACAGACATTTCTTATTAATTCTTCTGGTTTTCACCCCAACCTTTGAATCTTGGGAAGGAGAGAGTGAACATGGAATTTGGGAGTGAATTAGATTTAAAAGAGACAGAGCTGTGGTCTGAGTCATCAGCTTCACTCTCTTCCAGAGGCACTGGGAAGGCAGAGTTGGTTCCATATAAGGAAAATCATAAATATAACAAACCAGGTCAATAGTATAAATAATAATCATATGATTTTAACAAGATACTTAAAACGGTTTTGATGAAATCTAATGCTCACTTTTTTATGAAAAACTAAATCATAGGAGTAAATAGATCTTTACTTGATATAGCAAAAAGTATTTATCTAAATGAAAGAGCAAACATGTAATAAGAGAAAAATTAGAAACTTCTTCAGTAAGATAAGGGCTAAAGCAAGGATATCTCCCCCCCCCTTTTTTTTTTTTACCATTGTTTACCATTTCAAACTATAGCAATAAGACAAGAAAAAGAATTGAGGGAATAAGCATATGCAAAATTATCACTTTTTGTAGATGATTGATAGTATACTTAGAGAACCCTAGAGAGTTAACTAAAATTAGTTGAAATAATGAAGCAGTTACCCACTAAGAGGGTTAGAGTTGCTCTGGAGACCCCAAAATATCAACACACTGGGTTCTGCTGAATGAATTCGACTCAAGTCTTCTCTCAGCCAAAGAAAAGTAAAGTTTATTAAAAGTTCGCTTGCATTAGACACAGAGTAAGTCTGTGGTAGGTCCTTCTATGGCACTCTCACTATTCTATAGCATTCTGTGGGACTCTCACAAACATGAAGACAGGATGGGGTCTTATATACAGAAGGTTGTGGGAGGAATCTAGAGGTGGTCTAGAGGAGGAGTTTGGGAGGGTCTTCAGGAGGAGTTAATGAGGTCAATGAGTGATTAAGGGTGGGAAGGCACCTGGAGACCACAGACAGTGGTGGTCTAGGCCAGTTCAAGGATGGAAAGTGTCAAATTCGATGATTTAATCAAGAGTCCAAGGGAAGTTCCCAGAGCCTCAAGGAGAGCTCGAAGGGGCTCCAGAGCCCATACCTCATCAGTTGGCAAAGTTGCAGGATATAAAATAAATCCATACAAATCATCAGCATTCCAACATGTAACCAACAAAATCCATCAAGAAGAACTAAAAAGAGAAATTCCACTTGAAATAACTATATAATTTATAAAATACTTGGAAATATATCTTCCAAGATTACCAGGGAATATAAGAATTTAACTATAAAACACTTTTCAGTAATAAGTACAGAACTAAGTAATTGGAGAAACACTAACTGCTCGTGGATATGTTGACTTGACATGAGCATCATTGTCCAAGTCCAGAGCTTCCAGGTAAAAAAATACTGCAAGTGCCTAAAAGAGTTGAAACAATAATGAAGAATTACACAAGACTTGGAAGGTGCTACCCTAAAGGAAAAAAGAGCTCAGAATTAAATATTCCAAAAGGTAAAGGCTTACAACACAAAGCACAACCTATCTAGAAAAACTAAAGGTAATCTTTTAGGGGAAAAATGGGTTTTTAATGGAACAAGATTTCTAATAATTCTGGATAAAAAGGTTAGGACTGAGTAGAATTTCAAAATAGAAAAACAGGGATGAGAAACATAAAAAGGCAGACCCATTTGACTAATTGGAAGGGACTTTGTAAGAATGAATTGTTTATATGCAAATAGAGAAGAAACAAATACCCTTTCGAAAACCTAAAGTCTTTAAGCCTTGTAGAGAAAAGGGATAAAGAGAAAGGGATCTTATTGAGAAAATTGGGGTTGTCTTTCACGAATTCCATCTTCTCTCCAATTCTTTGTTCCTCTACTCCTTTGCTCCGAGTTTGTAAAAACCTGTTTTTGCCCCTTTGCTATAGTTTGTTCCTTTCTTTGTGAAGCTCGTCCTTTCTGCTTTTGCCTTTATCCTGTCCCCTCCAGTTTCCTCCAGGTATTCTCTTCACCCTTGATCCTTAATTTCTCTTTGTCCACTGGATCATTCTTCACTATTTACAAGCATGAGTAGATCTTTCCCAATCTTAAAAAAAAAAATCTTAACTTGTTGCAGCCTGTCTCAAGCTATTGTCATACCTCTTTTCCTTTTCAGAGCCAAATTCATTTAAAAAACCCCACCCCCAACCACACTTCTCTACTTTCATTGTCTCTATTTCTCTATCTCCCACTTACTCTTGCTCTTTGCAATATGGCTTTGAAATATTGCTTCTCTCTCTAAAGTAATTCTCAAACTCAACTGTTAAACTCAAAGAACTTCTCAGGCATTCTTACTTGATCTGCAGCTTGCCATATTGTTGACCATACTTGGCTTTCTCTTTTTTGGTCTCTACTGTCTCTTGGCTCTCCTCCTACCTGTTTGACTCCTCCTTGGTCCCCTTTTATATGTCACAATCATCCATGGTATTTAGAAAAGGTACCACATCTCTTCTCCCTCTACACCTGTTTGTAATCTTATCAGCTTTCATGGATACAATGATCAGCTCAGTTCAGATGACTACAGCTTTCTCATTGTTTCTGTTCCTCTGTGTCTTTTTGTCTCTCTATTTCTGTCTCTTCATATTTATCTGTCTCTATCTGTCTCCTGGACTATGTCAACCACTGGTTAGAAATTTCCACCTGGATGTCCCACAGGGATCTCAAAAGTCAATATGTCCAAAACAAAACTTATATACTCCCCTTTATCTGTCCTTTCCAACGATATTTTTTTTATTTCTTTTGAGGTCTCTGCCATCTTTCCAGTAATTAAGTTTCACAACTTGAGTCATCCATGATTCAGTATTCTCCCTTGCCCATTCAGTTGCCAAGTCTTACCAGTCCCATTTCTATAGCTTCTCACATCTGTTAACTTTTTTCCCCACCAACACAACTACCACCTGAATTTAGTTCCTCAGAACATTTTGCCTAGATTATTCCAATAGCATCCTTGTGAATCTCTTAAAATACAAGAGTTTCTTCTTTCCATAGGTATCCCATGTAAGCATGGGCACTAAAAACTGATGGAGGTAGGTAAAGGGCAGGCAAAATGTGTATACCCCCATACAGTGGAACTATAAGTGCACATTCACTACATAATCTACTAGGCAGCACTCTAAGCTAAGCTGCAGATTCCTCTCTTGGTACAGATAATCTTTGGTGCAAGAGCCTTGTTTAAGTGGGAGCAGACTAGCCTGGGTTCTTTGAGGTGCTCAGGATCCTCATGCCTTCTCAAGTTTTCTGTCTAAAGTATGAAAATCATACTCTATTTGGTATGTTCCTATTCCCATTAAGATCATAAACCTTTTCAATATCAAATGGTTCCAAAAGATTTTTTTTTACATTATAATTTAGAGTATATTTACTGAATATAATTGAAATGAAAGGCCAGTCCTTTTTCAACTTCTCACAAGGTGAACAAGAAGAGACTTGCCTGCATGGGCATGGGGCCTAGCAGGTACACCAACTGTGTTCATTCTGTGCCCAATACAGGGTTATCAAGAAAATTGTCATATGTGACATCAAGGAACCTGCAGTTAGGGACAGCTCTTATATATACCCAACTAATTAACAGCTCTTGTTCTGCAGAGAAATCAGTGAGCCAAGACCTGGGCATAATTTAATATAAATTTAATGTGGATTTATTGAGGGCCTGACTGTCCTGAGTGTAGACTCAAATCAGATATCCCCAAGCAGGGGCAAAGCCAGAGTATTTAAAGACAAAAACCACAAAGTAATGGTCAGATCCATACACAAGCAGGAAGTTACAGGAGCAGAGGAATGTAATTGGTTAATTCTCAGTTTAGGACCTTATATGGACTATAGTTAAGTTTCAATTTCCCACAATAGGGTGGGTGACAATGCCTTGGGCAGTTTCCCTGAAATATGCCTGGGACCCGGACTTTACATCCCTGACCAAGGGAGTGCAAAATGGTGGGGACTGAAACAAAATGGAGGGTGACTCAGGGTTGAGTACAACACTCTTTTGACTCTCTGTATGAGAAACTGTATTACTGAATGAGTTGTACCATCTACAGCTAGATAGTGAGGAAATGATCCATTGAGACATGAAAAGATTAGATACTGCCCCTCTGCCTCCCACTTCCAGTGGCAGATCTTCCAGTGCTGCCTCTATAACCTCTTGGAAGTCCATTCAAAAAGCTATTCATTCATCAAGACCCCTCAGAGAAAAATTAAATAA
Source organism: Petaurus breviceps papuanus (assembly GCF_028583685.1). Taxonomy (NCBI): domain Eukaryota; kingdom Metazoa; phylum Chordata; class Mammalia; order Diprotodontia; family Petauridae; genus Petaurus; species Petaurus breviceps. The sequence goes on along the minus strand of NW_027185754.1, from coordinate 21,604,572 downwards.
CTAGTATAACTGGCTTGGTTGGTTGTCCTTTGGTCTTAAAGAGGACCCATATGACATTACTATGTTGGTGTCAAAGTATAATATGTCCAACTACAGCTGATAAGACCAATACTAGCTCAGACGACTCAACCACAGGTTGGGCACAAATAGTTCATATCAACATATGAAGTGGAGATGTCTCTAAATTTGAGCATCTCATGTTTCTTTTGAGCTACTACAATTCTGCTTCTGTCATAAAGCATAGCTCCTTCTTTGATGCAGGCACTGCATGCTGGGCAGTCCTTTGCCAGTTTCTCCCAAGATGTCAAGCAATTGGTTCCAAAGTTCTTCAGAGAAACCTTGAGGGTGTCCTTGTACTGCTTCTTCTGACCTCCATGTGTGTGCTTGCCTTGTGTGAGTTCTTCATAAAAGTCCTTCAGTAAAACATACATTTGGCAGTTGAACACTGTGGCCAGTCCAGTGGAGTTCCACTCTCTGAAGTCAAGGTTGAATGGTTGGCAGTTTAGCTGAGAAAGGACCTCAGTGTCCAGTACCTTATCTTTCCAGGTAATCATCAGAATCTCCTAAGACAGTTCAAATGGAAGCAATTCCGATTGGGTTAGATGAAGCAGACAATTTTTAGGGCTCTTTTTCTAACCCCTTCACCATGCCAGATAGTGAGCAGTGTAGTCTTTAAAAAGGCTACTCAGACACCCAGGGAGCTACCAAATCCCACTGCTGCTTCAGTCCAGTGAAAGATGACCCTGTGGCCTGGGCTGCCTGTGTGCAGGGTTGTGTGCAGCTCCCAGTGTATCTGTTCCCAATGCTTCATCACTCTCCTGTTGCCACAGGACTTTGAGGTAGGTAAATTTGGTAAAATGGTATGGGTGATGTCTTCTGATTTGCACATAAATTGGATTTAAGTGAGGCAGGGTTGGGCAAAGTTATCAGCCTCACTCTCTCTTCCAGAGTCATCAAAGTCCAGTGGCAGGACAAAGTCAGGATGACTGGTGATGGCTGAGGACGCAGCGGATGACCTTGGTGTCTTCGTTGTTTAACCAAGCACTAAGCGTCTGCTTTAACCACTTTCCTGTCCATTGGAACTAATTGTTCTCATCTGCCTATTCCACAGAGGGAAGTCTTCACATGCCTGGGGTAGACACCCACCTAAATCACTGAAGGGTTTGGGACCCCTTAGTTACATTCAACCTGGTTTATCCTGTCTGCCGAAACAGTTTGCCAGAGTGTGGCCACTGCACATGCTACAGCTTCTTGGAGCCACATGTGTGAGTTAGGTGGACATGAAAGGTGGAAAGTAGCCACGAAAAGGGCACAGCAGCCCTCACACCAGAGGTACTAGTACTCCCTGAACATACCCTACACTCCAGCTAGTTAAATTTAAAAAGTAAGTGAGAAAAAGTAGATCAATGATTGGGCATGCAATTTAAAAAACTAGAAAACTAATAAATTAAAAATCTTCAATTAAACGCCAAATTGGTAATCCTGAAAACCAAAAGAGAGAAATGGAACTACAGAGAAGAAAGATGAGAAAAGCAGCTGTGTTATGAATCAAGGCTACATATAAGAGAGATATGTTGAAGGTAAAAAACATGTGAAGGCATTGATGTTGGTGGGTGATCTACCAAAGATGTGGAAAAAAATTTTGGTATTTTTAATGTCAAAAATATATGACTAAGAAAACCTCAATAGAGATCTATCTGCTTGTAATTCAATCTTTTTATTTTTATGAGCATAATCTAAATAAGCCTTAAAAACATTTGTGATGGGGAAATTAGTTAGGAAGAGAAAGGCTAGAATAGATAGTGGTTGGTGTAACCCAATGATAACATCTCTACCAGCAACTGGAGTCTGTGGCCCACAGAAGAAGAAACCCTCTTCATCAAGCGTTAAACTTTGATAAGAGACCCTGATAATTGGGATCAAGTCTTCCCTCTGTAACAGTGAATCTTCATAGTTTGGGGATATTTATTTGCCACAATACTTTGGAGGCAAATGTTAGCTGGTTATACTAAATTGTAATAAATAAAGTGAATCATGCTTCTAGCACCCAGAGATCCTAACACCTGGGGACAAGCTGCCTACTCACAACTGTGTACTTTCATAGCTGGGCGGAATTGTTTCATTACCACAAATGTTTGTTTCAGACTATAGCTGAACATGCTCAGGTGGTAAATAAGAAAGTAAATGTCATTTTGAGAACTGGATTTCTTAATGCATTGAATGTTAAGTGTGATGTCTGGCAGATATAAAGTATGATGTAAGGTACTTCCCTGCCAGAGGTACCTTTAAAGGTCCCTGTGAATGAAAGTGGCTCATCTTGCCAGTAAGGAAAGAGAATCATTCCCTAAGGATGTTTCTTCCTTAAAGCCTCAAGAGTTGAAAATGTTGAAGACTCATCTATCTAAAAGATGGGTTAGCTATGAAAGTGTAAATAAAAGTAAGTAAAGTGAATACAATTGTGAATGACATAGGTAATTTCTTTTAAAGAGACTACTTAATTTCTTCTTATTAGAGGCTCCCTTAAGTACTTGCATAGTGGGGAGAAATGAAGTATTTTATAGAAATTTATGCATTAATTCAGGAGACTGACAACCAGTTCTGTGAAATGCCTTCAAGTCTGCCTGTAGTCATGATCAAATCTTCTCTGAATGAACTCTTAAAGCCTAGTTCATACATCTTAAGTACTTGGGCTCCTCTGAAGGGTACACTTGTCTTTAGTTGACTAACATTCCTAGCAAAGTGAAGCTTTACATTAATATTCTTTTTCTTCCCTCTTTACAAAATCTCACTTTAGACTTTTCTGACTCATTTTTATTTGTCAGCTGTGTTTAGTCACTCCTCTCTCATCCCAGTTCAACTACTTTAGTTCATGCCTTCATCTTTTAGCTCCAAGACTATTCTCGACCACTGACTAAAATCTTGAATTCTCATTTCATTTTGGCATTTAGTAACTATATTATTTTCCCACAAGAGTTTTATCTGAGATCCTCAACTGAGATCAATCACTCAATCAGTTAACAAGCATTCATTAAGTACCACTTTGTGTTAGGCACAGTACAAAGCATGGGGGGGTGGAGTTGAAAATAAAACAGTCTTTGGTTTCAAAGACTGTTTTAATGAAGGTAGACACCAGAGGTTGTTTATAAGTTTGGAGGCAAATTAACAATATTCCACTCAGATCTTTAGTATAAAAGTGTCAATTCTCAACTTCTGGAATAACTGGGATTGTCAAACTTTCCCTAGCCTATCCAACTCAGCTTTGTTCTTGATACACAGTAGTAATTTAAATGTATATTGATTGATTAATTGTACTAATCATTACTTTGTAGGTTTTACTTATATACCTCTTACTCCCAATGTCTTCAGTCTGTTCAGGATCCCCTACACCTGTAGGAATAATATTTTTCTGAACTTGGGCTTAAAAAAAATTGTTATAGTTTGCTTCTAACTTATTAAAATTTCTACCAGTATCCTTCCTTTTTTTCCTGCCCAGAGAAAGAATTATTTATTTTTTTGCTTTTTGGAGGGCAGTTGGGGTTAAGCAACTTGCCCAAGGTCACACGGCTAGTTTTTGTATTAAGTGGCTGAGGCCACTTATGAACTCAGGTCCTCCTGACTCCAGGGCCAGTACTTTATTACTCTGCCACCTAAAAAAATCTTTAAAATATGTTTAATAAGCTTCAGCATTTTATTTGAATAATTCAGTTTGCTTTCTGAAATGGTTGTACTAATTCTGGACTTTTGCTTACTACCAGTATATTTCATTTTCTTAAAAACATTGCGCTCCTGGGGTGACTAGGTGGTGCAGTGAATAGAGTACCAGCCCTGGAGTCAGGATGACAGCAAGCTCAAATTTGGCCTCAGACACTTAACACTTACTAGCCATAAGACCTTGGGAAAGTCAGTTAACTGCGATTGTCCTGTTTTCCCTCCTCCAAAAAAGCAAAAAAAAAAAAAAAAAGATTTCACCCCTATCCTTAAGGAGAGGCTTACCCAGATTTCTAGCTATGTTAGTGTAGCAGCAAGCACCCCAAGCGTCCTCAGGGTTTGCTGCCACCACAGGTTCTTGGATCTGCTTTGGTAAAGGAAAGCAACTCAAAATGGGTTAACAAGCTTACTTTAATCAGACATATATCGTTTACCTTGTTCAGGGGAAAAGGTCGGCACCCCGAACTTCAAAGTACACAGACAGAATTATCAAGACAGAAACAGATCTAGTAGACAGATTTCAAACTGTCCAACCATTACATCCATACCCAGTCAACATCTTGGTTTCAACATCTGGGTTTTTTCAAAGCCGGGGGGCTCAGGACAACGGCTTCCCAGAATCCATATCAAATCACAGAACACTTCTCAAAGTGAGCCCCAAAACAAAGCTACACATCAGGGTTTATATAGCCTTCTCTTGGCTCAGAGAATGTAACAATCTTATTGACTCACTGGCCAATCAAGAAGTATCTACTGAAAAACAAGCCTCCCACCCCAGGCTCCAGGTGCACCTAGGGGCAGGGAAGATCTTACAAATTTACATTCCCATTACAGTTAGTGAAAGGTCCTATCATGCTAAACAACAACATATGATGTCAATATTCTCTTGATAGAGGAATATCTCGAATTCAATTACTTACTCAACCAACATTTATTGATTTTTAAAAAAAATTTTGGTGTTATGGGAAATAGAGTCAGGTATGAGCTAGTTCTTGCCCTTAAGGACTTAAAAGTCTAGTAGGACCAATAAGAAACATACATAAGTAACTACAAATCAGGGCAGTATGTAGTGAGTCATATCAGAGGCAAACACAAGGGGCTCAAGGATGCCACCCATCACTATTAGTCCCATCCTGACAAGTTGTATATTCCCTAAGAATCTCCCTTCTTGTATTGGTATTACAATAAACCTTGCCACCTTGACTGAAAGAAGGCTTGAGTGATTGAATTCATTCCAGGTAGACTTGCTCTTTACCCTTACATTTTGGGGTTCCCAGCACCCCAAACTACAATATATTTTTTGGTGGAATTTGGTCACACCACCAGTGTTCTGAAAGTTCAGGGTCTTTGCCTTTTAGGGGTCCAGGTCCCATTACCCCCTCAGTAGGATCAATAAGAAACATATATAAATAACTGCAAATTAGGGTAGTGTGCCATGAGCCATATCAGGGGCAAACAAGAGGCTCAAGGACATATAAAAGAATATTCACTTTCAGGGCGGATTTGAGGGATGCAACAGCTTAGAGTTTAACTTTGTTAAAGATTTTTATTCTTTAGAAATTTTTATTCACAAAAAGCATTAAATAAAGTGAGCATTTCCATTTATATAAAGAACAGAAAAGGCAGATTATACAAGAAACTTTTTTTTTTTGCCTTATGGAGGGCAGTTGGGGTTAAGTAACTTGCCCAAGGTTACATGGCTAGTTTTATACAAGAAACTCTTAATCTCTATTGTGTACAGCTTGATAATCTTTCTGACCTTACTACTTGTAAAGACTAACCCCTCTGCTTGCTCAAGAGATTCCTTTCTATTGTGGTTTGATAGTTTTGGGGGTGCTTGAGACCCCCAAATATCAACATACTGGATCCTGCCAAATGAATTTGACTCAAGTCTTCTCTCAGTCAAAGTAAAGCAAAGTTTATTAAAGATTCGCCGTAATGGAGCGTATTTGTGAAGTTTGTATTGACAACTAGGCCAGAATAATCTGACACAGAGTGAGTCCGCACTAGATTAATCTCAGCACCTTCATGGAGGCAAGATGGATCTTATATACAGAAACTATGGGAGGGAGATAGGGGTGGTCTAGAGGGAGAGTCTTGAGGAGGAGTCTAAGGAGGATCTTGACTGGGACTGAAGTCAGACTTCAGGAATGGGATTAAGGGTGGGAAATAGCTGAAATCTACCAGGAGATGACCAACAATGGAGGGCTAGGCTAGTTTAAGGGCATCAGATTTGGGTATAGATATTTTGATAGGATGAAGGGTGAGAAGTAGCCGGACAATGGAGGGCTGGGCTAGGTTAAGAGTAATAGAGATTTGGGCCTAAGATAATGAAAGGCTTATGGCCTCAGACAAATGCTTCAAGTGGGAAGATTCAATCAGAATTCAAGGGCTTTTCTAGAGCCTGTACCCTATCATTTCCATTCCATTTCCTCCTTCCCTTTTTGTCATCCCCATGCTATCACTTATTTTCAGTTTCTCCTTGTCTACTGCCTCCTTCCCTACTCCCTACAAAGATGCCTTTTTCCCCATCCTGAAATAACCCTCAGTACTTTCATCCTATATCATCCTTTGCTCTTTGTAGCTAAACTCCTTGAAGAGGCCATCTATGATTGGTGTCTCCAATTCTCTTGTCCCATTCTCTTAATTCCTTACAATCTGTCTTTTTACCCTATCATTCTGTTGAAACTACTGTCTCTAAAGTTTGTAATGATTTTAGTTGCCAAATGCAATGACCTTTTTTTTCAGTCTTCATTCTTCTTTACAGGCTTTGACACTTTTTCTCCCACTCTCTTTCATGATCTCTTCTCCCTAGGTTTTTGGGATCATTTCCTATAACTGTAAGTGGCCCACAGGGTTTGGTCCTGGGTCTTCTTCTCTTCTCATTTTATGCTACTTCATTTATCTATTTTTAGTTTTCCACATTCACTTTTATAGGGTTTTGAGTTCCAATTTTTCCCTCTTCCCTCTCTCCAAGATGGCATGCAATATGATATAAGCTGTACATGTACAATTATATTAAACATATTTCCACATTAGTCATGTTATAAATAAGAATCAGAACCAAATGGGAAAACCATAAGAAAGAAAAAAAAGAGAGAAAATAGTATGCTTTGATCTGCATTCAGACTCCACAGTTCTTTCTCTGGATGTTGATAGCATTTTCCATCACAAGTCTTTTGGAATTGTCTTAGATCCTTGCATTGCTGACAAGAGCTATATTTATCAAAGTTAGCCATCATACAATGTTGCTGTTACTGTGTACAATGATCTCCTGCTTACTTCGCTCAGCATCAGTTCATGCAAGTCTTTCCTGTTCTGAAATCTGCCTGTTCATCATTTCTTTTTTTTTTTTTTTTTGCTTTTTGGAGGGCATTGGGGTTAAGTGACTTGCCCAAGGTCACATGGCTATTTTTCATGTTAAGTGTCTGAGACCGGATCCAAACTCAGGTCCTCCTGACTCCAGGGCTGGTGCTCTATTCACGGCACCACCTAGCTGCCCATCTTCATCATTTCTTGTAATAGTATTCCATTACATTCCTAACTTGTTTAGCCATTGTCCAATTGATGGGCATCCCCTCAATTTCCAATTTTTTGCCACCACAACAAGAGCTGCTCTAAATATTTTTGTACTTTTGGGTCCTTTTCCCATTTTTATGATCTCTTTGGGATACAGATGCAGAAGTGGGGATTTAAGTATCATTTCAATGCTGATGATTCTCAAATCTACCTATCCTGCTTACCTAACTTCTAATCTCCCATCTCCAGAAACCTTTCTGACATCTCAAACTGGATGTCCAGTAGACATCTTAAATATGTCCAGAACAGAACTAATTATCTCTTCTCCTAAACCTGTCCTCCCCACCTCTTCCCCAACATTATGGTAGAAGACAACACCATCTTCTCTGTGCCTGAGGCTGACAACCTAGGTGTCATCCTGGACTTCTCACTATTTCTTATTTCCTATATCCAATCTTTTCCCAGGACTTGTTCTTTGTAACATCTTTCAATTATTATCTCTTTTCTCCTTTGACCTACCACCCTGGTGTAGGTCTTCATAACCTCATGCCTAAACTTTTGAAAAAAAATTACTGGTGGGATCTACCTGTTTCAAGTCTCTCCCAACTGTAATCCATCCTCCATTCAGTCAAAACTGATTTTGCTAAAGTATAAGTTTGACAATGTCACCCCATAACCCCTACTCAATAAACTCCAGTGGCTTCCTGTTGCCTGCAGGCGCAAATACAAAATCCTATTTGACATTCAAAGCTGTTTATAACCTAAACTCCTCCTTCTTTTACAGACTTCTGATTCTTTTACTTCCCATCAAGTATTTTTTGGTCCAGTGACATTGGCCTCATTGCTCTTCCAAGAATAAGAGACAATCTCTACTCCTCAGCTCCAGGCATTTTCTCTAGCTGTCCCCCATGCCTGGCACACTTTCTCTCAATTCCCCCTACTGATCTCCTTGGATTCCTTTAAATTCTCACTAAAATATCTTCATTTATTTCAAATCTTTCTGAACCCTTCAATTCCAAGACCTCTCCAATTCCCCTAGTTTTCTAATTATCCTGCATATAGTTTGTATGTATGTATATTTATATGTAAGAATGTAAGTATCTGTGTGTGAATGTGTGTGTGTGTAGCATCTCCCCATTCAATGAGGGTAGTGACTGTCTTTTTTTTTTGCTTCTGTGTATTCCCAGGGTTTAGCTCCTGCCTGACACAATTTTTTTTTTTTTTTCTGTTTTTTTTTTTTTTCCTATTCTCCGGATTAAAAAAGATACTCAATGATTCTTTTATTTAACCTTTTCTTTTTCCTTCTCCCCCTAACCAATAACCTTCTCTACCTCACACCTCTGCCAGATTTGAAACAAAGAAAAACTTTGTGAAAACATACCGTGTTTCCCCGATAATAAGACCTATCCCGAAAATAAGCCCTCCCCTTACTGTGTAAGATTCCTCTAAAATAAGCCCTCCCCCGAAAATAAGCCCTGTTGAGATTGCTACTGTAGTGAAGGTGATCCCCTCCGCTACACGCTACATTTACGGTACCCTCTGTATGCACCGTCCACCCCCCCCCCCCCGTGAAACGCACACCGCGCTCCGAGCTGCATCCAATCAGAGCTAGAGCAGTGAGCACGTCATTCTGTTCTTTATTGAATTGAATAAAGGTACATTTTTTTGTTCACATTTACCTGTTTATTAAAATTGCTGTCAATGTTCATTAAAATAAGCCCTCCCCTGAAAATAAGCCCTCTGGCGTTTTTCTGTCCAAAAAAATAATAAGACAGTGTCTTATTATCGGGGAAACACGGTACATAGTCAAGGAAAACAAATTCCCAAAGTAGCTGTTTTAGAAAGTCATTGTTCTTATTCTGCATCTTGAATCCATTTCCTTTATGAGTTATCTGTTGGATAGGAAGATACCAAAGAAAGGAAGAGGTTTGGGGTCCTTTTAATACCTAAAAGCAAAATGTCAATAACAGAATGACAACATCACAAACATCCTCTCTCTCAGTTCTTAGTCCCAGCTTATGCTCGAACTTTTATATGCTCTCCTCCTTCCTGTTCCATCTTTCCTGTTGTGTCCTTCCTGTTGGGCTCTTTCGGCAAGTTCCTCCCACTGCAGTCTCCATGTAATGATGTTAGGCCTAGCAAGGGCAAGGAAGGTCTCTAAACTCTCTTAGGCCTATTAAGGGCAGCACAATGTATACTTGCCATTACAATTAGCTGAAACAAGGAGCAAAGTACTACTTTGCTTGTCAATTACATCATATCAGTAAGGAAATTAACAGAAATCATGATTATCTCAATAAACACTAGAGGGCATAGGAATCCATGGAGTTTTCCTTAAAATGATAGGTAGCATCTATCTAAAACCATTAGCAAGCATTGTATGTAATGGGGTAAGCGAGAAGCATTTCTAATAAGATCAGGAGTGAAACAGGAACGTCCATTATCACCACTATTATTCAATATTGTACTAGAAATGTTAACTTTAGCAGTAAGAGAAGAAAAATAAATTGAAGGAATTAGAATAGGCAATGAAGAAACAAAGCTCATTCTTTGCAGATATGATGGCATACTTAGAGAATCAGCTAAAAAAACACTTGAAATAATTAAGAACTTTAGCAAAGTTGCAGGATATAAAATGAACCACATAAGTCATCAGCATTTCCATATATTACTAATAAAGCTCAGCAGCAAGAGATAGAACGTGAAATTTCATTTAAAATAACCATAGGCAATATAAAATATTTAGGAGGCTACCTGACAAGACTAACCCACAAACTATGTGAACACAATTACAAAACATTTTTCACACAAGTAGACCTAAACAATTGGAAAAATATCAGTTGCTCATGGGTAGGTCAAGCTAACATGATAAAAATGATGATCCTACCTAAATTAATTTACTTATTCAACACCAAACCAATCAAACTAGAAAAAATAGCAAAATTAATGTGGAAGAATAAAAGGTCCAGAATATCAAGGGAATTAATGCAGAGAAATACAAGGGAAGGTGACCTAGCTGTAATAGATCTAAAACTATATTATAAAGCAGCAGTCATCAAAACTACTTGGTACTGGCTAAGAAATAAAGAGTTTGATGAACCCAAAGACTCCAGTTTCTGGGATAAGAACTCACTATTTTACAAAAAATGCTGGGAAAATTTAGTATGGCAGAAACTAAGTATAGAACAATATCTTACACTGTACACCAAGATAAAGTCAAAATGGGTACATGATTTAGACATAAAGGATATTATATAAGCAAATTAGGAGAGCAAGAAATAGCTTACCTGTCAGACATATGGAAAGCAGAAAAATTTGTGACTAAACAAGAAGAAAATACTGTGAAATGCCAAGTTTTTGCACAAAGCCAATGCAATGACGATTAGAAGGGAAGTAGAAAGCTAGGAAACAATTTTTACAGTTTCTCTGATATAGGCCTCATTTCTAAAATATATAGAGAACTGAGTCAAATTTGTAAGAATACAAGTCATTCCCCAATTGATAAGTGGTCAAATAATATGAACAGGAAGTTTTCAGAGGAAAAAATTAAAACTATTTCCAGTTATATAAAGAAATGCTCTAAATTATGATTAGAGAAATGTAATTAAAACTGAGGTACCACATCACACCTCTCAGATTGGCTAACCTGACAAAACAGAAAAATGATAAATATCGGAGAAGAACTGATCCAACCATTCTGGAGAGCAATTTGGAACTATGGCCAAAGGGCTATAAAACTGTACATACCTTTCATCCAGCAATGCCACTTCTAGATCTATATCTCAAAGAGATAATATATGTACAAAAATATAGCCCCTCTTTTTTGTGGCAGCAAAGAATTGGAAATTGAAGGAATATCCATCAATTGAACAATGGCTAAACAAGTTGTGGCATATAAATATAATGGAATACTATTGCTCCATAAGAAATGATGAGCAAAATTTCAGAAAAACCTGGAAAGACTTGCATGAACCGAGAACCACGAGAACATTGTACACAGTAACAACAACACTGTGTGATGACTGACTTAAGAGCTAAGTCCAAGACTCATGATAGAAAATGCTATTCGCATCCACTGGAAGAAGTATGGAGTCTGAATGCTGATCAAAGCATGTTTTCTCTTTGTTTTTTTTTTCCTTGTGGTTTTTCCCTTTTGTTCTGATTAAGGTAGACATATGTTTAATATGATTGCACATATATAGCCTATATCAGATTGCAGGCTGTCTTGGAGAGGGGAAAAATTTAGAACTTTTATGTCCCTAAAGTGAATAAATTTTTAGCGGGACTCTTGCCTTGGTGATACAAGCTTGTATTGGAGTCCTAATAATTAGTCTGGATCTCAATGATGCTAACCTTCTGGCTTCCATTTAGAAATACTGAGGATATTGTGGTTCCCTCTTTGCTTTCAGCAGTGATAAGAGTTAAATTTACTCTGTGTCCTTAGGATTCTATCTATGTATCTATGTATCTATCTATGTATCTATGTATCTATCTATGTATCTATGTATCTATCTATGTATCTATCTATGTATCTATCTATGTATCTATGTATCTATCTATCTATCTATCTATCTATCTATCTATCTATCTATCTATCTATCTATCTATCTATCTATCTATCTATCACCTTTTGGAGGGCAATTGAGGTTAAGTAACTTGCCCAAGGTTACACCACTAGTTTTTTTGTGTGGGTGTTAAGTGTCTGAGGCCAGAATGGAACTTGGGTCCTCCTGACTCCAGGGCCTGCGCTTTACTCACTGCACCACCTAGCCGCCCTTTATTTATTTTTATCAAATGCTTTATTAACTTCTAGTTTACATCATTCATTTCCAGCAAGATTTTAAGTTACAAATTTTCTCCCCATTTTTCCCCTACCCACCACCCCAAAATAGCAATCCCACTGGATATCCCCTCCTCCAATCCACTCCCTCCCATATCTTCTTCCATACCCCCTCCAACTTTCCAGTAGGGCACAGTGGATCTCTGTGCCCCAGTGCCTGTATATCTTATTTCCCATTTACATGTAAAATAATATTGATAATAGTATATATATATATAGTGTATATACTATACTATTATATATATAATTAATATATATATATATTAAACATTTGATTTGAAAACTTTGAATTCCAGATTCATTCCCTTCCTCCCTTGTCACCCCACCCTTACTGGGAAGATAAGCAATTCAATATAGGTTGTACATGTGTAGCTATGCAAAACATTTCCATGGCAGATATATTGTAAAAGACTGACTATATTTCCCTCCCTCTTATCCCACCTCCCACTTGTTCTATTCTCTACTTTGATCCTGTCCTTTTTCAAAAGTGTATGCTTCCAACATCCTTCCCCCCCAGCCTGCCCTCTCTTCCATCCCCCCTCTCATTCCCTTCCCCCTACTCTCCTGTAGGGTGAGATACCCTATACAGTGTGTATGTGATTCCCTCCCTAAGCCAAATTCAATGAGAATAAGGTTGACCCATTCCCTTTTGACTTCCTGTTCTTCCCCTCCTTTGTAACCATTTTCTCTTACCTCTTCTAAATGAGATAGTTTTCCCCAATCTGTCTCTCCCTATCTCCTCTCATATTCCTCTCTCCTCTTAATGTCACCTTTTAAGTATCATCCCTTCCTATTAAATTGGTCCTGTGCCCTCTGTCTATGTATACCTGTACACATATGCACACACTCACATATGTATTCATACAGTAATATACCCTCCTATATAGACATATATATACATATACACACACACATTCTCATACTGAGAAAAGTTTCATAAGTTACAATTATCATTTTGCCATGTAGGAATGTAAATAGTTCAACTCATAAGTTCCTTATGATTTCTTTTCCCTGTTTACCTTATGTTCTCTTGCTTCTTGTATCTGAATGTCAAATTTTCTATTCAGCTCTGGTTTTTTCATCAAGAATGCTTGAAAGTCCTCTATTCCACTGAATAACCATATTTTCCCCTGAAACATGATACTCAGTTTTGCTGGGTAGGCGATTCTTGGTTTTAATCCCAGCTCCTTTGACCTCCAGAATATCATATTCCAAGCCCTTGATTCCTCAGTGTAGAAGCTGCCAGATCTTGGGTTATCCCAATTGTATTTCCACAATATTGAAATTGTTTCTTCCTGGTTGCTTGTAATATTTTCTCCTTGATCTGGGAACTACAGAATCTGGCTATAATATTCCTAGTAGTTTTCTTTTTGGGATCTTTTTCAGGAGGTGATTGGTGGATTCTTTCAACCTATATTTTGCCCTCTGGTTCTAAAACATCAGAGCAATTTTCCTTGAGAATTTCTTGAAGGATGATTTCTAGGTTCTTTTTGTGACCTCTCCTGGATCTATTTTCCAGGTCAGTGTTTTTTTCCAATAAGATATTTCACATTGCCTTCTATTTTTTCATTTATTCATATCTGTTTAATTGTATCTTGATTTCTCATAAAGTCACTAGCTTCCATTTGCTCTAGTCTAATTCTGAAGGAATGATTCTCTTCAGTGAGATTTTGAGATTCTTTTTCCATCTGGCAAATTCATTTTTTTTAAAGCATTCTCCTCATTGCCTTTTTGAGCCTCTTTTGCCATTTGTATTAGTCTATTTTTTAATGTATTATTTTCTTCAGTCAGGTTGTTGACTCTCATTTCATAATTTTCTTGCATCATTCTCATTTCTCTTCCCAATTTTTCCTCCACTTCTCTTATCTGGTTTTCAAAATCCTTTTTAAGCTCCTCTATGGCTTGTAACCAGGTTGTATTTTTCTCGGAAGCTTTTGGTGCAGGAGTTCTGACTTCACTGTCTTTCTCCTGTTCCATGCTTTGATCCTTTTTGTCCCCAAAATAGGAGTCTAATATTGGATTCCTCTGTTTGCTTTGCTTCCCTTGTTTACTCATGTTGCTGCTCAATTACTTGACTTTTTGCCTTTTTGCCACAGTAGGACTCTGCTACCAGACAGGTGAGCTTTGTCCCAAAATGCTGGGGTTTTCTCAGCTGATGAAGGTATTAGTTGGGTGCCCTCTCTGAAGCCTCCACACCCTCTGGCAAGCTGGTCACACACCCTAGGATCTCCAGCCTAGACTGTAATACAGATCCAAGCAGGTTAAAGCAAGAATGATTACCCCTCAGACTGGTTGCTTGGTCCCCCTACAGTCTGCAGGCCAGGAATTGAAGCTGCCACGTGGAGGCGGCTGCAGTGCCTCAGCAGCTTCTCCCTCCAGGGGATAAAGGCCAATGCACTCCCAAACTACTGGATCCCAAAGTCCCCACTGCACTGACCTCTCACTTTGTCCTTAGCATGTATGGTTTGATAATTCTGGAAACCACCATAGCTGCTGATGATCTGAAGTCCCTCCAACCTCCTGCTGGCTGGTGGGGCAGGGGTTGGTTCCCAGAGTGCTGTGCTGTCTGCTCCCTGCTGGCCTGCCAGGTTGTCCTCAGTGGGAGGTTAGCTTCTCTGTGTCATTTTGTGGGTTCTGTAGGTCCAAAGTTTGTTCAGAGTCACCTTTTAAATGAATTGGAGGTGGTGGGAGCCAGAGCCCAGCAGAAGTCCAAGAAACATCTTTATTAACTGTCCCTTTTCCCTATGGGTTGGATGAGTTGCTCCAATTCACAAGGAACATAAAAGCCTGCTTAGAAAAGAAGTAATGGCTTCCCTCCAAGATGCACCCTCATAATTTTCATCTACTAGACATCAATACATCAATGCATAGGAAAAAAAAACCTGTCAGTTCTCAAAATATTCACTTTATTATTTACAATTTTAGCACAACTAGCTATTATTTACAATTTTAGCATAACCAGCTAACATCTGGGTCCCACATTTGTGGCAAACCAATAACCCCCAGTTATGAAAGTGTATTGTTATGATGGCAAGGTGTGATCACAGGTATCAGGGTCTGGTATCACTGCCAAATGCTTATAAGAGGATTTCTTCCTCTATGGGCCCCAAACTCCAAACATCTGGAGGGCATGCTCTCTCTATTGGGTTACAGAATTGGATAGATGGCTTGGGTAGCAACACCACAGTGGTTGTTCTTGTCCCTTGCAATAAGCAGGTAGCCTTTTTCACCCCACCTTGTACCCCAGCTGAAAAGGAACAGAGATGAATTAGAGTACATAGAGTATATAGAGTCTAGTAAGTCTTAGAAATGCAGAATGGATAATTTTCATTCTCTATCTTCATTCCTGAGAGTATGAAAATGGGTCTAAGGAGCTCATATAGAACATAAGGATTTGGGAAAATCTCAAAGCATATAGAAGATGAGACTGGCTTATGTCCAACCTGTCATTAATATAGGGGAAGCAAATTTAGTATGAGGACTCAGGAGGGTCTCTATTCCTTGTTGATCAATAGGGAAAAAAGCCAGCTCTGTCAAAGAGATATGAAGCTCTCCCTCACATGGACTGGGATGAGATGAAAAATTCAAAGGAGGACCTCTGTCTCTTAAATGTAGAGAAACCCCACTGAGTAAAAGAGCCCACTAGGCTCCCCCTCCCCCAATAAGGAATTTCTATACTTTATTATCTTCCCCCATACCTATTTTTAAGAATCCAGAATTTCTTCTCTTCATATTGATTTTCTTCTGATCCACTCTTATTTCTTTTTTTCACTAGTTTAGATCCATATCCAACCACCAGTAAAGCATGGTTTGTGTAGCGTGGTTTACATTTTGGCTCAAAGATAATTCCTAGAAAATGTAAGGTTGTGGTAAAGACAAAAGCTCTTTGGGTCAGCTAGGTGGCTCAGTGGAAAGAGCTCCAGGCCTAGTGTTAGGAAGTTGAAACAGACACTTTCTAGTTTTTACACCATATCAGACTGGCACCATACTTGCTTGACCTCTTACCTCCTTTATAGTACCTGAAGGACTTTGTTACATGTATTGTCACAGACACTGGCCCCACAGTTGCCACAGCCTTCATCAGAGCTTTCTCATTTCCAAAGGGGAGGAGCACATGATTTTTTATTTTAACAACTGTACATTCACTTTTATATGAGCACTCCTTATTTTTCTGAAAGAGACAGTTAATTGGAGGAAGTCAGAAGAGATTTGGAATGGAAAGACATGAACTAGGAAATCTGAGGAAACCTCAGTGTCTAGTCAAACTTTTATAGGTAGCTGATTATAGTCATTTAGTTATAACCTGTGTATCAAGTCTCAGTAAGTTCTGCCTATGGGTTCCTGTTATCTCCTTGGGGAAGCACAAATCTAAGACTTAAAAATCTATTAGAGAGATTTTCTAAATTACTCATCCATTCACTTCAGATTGTAAGAATTAAAAAAAAAAATGCCATATTTAACCATCAAATCCTCTACAGACTTTTTTTCTGGTCATTGTTGTTGCAGTCATGTGCTATATGAACGTGCTAAGTACAGAAAATATACCCTCCAGAAACCTTTTATTAGTTTCATGAGAACCTTGGCCCACTAGGTCTCATCTACAAGGCAGAGGACCTGACTTGGCCTTTCCCCAGTCTTGGCAAAATTGACCAGCCCACTCAAGGATGGCAAAGTAGAGTGTCTTTATTTACCTTGGCCTCATAAGGGTAGCAGTCCTCAGAGACTACACCCTTATTTTTTTTTATATAATTGAAAGCACCAATGACACTTCCCCCACGACAGCCTTGAAATTTGTCACAGTCAATTAGGTTCTGTGGACTCAGTTTCACAAGTTTGCCTGTTTTACGGAAGAGTTGGCCTTCCAGAGCTCCAGTTGCACTGAATGCCCAGCAGGAGCCACACTTCCCCTGAAAGAGAAGACAGTAAGTGTCTAGTTAGTGCAAGACTCTGAACAACTAACAAGATAGGTCAATATCTATTGAAAGAAGAAACAAATTCATAGGAGTAAGATTTCTGGTTAGATCTCGGCAAAGGGGCTCTTGGTATTTCTCTCCCCTGAGTTGGATGCCCTTGGCTTATATTTTGTGCCTGATAAAGGTAGCATGGTCAATACCCTCTTCCCCGTAGACAGTCAGTCAGTTGAAGTCTGTTTCCTTGCCCAGATTAAATTTTTTTAGAGGGGGGAAGGCAGGGCAATTGGGGTTAAGTGACTTGCCCAAGGTCACATGGCTAGTAAGTATTAAGTGTCTGAGGCCAGATTTGAACTCAGGTCCTCCTGACTCCAGGGCTAGTGCCCTATTCACTGAGACACCTAGCTGCCCTGCCTTGCCCAGATTCTTGCAAGAGTTGATTGTCACAAATATGTGTAGGTAGCCTAAGTGGTAACAACTGAGGAAATAACCTCAGTAAATGCAAACCTCAAAGAATAACATTGGATGAGGGATAATACCTGAACTCTAACAGGGGTCACGTAGCCATGCTTTCTCCAGTCCACTGATTTGGGAAGATCAGAAAAATTTGAAAAAATCTTGGCTGTCGTAGCTCTCCTTATTCTGGGTGCAATGCCAGGATTCAGCATGTCCTTGAGTTCATCATCAGTCTGAAATAATAGTGAGCTATCTTATGTGGGGCATTGAATCAATATTCCTTGTTCAGTGAAAGACAATTGTGTTTTATGATACAGCTCCCCTGGCTGCCCTTTCCAATACTGGCTGCACCTTCACTAGTTCCCACTGGCCAAAGATGGTGGTGTTAGAATATTTCTAGAATACTCCACTTCTCCATTCTCCTTTTTTCACTGGGCAAACTCTCTTCCTTTGAGGTTTCTGCTATTCATATCTACCACAAAATCAAAATCCTGGTAATTGTTGTCCACAGACTCCCCAGGTCACTCCCCTTCCTTCCTTAATATGTTTTATTACCTGGCTCAGTTTTTCTCTCCTTCCTGACTCCTCATACTAGGGGACTTCAACATACATACTGATGCTCCCTCAAATAACCTAACCACCACTTTCTCAAACTATGCACCTCCCATGAGCTACTACTCCCCACCTCAGCCACACATAAAGATGGTCATGTCCTCAATTTTACCATTACCAACAAATATTCTCTTCTATTCATCTTCACCATGACCTCCAGTCCTTTGACCCCTCATTTTTCTTTTAAGCCATCTCTTTTGTGCTGACCCTTTTTTTTTTTTTGCTCCCCTCCCCATCTTGACTATTTGGTGAATCAAGTGAAAACTACACTTTGCTCTACTCTTGAATCCTTAGTGCCCTTGTCATATCACTGATTACACCCAGTCAAGTCTTGTTCTTGGATCACTCCCACCTTTCATCATCACTTCCCTACTTCATACATATTGCTGAAAGAAAGTAGAGAGAATCATGCAACTATTCTTACTGGGTCCCATTTGAATTAAGTTCATATAACTTCACCTCTGGGCATTAACTATTGTCTTGACCTTTTCTGTCTCAGTGGAAAACCTAGCCTTATATTTTGCAGGACCTACTCCTGGAAAACCTACTTTCCTTTCAATGAAATATCTTCTGTCACTCTTTTCTCCTTTATCTTTGTTTCACATGATGAAGTGGCCTTACTCCTTATCAAGGCTAACTCCTCTACTTCAAGTGATCCCATTTCATCCCATCTCCTCCAAAACATGGCCCTCTTTGTCATCACCACTCTTCGATTTATCTTTAATGTCTCTTTGCCTAATGGCTCATTTTCTAGTGCCTAAAACCATGCCCATCTCACCCCTGTCCTTAAATACCCTCTTGAGCCTTCCATCCATGATAATTGCCCTCAAAGCTCCTCAAAAAGGCTACCTACAATTGTTGTTTCAGTTGTGCTCAACTCTGTTACCCCAGGTGCTGGAATGGTTTCTCATTTCCTTCTCCATCTCATTACATAGGGATAAGTGACTAGCCCAGGGTCATATAACTTAGGTAATAACTTATAGGGAAGCCTTCCCTAACATCTTAATTATATTGCTTCCCCTATTTTAATTATTTCCTATCTATCCTAATCAAAACTTGTTTTGAATATATTTGTTTGCATGTTGGTTCCTCCATTAGATTAGAAGTTCTTTCCTACCTCTTCCTCCTCCGTTTGGACTGCTCTGTGGCACAGTGGATGGAGCACTGGGCTTGCAGGTAGGAAGACCTGAGTTCAAATGTGACCTTGGACACTTACAAGTTATGTGACCCTAGACAAATCACTCAACGCTGTTTCCCTCAGTTTTCTTATCTGTCAAATAAGTTGGAGAAGGAGATGTCTTTGCCAAGAAAACATCAAATGGGGCCAGGAAGAGTTAGATACACTCAACAACCACAATCTTTTGCCTCTTTGTATTCACAGCACTTGGCACTTACCACTCACTTACCAAATCCCCAAATTCATTCATCCCTAGGTGGTAGCTCAGCTTCCCCTCTTTATACAGGAGATTGTGATCATTAATGAACTTCAAGTTCTTCTCCCACACTTCTCTCCTAAAAGATTCCTCCTTCTATGGGAAAATTTAGAACCACAAACACTAATGTTAAGAGATGGCTGGCCATGACCTCTTTGCCCTAAAGTTCTGAATGCCCAATCACATTGTCTAGACGTGCATGAGTATGTTCCATGAAAAATATAAATTGTCTCTTAACGCCAAGTCAAAGCTGAGTCACCTTCAAATGGTCTCTATGCCCTTGGGACATATAATTCCAAGATGTGAAATTGGCAGCTTTAACCCAAGAGGGACCACAGGAGTCATATAATCCAATCCATACTTAAGCAGGAATTTTTTTAAAAAATATTTTTGAAGATATTTTGAGGTCCTTGCTCAACTTAATATACTCACATGGCCACCTAAGCCACTTAGGGACAGCTCAACTTGGTAGGCAATTTCTCCTAATTATGTGACCAAAATCTACTTCTTCCCAGCTTTTCTTTGAAAGCTTCCTTGTGCAGAAAGGTAAGCTAAGTTTGATGGCTTCCCCACATGGACATGTACTAGAAGACATCTATGGTAGTCATAGGTGTCACTATTCTGACTTGAACCTTGCAAGTAACTTCAACCAGCAGGATGTGTCAGGCTTTTGAGGTCTCTCAACTTGGTTGCAGCCATCTTATGGCCAAATCTCATTCTGTCAATGTGACTTTTTTAATTGGTCATCAGAAATTGAACTCAATACTTCAGTGGGGCTGGGCATCTCACTAGGGCAGAGTTAGGGGAACTATACCCTCACTCAATTCTTTGAAGTATGAACATTCCCATCCATTATCTAGAGGGCTCTCACAAAAGAGACAATCACTTACCTCAGTGTAGTTCCTTCCATATGTCGACTTAAACAGTTCCCATTCAGTGTCCAGCTCTGGGATTCTTGTGGGAAAACAATATGAAAGTCCCCAGCAAAGGGAAATCAGGCAAATAAATTGTGTCATGGTGGCTACCTTTTGCTGCATTTAGAGTTGTCAGAGACTCTTTGTACTGCTGGAACCTATTTAAAAAACATTCAAAGATCTTTTACACAGATGTTAAGGTCTCATTCCAAATTTTTATTCACTTGGTGGTCAACGTAATTGAGAGAGTGAGGCTAGAGTGATGAGTGGAAGATATGATGGTGGTCAGTGCTTCCTAAGTGTTTGGTCACTCTTTCCCTAATTCCTCACTTTATTTCAGGCCTAGTGTGACTCCAGTATTCCTAGATTTTTCCTTCTTTCAGAATCCAAATGTTCACCTATCATTTCTTAAAACCCTAACCTCTCATATGTAAAGACTGTTATTGAATGACACAAAGTATGGGCAGCAATAGCTTGAATTCCACATCTATCTCACACCATTGAAACCCTTTTCTTTCTTTTTTTTTGAAAACCTTTTCAAAACACCTGGCAGATTTTTTTCATCTCCCTGTCCTTGCCTATTCCCCCAGATGTTAGCCCCACTGCAAAGAGAAGTCCCAAAGCTATCCCATGACTCACCTGGCAGAGGAAGCTGCAGTCAAAAGGGATTGGAGAAGAAGGCTGTCTAACAATACTGAAAGATATGGCCTTCTCACATCCCTCAAACTCTATTTATACTCCAGCTTTGGGTTTAGCTCCTGCCTTTTTCTTATCTGCTTACTTTGCTTTTAATCTAATCAGTCTCAAGGCTAGGTATCTTGGGCAAGGTCACAATTTGCCCTACCTTCATTGCCTGGGAACATCAGGGAGGGGCTGAAATCAAATCAGTTTATCTCTGGCAAGCCTTAAGCCATTTTGGATAACATTACTGATTGATGAATTATTGACTAAAATTATGGGAATCCATAGAGAAGTAGAATAAGAGGTACATGTGAGTATGAGGCATAATCTCTTCTTTGAATCAAACTACTTGATGAAAGTTTGGGTGCTTTTGTTCTGGATGTGATATGACATGCCTATCTATGAGCCTCCTAATTCTGGTAGTTAGCTACTCTATGGACCAATCTATTTGCCACCATGAGTAATTCAATTAAATTATGTACTAAAACCTAAGTATTGCGAATGTAAAGACAAACTAGTAGCTACCCTTAAAGAACCTAGATTCTCCTGTGGGGTTACCTATTCAGAGAAATAAAATAAAAGATAATCTGAAGAAATAGTTAGGAATTTGTTCTGTAAAATTTGGATTCAGTCAAAAGACTGCACTTAAGGATCTAGATGGCTACATGTGGCCTTAAGGCCACAGGTTCCCTACCTGTGAGATAGGTTATCTAATTTTCAGCTTAGGCAATACAGTGCAGCAGTTTGGTTAAAACACAGAGTACATGAATATGGAATATTGTTGGCAAGGTAGTTTGGATGCAGACTGTGAAAAGCCACAACACTCCAAAAAAAGATGGGGAGTTGTTGGTGGAAGGGGGTTTATGAAAGAGTTAGACTGGTGGACAGAGACTTAAAGGAGGCCTTACTTCCTGAGAACAATAGCATCTATTGTGAAATCCATGACATAATGTTGGCCAGACTAGATGAGACCATGGTGATAGAGGCCCTAGATTGAATGGTGGCCCAAACAAGGGATGAGCTGTGGGAGATCAACAATAAGAAAATCCAAGTTCCGATCTGCTCAGTCAAATTTGGAGAATACAGTGTATGGGGAGAAGCTAGATGAGCCTGCATGCAGTCCAGGGCTAGCTACTGACATTTGCTAACACAACAGACATTGGCAGTGGGTACTAGTGGTAGCAGCAGTTTTAGCAGAGTGAGCAGCATCACAGGCATTGAAAGCAGCCAAGGCCCCAGCAGCAGGAGCAGTTTCAAAGGTTCCAGCATTAACTGCAGCAGTGCAGGGCAGCAGAGTGGAGAGTGTCACAAGTACCAGGAGTTGATAGTGTTATTATCAATGTTCATGAATAGGCAGCTGCTCTACTAGAAGCTGAGGCCTCTCTAGTCCTAGGCCTGACATCCTTCCTATTCAGCTAGTCCACCCTTCCTGTGACAGCCTGACTCCTGCAGATCTCTGACTTTCTGGTTTACTAACAGTTCCATGTACTGCAGGAGAAGCATGCACAAATAGCCCTCAGTAGCCATCAATCAATCTAATAACAGATGATTGCTTGGGGGGCAGAGGTCTTGTCAAGTCCTTCCATCGAGCTGAGATAAGGCAGCACATGACTAGCATGTGAGAGAGCCTTTAAGAATAGCACAGATAAGTCATTCAGCTGTGCTGGATTCTTGACAGTGACCAGGCATTTGAAGCCTGGAGGAAATAGGTTTGCTTAATTAAAGGCATTGGAAGAATTTAGCAAAAAACTCGCAAAACCTCCTTCCCACTCAACACATTTGAGTTGTTTCTAGGGCATGTTCAGCACCCATAAGTGTAGTCAAATGTTCTCTGTTGGCTAGAAGTCTAGTTAAACTAGTGCTACATTAAAATTGTATCTTGTTCTGATCCCTTTGACCCCTCTCCTCACCCTTCTAGTTAATATAATTAGTTTATAAGGAGCCAGTATACAGCTAGTTGTTGTTTGTCTTTTGTTCTCAAAGCAGGGACCATGATGACATTAGGAAGGTGATGCCATTACTTGCAAGTGAATTGGATTTAAGTGATTTAAGTGAATCCAATTCACTTGCAAGTGATGGTATCACCTTCGTGATATCTAACTAGATTTCTTTGGACAATGATCAGGTAGGAGTTTTACCACTTCTCTCTTAATCTTATAAAATATTTTACCCATTAATTATTTTTAACTGGACTCAAGAAGCCCCTCTACCAATTTAGATCGTCATCTCTGCAACTCATGTAGAGAGAGTTGTCTGGGGCACCAAGTTGTTCTGTGGCCTGCTAAGGTTCACACAGCAGTATGTGCCAGAAGCAGGCCTTGAATCCAGGCCTTCCTGATTCTTCAATGAAATCTCCCATCTACTGCAGCTTGCTGCCTCTTTTATAACAATGTCTATTAATCTTGATACTTAATTTTGGTATACTGATAAGGACAAATTTTCAAAGTTAATATTATATATGATGCTTTTTGTTTTACTAAGTTTTTTAGTGTGAATTCAGTTGGAGTAATATTTCAAGGTAGATATAAAATCTTTATAATTCAACCAGAGCTCTCTATCTCAATGCTCTCTGTCCTTCTATAAGCTTCAGCCCCATATGAAGACTCAAAGAAGACCCATAATTCACCTGGAGAAGGAAGGAGCAGGAAGAGGAAAGAGGAAAGTCCTAAATATATCTGTGAATTCTGGTCTTCTCAGTGCCCCCTAATTCTGATTAGACCCCTGCTTTGGGTTCAGCTCTATACTTTCCTCTTATCCTGAGTTCGCACCTTATTTCCACCTTAATTGTTAGCCCTCAAGTCTAAGTACCTATTTAATACCTTGTAGAAATGGCACAACATGCTTTACTTTCTGCAGACAGGTTGTTAGGATGGGGCTGAAAAATCCCTGCAGACTATTGTAGACTAGGTGCCAACCAGTACTAAATGGGTAGATTATTTTGGGTAGTATCAAAACTGTTATTTTAGTGGTGTATCCATGAACAACGAATGTCTTAGTATTTGTCTTCCTTTATTATCAGAGAATTAGGTGGGGTGAGGGGTTGACCTAAGTTCAAATAAATCTTGGTATCTTAATTTGTGCTAATATTATGCTAGCTGTCTGTGATTTGAGTAAGACATAGGTGTCATCATAGAGAGTAATTTGTAACAGAAAAGTGATGAAGACTCATCCCTCTGAAAGTAGTGTATAGAGTGTGAACATCATAAAAAAGTTATTTCTTTTAAAGAGACTGTATTTTGGATTTTATGTTCATCTCTGCTTACTTCCTTTTTTGTTAGAGAACCCATTAAGTACTTGAATAGTTGGGAGAAGTGAAGTATTTTGTAGGAATTTATGCATTAATTTAGGAGAAGGTGAAAAACTCAAGTGAGAGTTCAGTTCTGTAAAATACCTTCAAGTCTGCCCTTAGTCATGATCAAATCATCTCTGGATGAGCTCTTAAAGCCTTGTTCAAACATCTTAAGTACTTGGGTTCCTCTGAAGGGTAATTATATTTGGTTGATGAACATTCCTAGCAAAGTGAAGCTTTATGTTAATACTCTTTCTCTTCCCTCTTTACAAAATCTCATTTTAGACTTTTCTGACTCCTTTTTATTTGTCTGCTGTGCTTAGTCACTGCACCCTCATCCCACTTCAGTTACCTTAGTTCTGATTTCATTTTGGCATTTAGTACCTGTATTATATTCCCATAAAAGTTTTATCTGAGATTCTCAACTGAAATCAATCACTCAATTAATTTACAAGCATTTGTAAAATACTTGCCAAGGGGAAAAAGACTAACATGAAACACTCTTTGCCTTCAAAGAGCTTTTGTTTTAATGAGGGTAGATACTAGAGGCTGTTCACAATAAGTTTGGAGGCAAATTAACAAGAATATTCCACTCAGGTCTTTAATAAAAAGGTGTTAATGCTAGTTTCTGGAGTATTGGGATTGTCGAGATTTCCCCAACCCTACACAGCTCAGCTTTGTCCTTGGAACTTAGTAGTAGCTTAAACGTACATTGATTGATTGATTAATTATAGGTTTACTTATATGCTCCATAGTCCCAATGTCTTTAGTCAGTTTAGAATCCCCAACACCTATAGGCATATATATTTTTTCTGAACTAGGTGTTTTTTTAAAAAAATAAATTATTATTGATATAATTTGCTTTTAACTCACCCAGATTTCTACCTGTATCCTTCCTCTTTTCCCTCCCAGAGAGCCATCCTATATCGTAAAAAAAAATTTTAAAAAGGAAGAAAAAGAAGCAGCAAAACTACCCTATGCATTGAAAAATATCTTTAAATTATGTTCAATCTGCCATGTCCATGGATCTCCCACCTCTGCAAAGGTGTGGGGAGGGGTGTCTTTTCTTTGTGACCAAATTTGTTCCATATAATTAATTTTTTAGTGTTTTGTGGTGGTTGTTCTTTCTGTTTACATTATAGTCATTGTGTATAGTTTTCTCTGTTTACTTCACATTGTTATGTAAGTCTTTCCCTATAATTCTATGTATTCATTATTTACTATAGCACAGTAATAATCCATGACATGCACACATCACAGTTTATTTAGACATTCCCCCCTTGATGACATCTAATTCGTTTCAAGTTCTTTGCTACCAAAAAGTCAAAATTGAAGCATATGTGTCCTTTTTGTAAATAACCTTGGTGTATATGCCTGGTAGTGAGTCTAAGGATATGAAGAGCTTCAGCATTTTATTTGCATCTATCTCTCAACATATATATATATATATATATATATATATATATATATATATATATATATGTGTATATGTATATATAGACAGAAAAAAATTCATTCTTTCTCAAAAATGACGTTCATATTTTCAGTCAATTTTATGTAACTATAGTATAAAACAAATATTTGTGGCTGTTATTATCCTAAGCTGTTAAGGTAGACAGACATTCATGAAGGGGAGGCTTGGTCCCATGTATCAGGGCCTCTGATTGCAGTTGCATACTTGAAGCAGGGGTAATTCTCTCCATAGGCAATAGACCCAGCTGCCAGAAATGACCTTTCCTCTTCTGAGTTATACTACAGGGTGAGGGCCATCTATAGTCATCCTGATCTATGTCTTGCCACTGGACCCAACTCATTCTGGAGGAGAAAGTGAGGCTGGTGATTTTGTATAGCCCTACCTCACTTAAATCCAATTCATTTGCAAGTTGTGGCATCGGTATCGCTTTCCTGATGTTATGGTCCTTTTTGAGCATGAAGGACCACCACCATTACCACCACCACCACCACCAACAACAACATACCACAGGGTAGCTGTCAGTGGTAGCAATGCCATGGTGGTTGTCTTGTTTCTTTGCCATAATTATGTAGCCTAAACCACCCATTCTTCATCCCAACTGAAAAGCAACACACAGCTAAGTCAACATCAGAAGCTGTACAGTACTTGAGCCATGAAATGAGAACTAAGAGGAGAATTTTCATTCCTTATTCTTGGTCCTGATAGTGTGAAAGTGAACCAAAGGGTCAGATAAAGGTTTTGACCATTTATCAATGCATAAATTGATCTATAGAATCATGATACCCAAAGGATTTTTTTTTAAGAATCAGATAAAGTTATATCAATTCATCTGGAGGAAAACATTCTTTATCTTCATCATAGAGTTCTGTCTCTATGAAAAACCCTATGGATTTTGAATGTCATACTTTTGTCAGATATTTAATTTGTAATTCTTGTATTTTTCTTCTGATTCTAGCTATGTAGATTTTATTTGTTCAAAAAAACTTTACTTTTTAAAGGAATAGTCAAAACTGACTTTCATTTTTTCTGATTTTAACTGATAATTATGGTGATGGTGGATGATATTGATATAACACCTTAAGGTTTACAAAGTGCTTTCATACATTATCTCATTTGACCCTCAGAGCTACCTTGTGAGATAGGTTTTGTGATTATCCTCATTTTACAGGTGTGAAAGCTGAGGCTGAGAGAGGTTGACTTGCCCCAGTGCTATACAGGTACCTTACGTATATGAGGCAGGATTTAGACTCAGGTCTTCCTGACTCCATGTCCAGAACACTGAACATACTTGCCTCTAAAATGATATCTCATATTTGTATTGCCCTTTGAGGCTTTCAAAGCATTTTAATAATTTATTTAATTATTAGTGATCTTGAAAAAAACTTCAGATAATTATTGATAATTTGTAGTTCTTTTAAAAAAATCCAAACATATTTTGATTTCTTTAATTCCTCAAAGTATGAACTGCTTACTTAAAATCTATTATTATGGGGCGGCCAGGTAGCACAGCTAGTAAGAGCACCAGCTCCAGTGTCGGGATGACCTGGAGATCGAATTCCGGGCTCAGACACTTAGCACTGTAGCAGCAAGCACCCCGGCATCCTCAGGGTTTGCCGCTACCACAGGTTCTTGGATCTGCTTTGATAAAGCAAAGCAACTCAAAAGGGGTTAACAAGCTTACTTTAATCAGTCAGACATATATCGTTTACCTTGTTCAGGGGAAAAGGTCAGCACCCCGAACTTCAAAGTATACAGGCAGAATTATCAAGACAGAAACAGATCAAGTAGACAGATTTCTAAACTGTCCAACCATTACATTCATACCCAGTCAACATCTGGGTTTCCACATCTGGGTTTTTCAAAGCCGGGGGACTCTCAACAACGGCTTCCCAGAATTCAGATCAAATCACAGAACACTTCTCAAAGTGAGTCCCAAAACAAAGCTACACATCAGGGCTTCTATAGCCTTCTCCTTGCTCAGAGAATGTAACAACCTTATTGACTCACTGGCCAATCGCCAATCAAGAAGTATCTACTGAAAAACAAGCCTCCCACCCCAGGCTTCTGGTGCACTTTAGCCTAGGGGCAGGGAAGATCTTTAAATTTGCATTTCCATTACAAGCACCCACCCAGAAACACCTGGCTGTGTAACCTTGAGCAAGTTACTTAACCCCGATTGCTTAAAAAAAAAATCTATTATTACTTGCTTACTGTAAAAATTTTTATTGATTTTTTTGTTTCTATACCACCTACAATTGCCATTATATCTTTCATTTCTCCTCATTCTCCATTCTAGAGTCATCCCTTAAAATGAAACATATAAAGGGAAAAATCAGTTCTGGAAAACCCAGTAATTATGACATTATATATGATGTTTCACACCCATGGTCCTCCACCTCTGCAAAGATGGAAGGGAAATACATTTCCATACTTCTTTGGGGCTAAAGTTGATCTTTGTAATTTCACTGCATTCTATTTCAAATTCTTGTTGTATTTTATGTAGTCATGTTTTTCTGGTTCTGTTGACTTCATTTCATATGGAGCTCATGTAAAGCTTCCTCTATTTTATATTCATTATTTTTTATAATACAAAAACATTCACATAGCTATGGTTTATTTAGTTATTCCACAACAGATAGACACCTAGTTTCCAATTCTTTGCTACTAAAAAAAAAGTGTGTTGAGTATGTATCTTCTATACAAAGTGCCAAAATTCTCTTTCTCTTTTTGGTTGAGTAGGCTTTCCAGGTTCCACACCAACTAACCACTTTCATATTGTCAGGAGATTAAGATATGGCCGATCGGTGAAGGGTAGAGTCTCATAGGTGCTGACATTTCAAGAATGGGAAAGTTCTATCTATAGATGTTAAAAAACTGTTGCTGAACAACTAGGAAGGTAATTGTTTACAATTCTTTTCTTTTTTATTTAAATAATATTTTATTTTTTACCCAATTATATATTGAGAAAAAATTTTAGCATTCATTTTTACAAGATTTTGTATTCTAAATTTTTCACCCTCCCTCTCCTCCCCTCTTCTGAAAACGGTAGGCATTTTGATGTAGTTTATACATGTGCTATCACATAAAAGAGTTGTAGAAGAAGAAACGGATCACAAGGGAAAAAACATGAAAAAGAATAAAGTGAAAAAAATATGCTTTGATTTGCATTCAGAGTCCATCAGTTCTTTATCTGGATATGGATAACACTTTCCTTCCTGAGTCTTTTGTACTTGTGTTGGATCATTGTGTGGCTTTGCTTGGATCATTGTGAAGAGCTAATTCATTTATAGTTGATCATTACACAGTGTTGTTGATACTGTATACAATGTTTTCCTGACACTGCTCATTTCACTTTGCATGTCTTTCCAGGTTTTTCTGAAACCTGTCTGTTCATCATTTCTTATAGCACAATAGTATTCCATTACATTCATATACCACAGCTTGTTCAGCCATTCCCCAACTGAGGGGCATTTTCCAATATTTATTTGGGCAATTTCCAATATTTTGCTACCACAAATAGGGCTCTTATAAATATTGTTGCACATGTAGGTCCTTTCCCCCTTTTAAAACAATTTATTTTTTAATTTATAGACTTAAACACCAGAACACAAATACAGAATAGAGAAAAGAAACAAAAAAAAGTCATAAGCTTAAATATTGGAACTTAAATACAAAGCAAGAAAGGAAAAAAAGCATGTTGTGTGCATAGCAGAACATGAGAGAATTCAAAATATGTAACAATAAATTTTTATTTCAAATCTTATATGATAAATAATGATCTTTGTGTTGACAGTTGTCCATCTTTTCTTTGCTTCCTTGTGAGTTTTCTTTTGTTCTCTGCTGTGCACTTTTTACTTTGTTCTCCTTTTCCCTTATTCCCCCCAACAAAAAAGGCCACAATAAAATTTAGATATATTTCTTTATAGCTATAAATATATACATACCTTCCCCCACCCCCACCCCCATCCCTTTTCCCTTTCTTATGATCTCTGAGATATAGACCTAGTAGTGGCATTGCTGGATCAAAGGGTATGAACAGTTTGGTTGCACTTTGGGAATAGCTGAACACAAGTCTTCTGATTCTGGTGTTATAGTCCAGTGTCCTAATAGATCATGCTATGTTAGTGTGACCCCCAGACTCCTTGAAAAGGAAGAAGGAAGTCAGATGTAGCCTATTTTTTGTTCAGTCATTTTCAGTTATGTTGGACTCTCTGTGTTCCCATCTGGTTTTTTTGGGGGGGCAAAAATACTAAAGTGGTTTGCCATTTCCTTCTTCAACTCATTTAATAGATGAGGAAACTGGGGCAAATGGGGTTGAGTGGCTTGCCCAGGGTCACACAGCCAGGAAGTATTTGAGGACAAATTTGAACTCAGAAAGATGAATCTTCCTGACTCCAGACCTGGTACTCCATCCTCTGTGCCACCTAGCTACCCTAAAAGTGCCATCTGATCAGTCCCAATTCTCCCTTTCAGGATTAGAGAAAAGATCACTGGGCCAGTGTCCCTGGCTCTATCCATATGAATCAAGTAGATTCCAGAGGAAACCATATTTTGATAGTCAGGATACATTGCTTTACCTCATAGTTCTGTTTCCATGGAGTATGTAGTATCTAGTATATAAGAACCTCTAATTTATTTATTTATTTTCTTTTTTTGAGGGCAATTGGGGTTAAGTGACTTGCCCAAAGTCACATAGCTAGTAAGTGTGTCAAGTGTCTGAGGCTGGATTTGAACTCAGGTCCTCCTGACTCCAGGCCGGTGTTCTATTCAGTGTGCCACCTAGCCACCCCAAGAACCTCTAATTTAATATTAAAAATAATAAGCAACAATGTTTTTCCTCCTAAGTTCAAAGAATGTGTAAGAAATCAATCTGTACAGTTATCTGGAGGGAAAAAACAGCCACATAGAAGTCTTTACTATGAGAGAGGCAGTGTGATATAGAAGGAAAAAACATACAACCAAAGTCAAAAGAACTTGTTTCTATCCCCAGTTCTTCCAGTATCTACTAGATTTTGAATAATTCATTTGACTATTCTGAATCTAAGTTTTAACATTTTAAAATTGGAAGGATAAAAATGTCTGCCCTAACTACTCTGGGCTTCTCTTATGAAGGCAAAATGAGAATAGATGGAGAAGATTTTGAAATTTAAAAAGCCAAGTGCACAGACCCAATAATGTATGACTACAGTTGCTGTTCAGCCCTTGTTCAGTCATGTCCAACTCTTTATGACCTCATTTGGGGTTCTCTTGGCAAGCCACTTCTCTTCTTACTTTCTCTATGTCTTTTAGGGGATGCCATCATCTTTTCAGTTACCCAAATTGGCCACCTCTGATTCATCCTTAACTATTCACTTTTCCTCATTCAATATATGCAATTAGTTGTCAAGACTTGCTAATTCTATGGCTACCACATCTCTTGCATCTATTACTTTTTCTCCACTCACATGGCCACTACCCTAGTTGAGGCCCTCATAACTTCTTACCTGGACAGCTGAAAACATTCTTTTTTGAAAAACTACAACCTTATTGTGACTGAACTAAGAAGAAAATGGAAAACTTTGTAGGGAGGGAAATCAGTGTTAGAATAAACCATATACAGTGATGGTCTTCACCTGGGGGCACCAGATTGTGGAAGCCTCTTCATTCAGCTCCACATTCCTCTCACCTCTATCCTAGCTCTGCTGCTGTGAAACCACCATAGAAGACAAAGGAGCCTCCTCATTCATGAAAGACATGGAAGAACTCTCTCCAACATTAAAAATGGAATCTTGGGACTGTTAAACTCTACAAGCTTTTTCATTAACCATCTTTATTTGCTTATTACTCCACCTTCTCTAATATTTGACTTGACCATCCAATTCTGCTCCTAATGTCCTGCTTATCTAATACCTATCATCCAGCCCTACTGCTTTTTGCATAAGCCTTGGGTGCTATTACTTCCCCTCATGTCTTCATCCTTTCTCACCCCCAACCTGCTCCTCCCTGGACAGTTACTTCCATTGTCTTTCTCTTAAAATTCCTATTGTATTACTAATACACTTCCCCAGTAGAATGTAAATTCCTTAAGAGTAGGGTTTGGTTCATATCTTGTCCATTTCTCCTCTCCTTAGAAGCCATGGCATCACCTATTTCCTTTCATATTTCATATGGAACTGGGATTCTCATCCCACAAAAGGGGATTGAGATTTTCCCTCAGGTTTCAGAGAAGCAGGAGAGTTTATACTTTCTCCTTGTGTCAACTGAGAAATCCTTTTTTTTTCTTTTGCACCCTATCACAGAGCCTTGCATAGAGAAGACACTTGGTAATTGGTTGTTTTTTTTTCAACTAAATAGAATCAGATCTCTTTCTCTTTATTTACTGAACTATGTCACTTTAACTGAGACCTGTTTTTTCCCCTGTAGACTATGTATTTAACAGTATCTCCGATGCTGGGTGTAGCTTTTCCTACTTTCATTTCACTCAATCCCTACTGTTATTTGCTATTGGTATACTCCTTGATCCCTACTGCCATTTTCAAACCTTCATCCTGAAATCTTCACTTAATAACTTCCCCTTTCAAGATCATGGCATCTGATTTTACCACCTTCCCTGTGAAATCTATGAAATTTCTGAACATTCACCTTTCTCTATGACTTTGGGACCTGGTTTATTCTTTCTAAATTCTTTCCCTTGCCATTATTTTATTTGATTTTAATATGATAGTTATTCTAATACCCTCTCATCTTTGTTACTTAAACCATTCAAATCCTATGACTTCTCCCTTTACTCTGCTTCACTATCACTTGAAATTACTCTGCCTCCAAAAACCAGAACTCTAAAATTCCCCTCCTTAACCAAAAATGTCTATTTCCACCTCTCTACTCCCTTAATTCCTCCTTTGACTGTAGTTCTCTACCATATCCTTCCTGCTCATCAACCTTACATTTTTAACTCTATTTAGTATCAATTCTGTTCAACTACTTGTAATGGGAATGTAAATTTTTAAGATCTTCCCTGCCCCTAGGCTTAAGTGCACTTGGAGCCTGTGGTGGGAGGCTTGTTTTTCAGGAGATACTTTGTGATTGGGCAGTGGGTCAAGAAGGTTGTTACATTCTCTGAGCCTGGAGAAGGCTATATAAGCCCTAATGTGAGGCTTTGCTTTGGGGCTCACTTTGAGAAGTGTTGTGTGATTTGACCAGATGAGACTCTGGGCAGCCATTGTTGAGAGCCCCCCGGCTTTGAAAACCCAGATGTTGATGCTTCCCTCTCTGGTAATTGTGATTAGGTATAGATGTATGTAATGGTTGGACAGTTTGGAAGCCTGTCTGCTGAAATGTTCTTGGAACTTATGCTTGTAACCTCTGTATATTCTGAAGTTCAGGGTGCTGACCTTTTCCCCTTGAACTAGGTAAATGATATATGTTTGATTGATTAAAGCAAGATTGTTAATCCATTTTGAGTTGCTTTCCTTTAGAAAAGCAGATCAAAGAACCTGTGTTGGCAGCCACCCTGGGGATACTGGGGTGCTTGCTGCTACACTACTTCAATACTGTCCCTACCCTAGATCCTTCTTGATTTTATTACCTTCCTTTATTGTTAACCCTCAATCTTAGGTAATTTCTGCCATCCAACTTCTTCACCTTTTACCCTTGAACTACAAAATGCTGGTGTCTGCTGCAAATTCCAATGATAATATTACCAAATTTAAATTGCAGTTTTCATGCTAACCTAATCAAACTATCAAAAGGATGCTCTATAGGACTCAATAAATTAATAACAAAATTAATTTTGGAGTAGCAAAATATCTAGAATATCAAGAAAACTAATGAAAAAAGGTAGGACTGAAGAAGGAATGTGCTTCCACACTTCAAATTATATTATAAAGTAACAGTCATCAAAACCAATAAAAAAAGAAGATAATCAGTGGGGCAAACTAGACAAGGAAGAATGATTAATAATGGTATCAAACAACCCAGTATTTAATAAACCTGAAAATGTAAAATAAGTAACAAAAAAACTCTAGTAGGTAAAAAATGTTAGGAAAACTGGAAAACAATCTGACAGAAATTAGTTGTAAACCAGCATATTATACTATATTTCATAATAAATTCAGGACACATGACCTTAATATTGAAGCTCATACCACATAAATTAGAAGAGAAACAGGTCACAGACCTTTCACAGACATAGATAAGAGATATAAATAAACAAGGGATAGAGGCAATTACAAAGGATAAAAGAGATCACTTTATTTATATGGAACTGAAAAACTTATGCACAAACAATGCATCTAGGATAAGAAGGGAAGGGGTCAAATGGGGAAAATCTTTGCATCAAATTTCTCAGATAATGCATTGACATCCAAAATAAGCAATGAATACATCTCTGATTTTCTCTCTCTGTCTGTCCATCTGTCTCTCCCCCGACCTTGCCCTTGCCCTTGCCCCATCCCTATTCCAACTCCTACCTTTACTTCTGCCTCTCTACTCCCTACACTTACTTCTACCTCTGTCTTTCCTTTTATCTCTCTGTCTCAGTCTCTCTCTCTGCCTTCCCCTCAACTAAAAGTTATTCTTTGATAGGTAAGTGATCAAAGCATATGAACAACTAGTTCTCAAAAGAATGGCAAACTATTAGCAAACTATGCAAGAATCTTCAAAAATCACTAATAATGAGAAAAAATAACAACATAATCCTAAGGTTTCATTTCATACCCAGAAAGTTGGCTAAGATGATAAAAGATGTGAATAGTCAATGTTGTAGGGATTGTAGAAAGATGGGCACATTTGTGCATTATTGGTAGATCTGTGAATCCATACAATGATTTTGGAAAGTTATTTGGAATTATGCAAATAAAGTTGACTTAAAATGTCCATACCTTTTTATTTAAAGATTCAACTACCAAGCTTATACTCCAAGAAAATCACAAATAAGAAGAAAGCCTCACGCACACTGAAATATTTATAACAGTGCCTTTTGTAGCAACAAAGAATTGCAAACAAAGTAGATGCCCACCAATTGGGGGAATGATTAAACAAACTGTGGTACATGAATGTAATGGAATATTATTATGCTGTAAAAAATGCTGAGCATAATGAATACAGAGAAGTATGGGAAAAATTAAACAATTTGATGCAGAGTGAAGTAAGCAGGGACAAGTAAAACAATAGATACACTGACTACAATAAACCTTAATAAAAAGAACCACTACAAAATAATCCGAACTTCCAAGCAGTCCCTCCCTGCAAAAGGTATTCAAATACCAAGGAATCAGAATCACAATAAGTATTGCTTGAGACTTAACTCTTTTTTTTTTTTTGCCTTTTGGAGGGCAATTGGGGTTAAGTAACTTGCCCAAGGTTACATGGCTAGTTTTTTTGTGTGGGTGTTAAGTGTCTGAGGCTGGAACTGAACTCAGGTGTTCCGGATTCTGGGGCCGGGGCTTTACTTGCTGCGCCACCTAGCTGCCCCTTGTTACTTAACTCTTGCCACTATAAGGGAAAGAAGAGCTTAGAATATGATATCCAAAAGGCAAGAGATAAAAGTTTACAATTGATGATAACCTAAATGGAACAACTCACTATAGCCCTATATGAAAAAATAAATGGAACTTTCATGAAATAAAAGTTTCCATCATTTCTAATGAATAGATTAGGACTGAGTACATGTTTGGAATTAAAATTATGGAATCAAGAGAAACATAAAATGGTACATGCATTTTTTATAATTAAAAGGAGATATGTATGGATGAATTATTCCATATTAATAGAGGAATGAGAAATGAAGGTGAATGGTGAATTTTTTTTCTTCTTGGGCTTTCTATAGTTCAGATAATATGAACAGCACAAATTAATTCTTAATAATATATTTTCTTTTCTTGTACTGTTCCCTACTTCTTTCACATCTTGGCTCCTCAGTGAAACTGTAAGTACCTCAAGGAAAGGGATATATGAAGTCTTACATGAACATAACTCCTTCTTCCCCCTAAAGGTGAAAGTCATCTTTTCCTCAGTTTTTTATGGCACACTTCTGAAACTTCTTCAAAATTACCCCCATCTCTCTTATATAATAATTATATTATATAATAGATTTATAGATCCTCAAATTAGGATCTAAGAATGTTACTAGGGAGCCTTGGAAATAATGGTTTCTAGGCTATGTCGGGGAGAACAAAAAGTCTAGCACACCTGGTTCCATGATTCATGGCATCTCCTGGATCATCTCAGTTATTATGGCCAAATAGGGCTCACAGCCCCATAGCTGCTTTTGAAATTTTGCTAAGAATTTTGTTTGGTTTTCCTACCCCTTAGGTCACAGGAAAGGAACTGCCAATAACTTGGAAATCATAAGTTTTTCTCTCTAGAATATTCCAAGGATATAGGAGTTTCCAGAGACAGGACATGACATCAATGTGGGGGTACCAGGTGAAAAGATTTGACTCAAGGAGTAGATAACCTTTTGATCAGAGAAATACTAGGCCAGAAAAACCCCAAGTTTTTCCAGACCACAATATCATCTTTGTATCCCTGTTTCCTAGCACAGTTTCTTGTACATAGAATGTGGTTAATATGTTTGTTAAATTGAATCAAATTCTAGTTTTGCTTCCCTTATAGTTTATTTTCTTATCCTGAGTCTACAGTAGATGCTCATTTTGATTCTTGTATTTGTATAGTTTCTTATTTCTCTTTCAATGTCTTACTGTGAAAATTTCCTTGTTAACTCTCATCTGGTTCACTCCTGAGACTTCTCCATGGCCCTGAAGGGAAGTGGAAGGAAGGTCAATTCTCACTGAGGGAGGAAGGGGGCCTGGGAGAGTCTGTATCATCTAGGGAGGGAGCTTTCTCTCACCTGACTCCGAGGACACAGGGAAGGGATCCACTGCTAGGGATAAACACTCTGGTATTTCTGGAAAAGGATGAGTTCAGGGTTGGTCCCCATGTTGGCCAGCTTCCATGCCTGCTACCTCATTCTGTTTTTCTGAGGTTGGGACAAGGTAGGCTTGGATTTCTAGCTACCAGTCATTTCAGGCTAAATCTGCAACAGGGAGTGAGTCTTATTCCACAATATTCCTGTGGTCACTGAGGACATCGAGAAAATGAAATAAAGTCACTCTACAGTCTAACAAGGCAGGTCTTCCTCTGGCAGAGAGGTAAGGGTTTGTGCAAAGCCTGGGTTGTACTCCTCCCCAAACCCAGCAAGGTCTAAGTGGGTGTTCAGTAAAATGGAGGACACATAGATCCCTTTTTCTAATCCCCATTTTCATCCAGCTGGGCAGACCTCAATAATTTTTCCCTTGGCCTCAGTTTATCCTGTCTGTGTCAGGAGGATAATTGATGTCTGACATATGGAGGTCGCTAAGATGGCTCAGATTTCCTTCAAAATATAATCCTTCAGGAAGACCCCAGGTCAGGAGGGCCCCCTGAATCCCCAAGGCAGGACTTACTCTCCAGTGCCCCATTTTCCCTTCATGTAAAGAAATGGTCTATCTTATATCATTATATATTATGTATATATGTACATATGTATGTATAGACACATATAGTGCTTTGTAAGTGGTAGAGCATTATAAAAATGCCAATCACCATCATCATCATCATCATCTTTATTATTTTAATTGGACTTGTGATTTCACTGGCATAAAGAACTTCTGGAATGGAAACTCCTTTTACCAATGAAAATCAGCAACTGCTCTACAACATAATTTTATAGCCTGCATACTGAGAGGTCAAGTACTTTGCTGAGGGTCACATGAATAGTATATGTCAGTAGCGGAACTTGAATATAGGTCTCCTTTATTTGGATGCTAGATCTTTATCCACTATATTGTGCTTCCTCTGATTATTATTTGTATCTCTAGTGATGTCAGAGAAAGGGAATCAATTTGTGGGATGGGTGTGGCTAACAGTGAGAGCTTCCATAGCTTATAATTTGGGTGGATGAGAGATGGGGTGATTAATTGACTAAAAGAATATTTGGTTGCTGGAGAGAGGTAGAACACCTGTAAGCAATGAAAATCTCAGCAAATTGAAGAAGGCTGAATTATCTATACTTCCTCTCATCTCTCTCTCTCTCTCTCTCTCTCTCTCTCTCTCTCTCTCTCTCTCT
>NW_027185754.1:21380841-21566251 GCF_028583685.1 Petaurus breviceps papuanus | reverse complement strand
ACACACACACACACACACACACACACACACACACACACACACACACACACACACACCTCCATCTCCCCCCTCCCCCCCTTCGCCTTTTCCCCCACACCCTTGGAGATCTGGAGGGAGTGATTGAAAAGGAAACATTCATGTTTTTCTCCCGCTGTTTGTCCTGACTTTTTCATTAAGTATATAAGATGGTCAAATACACCTATAGATCATAGAATATTCCAGATAAAGTGAACTTTAGAAATAACTAATTCAACTCCTTAATTTTGTAAATGAGAAAACTGAGGCTCAGGAAGTAACTTGGTCACAGGCAGATAGTGAATTAACAAAAGTGCCAAGACTAAAATTCTGATCACTTATCTTTCAGTCTAGGTTGCTTTCCATTATGCTCCCAAAACTCATGTTCAAGTACTTATATTAGAGATACTATTAAAAGAAGCTTGTGAATGACATTTAATATCATAATTTATTAAGTATTTACTT
The DNA here is from genome assembly GCF_028583685.1 of Petaurus breviceps papuanus. Taxonomy (NCBI): domain Eukaryota; kingdom Metazoa; phylum Chordata; class Mammalia; order Diprotodontia; family Petauridae; genus Petaurus; species Petaurus breviceps. Next base: position 21,565,771 of record NW_027185754.1, on the reverse strand, counting down.
CATTCAGGGCAATGCCCATGGCATTGATTAGGAGACATAAAAATAAATAAAACAGTCCTTATTTTCAAGAAATTTACAATCTAGTTGGGGAGAAGAAATACATAGGCACATGCAGATATAATACATCACAATACAGGTTGGTTTCTACTTCCTTCTTTCAATGATTTACAGAATGGTGGAACAGAGATGAGATTTGATGGGAAGATATTTGTTTCATCTGACTGACAGTGATGCTAGGAGGATCAGTGGGGTGATCTTTAGATAATAGGGGCTATAGAAGGCACCTGGCACACTAATTTGTACATGATAGTCATGAAGTACTTATTTGTTGAATTGGTAAATTATTGAGACAGTGTTATATGTTGTAGGTAGAAAAAATGTTGTGCTATGAATTGGTAGCTATGGTTTATAATCCTGGATCTATTACTAACAGTATAATCTTGAGAAAATTATTTATCCTTCTTCTGAATTAGTTGTGTTTCCCCTTTCTCCTTTCTCTGGGGTCACATAGCTAGTATGTGTCAGAGGTATATCTTGAATCTCCCTGATTCTAAGACCATGCCTCTATCCACTATGTCATGGGGATTTGAAGATTATGTTCTCATTTTTAAAGTGGGAATAATACCAATTTTGCCAATCTCACTGAGTAGTTGTAAACATAAAATGAGATAATGTATATGAAAGTGCTATAAAAATATAAAGAGTTATACAAAAATAATCTATCATAATCCAGCAAACATTTCTTAATCACCTACCATAAACATGGAACTCTTCTAAGCACAAGAGACAGAAAGTTGACAGTCACTGCCTTCAAGGATTTTGTAGTGTATTAGCTGTGAAGAATATGGCATACTTAGATAAGTATGATACAAGATAGGGCAACAACATAGGCAAAGCGAGTCATGAAAGTGTGATGAAAATTTTTAAATTGAAAAATAAAAAATTTATGAAAAATTTGTTGTGCCTGGAGGGCTGGTAGAGATCACTTTCACCAGAAGAGATCATTGAAATCCTTAAAGAATAAAACCAGGACAGAGGATCAATTTGTGGGATTGGTATGGCTTGCAGCTTCTAATCCATAAGATTTGAGGAGAAAGATAAGAGAGAGAAAAAGACACAGAGAAAGAGACAGACAGAGACAGAGAGTAACTGACAGAAAGACTGATTATTAGGAAGAGGTAGACAATAGAAATCTCAACAAAGTAGGAATGTTGCTATATTCCCTTATTTCACAAGGGGATATCAGGGCAGCAGTAGAATGAGTGGTCAGGGAGTTGAGGAATACCCTATAGGATATATTTCTACAATGGAGTACAAAAGACAAGAATAATAGCCTGGCATCTTAGCTCTATTCCAAACCTGATTTAAAGGCAGGGGCATGGTTTGGTAGGGTTGATTCTCCTATCAGAGAGGAAATCCATTTTGAACCTGACTTGGAAGAGCGCAATTAATGGAACAGTCTGGAGGATGTAAGAAAGGGGCTGACTTGTTGACAGGGGCACGGGTCTCCCCATTATGTCTAGAGTAAAGAGATTGGGATCCTAAAGGAAAGAAAAATACACTCATCCCTGAGCACTGAGTGGGTAAGAACGGGCTAGCACACCAACAATGATCATAGCAGAGTTATAATATTTATTCTTACCCAAAACATTCTATCAAAACTTTCTAAAACTGAATGAGTTATGCTATCAATCAACAAGCATTGATTAAGCACTTACCCATGTACCTGGCATTATGCTAAATTTTGTGAAAGATGCTGAAAAAATAACAGACATGATCCCTGCCCTAAGGGAGCTTGCAATCTATTAAGGCAGACAAAACATACCAGAGACAGTAGGCTAACCAGTAAAGACAGAAGGTGGAGATGGGGGCCTACAGACATCCCAAGAGGGAAGAACAAGAATAGCAAAAGTATAAAACTGTAAACAAATGTTTGTTGCACAGACTATCAAAATGACTGTCCTGATCTGAACAGAGAGTTGGTGTTGGGGAATAATGGAAAATAAAGTTTAAGAGCTAGGATGATTTAATTATGAAGACTTAAAAAGCAGGGAAAGGACTATGGATTTTGTTTTTATACATTCTTGAACAGGAAACTAAGGATGTAAATGACGTTTTAGGAAGATAAGAGTGACTGCTGAATGCAGGATGGATTTGTCAGGGTGAGGAAAGGAGTGGGACACTGTATATATGCACACATGAATTGTTGTTGAAACAAAAGTAGAAGAGAAAGCTCTGAAGGGACTTCATAATAATTTAAACAATGCTTTAAAATCCACTATCATCTCATTTGAACCTCAATGACCCTGTGATGTAGACACTATTACCCCTATTCACAAATGAGAAACCTGAAATCACTTCAGGGAGGTGAGATGATTTGCCATAGTCACCCATGGCACAGGTGGGATTTGGTCCAGCACTCTAATCACTATGCCACACTGTGTATGCTGCCAGTAACTATGACAGCAAGCAACTGTTGATAAAATTCAGACACTAGATAGGAAATTTTAAAAAAGTAAATGAGTCACAGGAAGGCTGCAGACTGAAAGTATTATACTGGAAGCCTCAGATAAAGATGTTCAAGGACTACAGATTTTGGAGGAAATTGTTATGTGACCAACAGATCAAATCAAAAAGGTTATTGTGTGGAAACTTAGAACAATTGCCCAACTGATAGAATCAGAAAAGTCCATAGAGAGTTTGGTAGAAACTAGAAACTAGGATAGACAGAACAGAATTCCTTTGCAAAAGAATTCAAAACCAGCAAGAAAGGAATCAGGAAATAAAAAAATCTGTGCACAGGAATGAGAAGACAATAACAAAAGTATTGAAAATTTTTTCATCTCAGCCATTCCCAAGAAATAAGTTGCATAAATCCCAAGTCAAAATTATCTTTCCTGAAGAACTACCTGCTAAGGAAATAATAGTGTTTATTATATTTAAGAAGGTAAAGAAAAAAGACACCAGAGTATTTCAAACTGCCAAAATATAATAGTTCTTTATATAGTCCTTTAAGTTTTACAAAGCACTTTACTGAAAAACAACCTCATAAAGCAGGTAGTGCATATATAATTATTCCCATTTTACAGGTGAGTGAACTGAGGAACAAAGTCAAGTTACTTGACCATTGTCACACAGCTAGAGCCAGAATTCAAACCCAGGTCTCCTAGTTCTAAGCCAGTATCTTCGCCATTGGGGCAGCCAGGTGGTACAGTTGGATAGAGCACCAGACCTGGAGTCAGGAAGACTTGATTTCAAATCTGACCTCAGACATTTACCAGCTATGTGACCCTGGGGAAGTAATTTAACCTTGTTTGTTTCAGTTTCCTCATCTGTAAAATGATCTGGAGAAGAAAAGGCAAACCACTCCAGCATCTTTGCCAAGAAAATATCAAATGGGGTTGAACATGATTGAAACCTTTGAACAACAAAATTCTTACCATCATACTAGAAGTATATGCTAACCCATTTGTTTTAATTATATTAGGATACTATCTTTCCAGTGACCAAAATATTTATATTTACTTTTCAGGACACTCTCTTTCTTGAGTTCAAGGTGATTTTTCACAACATTGGATTTATAATCAGAAGGTTATTTGCTACGTTTGGTGTCAGAGCAAAGGGGATATGCTGGGTTTTTTTAAACTGAACTTGCATTTCAGACATACAGGCAGTAGCAGGACTTGATGAAATGGCCAATAATGCTCCCCTAAAAAGCACACTTTTCTAGTAATCGAAACATTCATGTCTCCCAGTCATAGTCTCACATCCAAGAAAAGTGCTAGCTAAGCCCTGATAACATCTTTGCCATCTAATTTTCTTTAAATATCCCTTATGAGTCACCCAAAACTCCTGTCACTAAAACATTTCTTTATGACAGAAAGGGTCTATAGCCTTTTAGATTGCAATTTGTTTGTATGAGCTGCGTTTTTAAGATAAGATTGAGTGACACTCTAGTCTCATCTGCAATATTTACAAATCACCTCATAGGAGGAATTGTTTTCTGCCAAGATTTCCACAGGTGGTTAATGCCATTTGTTTTATGTAGATCCTTGTTAGCTTCCATTTCTGGGGACACTCCATGATCTTTTCCCCAAATTCTTAGGGGGTTCTTTGAGTCAAGGTCAAAGATTTAGTGCTGAAGAGGACCTTAGAGGTTATCTAGTCCAAATCCCTCATTTTAAAGACGATGAAACTGCAGTCTAAAGATGTTGAGTAACTTGACCCAAATCACTATGACAGGTAGTCATAGTAAGTGGCAAAGCTGGGACTTAAACACCAGGACCTCTGACTCCAAATCCAGCACACTTTCCATTTTGTTTAAAATTTAATTAAACACACACACACACACATACAAAAGTCACCAAGTTGATATAGATTTAATGCAATCTAATAATTAATGTAAAGGGCTACATTAGGAAGGGCAAAAAACCCATGATAAAGTCTCTGGAGTCTCTTCCCCCAATAGACTAATTAGATATACCTAAACCAGTGACCCACATACAACTCAGTTCAATTCAGGAAGTATTTTTTAAGTACCTGCTATATTCAGGACACTGTTCTAGGCACTGGAGATACCCAAAAGTACTTGAACAGGTAATTAAATAGAAAACACACACAAAGTACTGATGTTCATTGTTCAGAAGAAGCTCACCCACTGACATTGAATGAAAGCAGTTGCATTGCCGCTGTCATTTCCATCCATAAAGAGATCCTAGAAACTAAAAGTCGGTGAATTTTATTTCCATATTAGGCAAACCAGTGGGATCTCTAGTAAGTAACAAGATAATTGTTCACAAAAGTGAGTAATTTTTTTTCCCAGTGGCACCATCATTTCTTCATCTGTGTTCAAAACTTTGTTATTGTCTTTGACTCACTCTATTCTCTGATGCCTTAGCTCTCATAGTCAATAAGGTGTCAAGTTCTATTTATTCTGACTCCACAGTATGTCTCATAACTATCCCACTTCTCTATTTCGTGAAGACAGAGACTGTTTTACCTAAACTTTACATCATTCCCCAGCCCCAAGCACTTTGCAATGGCCTGTACAGTAGATCGTAAATGTTTGTTGAATTAAAGTATAATTTATTGAGGCAAAGGCCACACGCTTTCTGTAAGAGAATATTATTCCCCACCAATCTCTGGGACTTTTTTAGTTGAGTATGAACCTGTGGAAAAAGGGATATTGTTATTATCATTTATACAGACTTTCAAAAAGCATGCCTTTAAATTTTTTAAAAATATTACTGTCTTTTTATATCACCTACATTTCTCATTGTGTTCCTGCCTCTTGAAGAGCCATTCCTTATTAAAATAATAATAATAATAAAGAGGAAAACAACAGTCCGTTAAAACTAACCAACACCGATAACACTGAAAACATCTGACGTCATAGGAAAGAAGAAAAGGAGAGAAGGAAGGAGGGAAGGAGGAAAGGAAGAAAATCAGTTTTTTTAAAGCACATACTATGAGTTGGCACTTTGTTAAGAACTTTACAAATATTATCTCATTTAATCCTAACAAACTTGGCAGGTAGGTGCTATTACTATCCTTATTTTGCCAATTTTATAAAGAAAAAAACTGAGGCAGACAAAGGTTAAATGCCACTTTTGGGAGGGCTGAATTGATTCCCTCAGTTGTTAGTGCTGCCTCTCCTAACTGTGAATATCCTGTAAGTAAAATACAATATTTACTTACTTGTGAATATTTTGTATCTCTTCCCTCCCCTCTCCACTCTGGCGGGTTTTCTGAGTCTTAAGAGAAAAAGGAATGCTGCAGTTTTGTATTGCCTTCTCAGTGTCAGTTCCAGTTCTGGCATACAGTACACATTTAATCATTGTTTGCTGATTGATTTTCCCAGGTTCTCACCTTTCCTTACTCCATCCCCGATTTCTAGTCCTGATGATTATATTAATCAACAGGCTTTGTTAGTTGCGTTGATGGGATATGACAAATTTTCTACAACCCCATGAAAATAGAGTTTTAAATACAATCTTTGGAATTGAAAGTGTCATTTATAATTTATTATGAGTAGCTTATGCTTAGCTTTTTGTAGGATGTCAATGACAAGGTTAGGCATAGTAGTGTGGCTTGGTTAACACAGAGTATTCCTTAGCTAACTACACACACTCAGTCCCTCTTGTTCAGCTCCACTGGACAGAACATATCTCATCTCTAAAACGAGGAAATTCTTTTTTCTTTTCTTCTCTTCAGTTCTCTTTGAGCATTAAGTAAAATACAACAAACAGATTAGTTTTTCTCTTGGCCAATACGTTTTTAATCAGATTAAAAAAACAACTTTGGAATAAAAGTGGACATTTAAAAGAAAGACTGAAGCAACCTGAAGGTCTGTTGAAGCTTGTCAAGTGAGCTGACAGACGTGGAAAGGGAACAAGGAGTTAAAGTCAAAGTTAAAAAAGGAGTTAAAGAATAGATAGTTCATGGGAACTGTTGGTTCCCTGGGGAGAAAAAGAGAGGGAAGTAAAGAACATATGACTATTTCTCTTCCCAACTCACTTTTGATCAGTTGCACAGATTTTGCCCAATTCATACTTAGATTGCTCCCATCACTCTGGCCCAGGAATCATTGCCTGCTTACATGACAGAAGTATTCTAACAACTTGTTATTGTTCTTCCATGGCATCTTCCTGCTTCTCATAGTTATGCCTTGGATACCTTTTGATCTCAAAATCAGGGTCAGGAGTAGAATTTAGGAATCTGGGTGACCATTCTAACAATAGATAGGTCTGTCCCCTCCAAATCTCTTTTTTGTCCCTATACTCCCTCACTTCCCACTGTGGGCATGGTCAAAGGCAGGATATATATGATTTAACAACTTTAAAACAATCCCCATGACTATTAAGAAGGTACTGATTTTTAAAATTGAAATATTAATTTTACATATTTGTAATCATTATCTTCTTAAAGGGAATGAATTTTAAAAAGCAAATGTAAAAAACCCAGAATTCTTTACTAGGTTTATCATTAAAATAATTTGTATTGTCATTGATTTTCCATGAGTTTGTTTTTTTAATTTCTTCTAAATCAACAGTATATTTGATTTCTTTTTCCATTAGTAAGTATATACTTGTAGTTTAATATATTTATCAAATTATTTATAATATTGTTTAATAAATATTATTAAACTGCACACACAGAGAAAAGAAGCACATTCAAGGTTAGATGCATGTGTGTGTATGTGAGGGGAGGGGATGATGTGGCTTGTGAGAGGACAGACCTCATGCTGATGTTCAACACAGAATCAATCGACAAACATCTAAGTACCAGGCACTGGGAATAAAGGGACAAAATCAAAATGGATGCTACCCTTAAGGGGTTTATATCCCAACATGGGAGGTAATATGCAAATATAAGTATATACAAAACTCATACAAGGTTATCTGGTATGGAACGCACTAGCCACTGGGTAAATGCACCAATACTCTTGTCCTCAGCTTAGAGGAAACTCCAAAGGTCAAGGGTTGAAGTTTAGCCATGGGTCATATTTCCACAGAGAAAATTCACAGGTTTAGCCCTTAAGTCAATAAGAAAACCCCATTCCCCAACCAATTAAGAAATAAACTACAGGGAAATTTCTACATAAAGCATTTTGTTACTGGGGAGGCAATCTGGTATAGTACAGAAGAGCTGATATCTAGATTTGGATCTGCTAACAAGCTGTGAAAACTTTGGTAAATCATAACCTCTCTGTACCTCAGTTATTTCATATATAGATTGTTAAATTTGAGAAGTTTAGGCATATTTATAGGTATAAGTTCTTAGGGAAATGAAGAATTCGTTTAGGGATAAAGATTGGGTTGGGACTAGATCTAATCTTTAGTCAACAACAACCCTGGTCTTTTTTTTATAACATATTCTTAAATTATGCAATCAGAGAATTTTTGCATTGTATCCTTAGTATTATACAACATTAGGAACCCTCCTTCTCCCGCCAATATTTTTCTACATCCATGTCTCCACTTTTGGATAAAGATAAATCTAAACCGAGAAATTGGAATCTGTCCCTCCTAGTTAAAAGCATCTCTTTGTCTCTGCAGCTGGGGACCAATTTCTGTGCTCATGGCTGGGGGAAACTGGACAACAGTGGGTGAGTTTGTCCTCCTTAGCTTTTCTGCCCTGCAACCCAAGCTTCAGACATTGCTCTTTCTCCTGTTTCTGACCATTGAACTTATCACCTTGATGGGCAATGCCCTTATTATACTGGTCACTACAGTTGGCTCTGGCTTGCACAGTCCAATGTACTTCTTCCTCAGGAACCTGTCTCTCCTAGAGATTGGCTTCAACCTGGTCATTGTTCCCAAAATGCTAGGAACCCTGCTTGCCCAAGATACACACATCTCTTTCCTTAACTGTGCTGTTCAGATGTATTTCTTCTTCTTCCTGGGGGCTTCAGAGTGCTTTCTTCTGGCAACCATGGCATATGACCGTTATTTGGCCATCTGTGACCCCCTACACTATCCAATCATCATGAGTCACAAGGCTTGTGTACAGCTGGCTGCTGCCTCATGGTTATCAGGACTTCCTGTGGCCACAGTACAGACAACATGGCTCTTCAGTTTCCCATTCTGTGACTCTAACCAAGTGAACCACTTTTTCTGTGATAGTCCACCTGTGCTAAAGTTGGTCTGTGCAGATACAGCACTCTTTGAGATCTATGCCATCATAGGAACTATTCTGGTTGTCATGGCCCCCTGCTTATTGATCTTGGGTTCTTATGTTTGCATTGGTTCTACCATCATCAGGATGCCTTCAGCTGAGGGAAAACGTAAGGCCTTTTCCACCTGCTCCTCCCATCTCCTTGTTGTCTCCCTTTTCTATGGGTCTGCGAGTCTCACCTATTTCCGACCCAAGTCTAATAACTCTCCAGAAAGTAAGAAGTTGCTGTCACTATCCTACACAGTGCTAACCCCAATGTTGAACCCTATTATCTATAGCCTGAGGAATAAAGAGGTGAAAACCACACTCCATCATATTCTCCACAGAGCCTTGAGATCCAGGAAATTTTGATCTAAATCTCCAAGAATCATTCCGCCTTTGACATTACAATTACAGGATCATAGATCTAGGACTGGGAAGGACCTTAGGGGCCTAGTTGAGAGGGTAGGAAAGTTTGATGAAAAGAGATTAATTTTGAATTGGTTTGATGAAAGGAGATTAATTGACTTGGGTGATTCCTTTCCTCTCTGCTCCACTCAGTGAGAATATCAAGGAAGACAAAACACTCCTGAGATTTCCCTACAGCATACAGAGTAGAGAGAAGAAAGCAAAGGGATGAATGAATCATCAGGTGGTAATTCTACCAACCAGCCAAGGAATTAATGGTGAAATTACCTTTCCCCTGATGTCTTGTATTTATAGTTCTCACCAAGGCCAATGGAATTATGGCACAACTCTATCCAAATACTCTATGCATACACATTTCTACATTTGCCAGAATGAAATGCCTTATGGCCAAGTAATAATCTCTTTGTAATATGAACTTATGGTAGTGGAAGGGCAACCAGACTCTCTGAAGTTCAACTTATTATTCCTGCTGCCTCCAAAGATGACTGTTATTTTGTAGGAGACACAGGCAAATCCTTTCTAACTCAACAAATATTTGAACCCTCGCTAATTGATGGAAATACGAAGTCAAAAACAAAATAGTCCCTTCTCTCAAGGAGTTTATATTCTAGTTGAGGGATAGAATGGAATGAAAAATAGTTTATTAGGTGTTTACTATGTGCCAAGCACTATGTTAAATGCTAGAGAAGCAAATAGAAAAGTGAATCCTTGCTTCCAAGAAGCTAATGCTCTCAATGGAGAAAGACAGCACATGAAAGAGGGTTTAGTTTAAAGCGAATGGAAAGGCTAGGTCCTGGAGGAGTAAGCCTTAGGGAAGATGGCAAGCCCCAAGGACCTTGGTAAGTAATGACAGGACAGACAGTCCTTGACCAAGAGGATAGTGAGTATGAGGGTCAGAGTGGATACAGAATTGGGGAGGGGGTTTTAACATTTTATTTGAGAATGAGTGTCTAGCACTTTGTGGGAACTGGGCAATAGGGAAGTAGGGGCTGGGTTGAGGAAAGGAAAGGTCTATGGTTTCCTATGATGGAATCCAGTGGTGATAGTCCTAGCCAACCCCTTGCATCCTTAGCACTTAGCACACTGCTTGGCACATAGTAAGCTCTCTAGAAATTATTTTCCATTGCATTCTATCTCCTGAGTGGAATGTAAAAATTCTTGAGGGCAGGGACGATTTATTTTTGTCTTTGTATTTCCATTGGCTAGCAAGGGCTTAAATATTTGTTGAATTGAATTAGAAAAGAATTGTCTGTCTCTGCAACAGAAGAGTACCACCTGCCAGCATCCTGGGAGGCTGCTAATTGTTATGTTTACAGAGAAGTAAATACAATATGATGGGAAGAGAACTGTGGGTGCACCAGGAAAGGTAAGGCCAATTTAGAAGAATCTTAGGATTCTAAGAGATGGAAGTGAGGAGACAGTCAACTCCAAGCATAAAGAAACAGCTTTTACAAAAGCATAGATAAGAAAGGGACAATACCAATTTTGGGGAATAGCTGATAGTTCATTTTGGTAGAAGGGGAATAACTCTTCTTAATCCTTGGCATCCAGTTTAATGTCCCAGATTCAATGTTGACTTTTTTTGCTGATTATCTTTTTTCAGTATGGTTAGAAAAAATAGGTCTCTAACATCAATATATAAAATCCAAATATGTCCTTCACTGAATAATTTCCTAGGATTTCTACTCCTTACAATGAAAGATCCCAGCTCTCTTTAGATCCTGTTTTCCAGTTCTCACATTTTATGGAATTTTTCCTCCTATATCATATAAAACAAGTAAATAGTAATGGAACTTCAAATTAAGAAGATGAAGTAGGGAAGAGTTGCTATATTCAATCAAATAAAAACTAAAAAAAATCATGCTAAAGGGAACACTTTTTAAAAATAATTAATTCATTTATATTTAGTTTTCAACATTCACTTCCATAAGATTTTGAGTTTCAAATTTTCTCTCCCTCCCTCTCCTCACTCCTCCCCAAGATGGCATGCAATCTAATAAAGGTTCTATGAAAACAACACTTTACATGAACTTGAGGACTGATTCTTAAGATATATCAAAGAGTAAAAATCCCATAGAATAGATTAGAAACAATTTTTGAGAGGAAAAAGTAAGAGAATGTTAGCTACCACTAACACAATACCTTATTTCTCATATCTATAAAATCTTTATGAGAATGATCTAGGTACACAAGAGTATGGATCATTATTTCCCATAAGAAATCATCTTAAATTTAAATATTTATTACTTTAAACATTCTTTTCTTTTTAAATTTTGATTTCCAGATTTTCTTTTTCCCTCCCACCCCTAACCCACCCATGGAGAAGGCAAAAAATGTGATATCAATTATACATGTGGAATCATGTAAAACATTTCTACATTGCAAGAAAAAAGTGATAAAATTATACTTCAATTTGCATTGTACATCATTCTCTCTCTAGAGGATAGCATTTTTTTCATCATGAGTCCTTTGAATCATCTTTATTAATCAGAGTAATCAAGTCCTTTACAGTTGGTCATCATTACATCATTGCTGTTACTATGCACAATAATCTGCTGGTTCTTCTCACTTTATTTTGTATTAGTTTATATAGGTCTTTCCATGTTCTTTTTTTTTTTTTGAAGTCCCCCTCCCCCATCATTTCTTATAGCACAATAGTATACCATCACACTCACATGCCATAACTTGTTCAGTCATTCTTCAAAAGATGAGCAACCCCTCAATGTCCAATTCTTTGCCACTATCAAAAGAGCTGCTATAAATATTTTTGTACATACAGGTTCTTTTCTTTTTTCTTTGATCTCCTTGGGTACAGACTTAGTAGTGGTATTGCTGGGTCAAAGTATATGCGCAGATTATTAGCCCTTTGAGTATAGTTCCTGATTGTTCTCCAGAATGGTGGAACCAGTTTACTACTCCATCAATAGTTCATAGTGTACCAATTTTGTCAGTTTTGAAGGTGGTTCCTTCAGAGTTTACCTTGCCTTTCTCTAATCAATAGTGATTTAGAACATTTTTTTCTTATAAATAGATAGCTTTGATTTCCTCTTATGAAAATGGCCTATTCATATCCTTCAACTATTTATCAGTTGGGGAAATGTTCTTATTTTTTATAAATTTGATTCAATTCTTTATCTATTTAAGAAATGAGGTCTTTATCAGAAAAAATTTGCTACAAAACTTGATATTCCTTCATTGTCTATGGTACCTTTTAGCAAAATGTAGTTTTCCTGATTATCTCTTTCAATTATGTCTAATTTTGCTTTTGCTTTGTCTGAGATAACGATTCCTGCCACTGCCCTCTCCACTGCAGCAAAAAGCATAATAGACTGCTCTAGCTCTTCATTTCAGCTATGTTTGTCTTTCTGTCCAGAGTGTCTCTTGTACACGACATATTGTTGGATTCCGATTTCCAATCCATTCTGCTACTGCTTTCATTCTGTAGGTTAGCTTATCACATTTACAGTCACAATTATGATCATTAACTACGCATTTCTCTCCATCCCATTTACCTCCATTTATCCTTCTCTCTCTCTTTTTATCCTGTCTCCCCTCAAACATTTGTTTTGCTTCTGACCACTGCCCCTTATTTTGTATCCTCTTCTCCTCCTATCTCCCCATTGGGTAAGATAGATTTCTATACACAACTGAGTACATACATACATAGGAGTATGTGTTCTTCCCTCTTTGAACCAATTTTGATGAGAGTAAGGTTATTGCCCGCCACCGCACCCCCATTTTCCTGTTTACTAATCAAAGTTCTTCCTTACGTGGCTCTTTTGTGTGAAAAAATTTGCCCACTCTACCTCTCCTTTTCCCCTTCTCTTTCTTGCATGTCTTTTTCTCACCCCTACATTTTTTGGGGGAGATCATTCTAACATAATCATGTCATATCTAAACCCTCTGTTTATGCAGACTCCTTCTAACTGTCCTAATAATGATAAAGTTCCTATGAGTTACATATATCATCTTCCCGTATAGAAATGTAAACAGTTTAATTCCATTGTGCTCCTTATGATTACTCTTTCATGTTCACCTTCATATGCTTTTCTTGAGTTTTCTGTTTGAATGTCATATTTTCTATCCAGCTCTGTTCTTTTCATCAGGAATCCTTGGAAATACTCTATTTCATTAAATATCCATACTTTTCCTCTCTTCCCCCACCCCTGCCCTGAAAGATTATACTCAGTTTTGCTGGTAGGTTATTCTTGGTTGTAATCCTAACTCTTTTGCCCTCCAGAATATCATATTCCAAGTCCCTCCACTCTGTTAATGAAGAAACTGCTAAATCTTGTGTGATCCTGACTATGACTCCATGGTATTTGTATTTTTTTTCCAGCTACTTACAGTATTTTCTCCTTGACCTGGGAACTCTGAAATTAGGCTATTATATTCCTGGGAGTCTTCCTTTCCCAAAAAGGAAAAAAAAAACTTCCCTATCTTGCAGGAGGTGATTAGCAAATTCTTTCAATTTCTTTTTTACCTTCTTGATCTAAGATATCAGGGAAGTTTCCCTTTATATGAAATACAATATCTAGGATCTTTTAGTGATCATAGCTTTCAGGTAGCCCAATCATTTTAAAATTCTCTCTCCTCAATCAATTTTCCAGGTCAGTTTCCTCCCACCTCCAATATTTCACATTTTCTTCTATTTTTTCATTCTTATGATTTTGTTTCATTGTTTCTTGAAGGAACATGGAGTCATTAGCTTCCACTTGCCTGATTCTAATTTTTAAGGGATTATTTTCTTCAATGAGCTTTTGTACCTTTTTTCCCATTTGACCTATTCTGCCTTTTATTTTATTTTATTTTTTTTTTGCTTTTTGGAGTGGGGAAGGCAGGGCGATTCAGGTTAAGTGACTTGCCCAAGGTAATATGGCTAGTAAGTATTAAGCGTCTGAGACTGGATTTGAACTCAGGTACTCCTGACTCCACGGCTGGTGCTCTATTCACTGCACCACCTAGCTGCCCTCCTCCCCCCATTCTGCTTTAAAAGGGATTTTTTTTCAGTGAACATTTGTGCCTCTTTTATAATTAGGCCAATTCTATTTTTAAAAATATTTTTCCAGTATTTTTTGTGCCCCTTTTACCAAGCTGTTAATTCTCTTTTCATAATTTTCTTGTATCACTCACATTTCTTTTCTCATTTTTTCCTCTATCATTGATCTCTTTCTTTAACTCTTCCAGTAATTCTTGCTGGCCTTGGGTCCAATTAGCATTTTTTTTGAGGCTTTGCTTATAGCTGTTTTCACATTGTTTTCTTCTAAGTTTATGTCTTAGTCTTACCTTTCACTGTAGTAACTTTTTATGATCAACCTCCTTTTTTTTTAATAGTTTGCTCATTTTTCCAGACTATTTCTTCACTTTGAACTTTATATTAAAGCTGTGCTCTGCTCACCTGGGGGTATGGAGTCACTCTGCCAAGCTTCAGGCTTTTTCATGCTGCTGTTTTTAGAGTTAGTTATGGGTATCTGCAAGTTTTCAGTTTTTCCAAAGTGGTGTTATCCTGGGAGAAGTGTGGTCACTGCTCTCCTGGTCAGTGCTCTGGTTTTTATCCAGGAAGATCCCTTGCTCCCTTGAAGTTGCAAGTAATAGTTTTCCTCTCTGTCCTAGGACTGTGACCCAGAACTGCTTATAAGCAATAGAGATTCCAGTCAGCACTAGTTGTACCCAGTGCTGGCAAGAGGTTCCCTGTAATCTCTTTCTGATTGGTTATCAGAACCCCTTACCATCTCTGGGTTGAGAGTTTCCAAAGCTACTGCTGTCTGGCCACCTCCAAGGCCTACTGCTAGTGCTATTGCTGTACTCTGGGCCTGTGTCCCACTTGGTGTTACAGATCTCTCCTGTGGACCTCCTTAAATTGTATTAGGCTGGAAAAATGTCTCTCTCTGACCTTTTGTTGGCTCTGCCACTCCAAAATTTGATTTGAGGCATTATTTTAAAGTTGTTTGGAGAGATATGTTGGGAGAATGTTGCAATGGACTGGGAGATGTACAACTATAATGTTTCTCTGAGTTCATTGTTTACTGATTTTAAGAAAGCATTTGGCATGTTAGAGAAAAACATGGCCTTGAAGGCACTTCTCAGATAAAATTTCTCTCACTCATGTCAAAATTATATAAGATTTTAGGTTAGATTTGCTTATGGAACTCTCTTTGTTCAATGTACTTCAAGTGATGTATTAAATAGGAAGATTAAGTTCACCAAAACTGTTCATCTACATTGTGGATGATAGCCTCTATAATCTTTCAAAAGAGGGATTTTGCTTTAATGGTGAAGTTTTCCAAATGTTCCTTTTTGAAGGTGACCTTATACTAATATATTGAGCCTTAGAACATTGCAAAGCTTCCTCGATAAATTTCATAATAATGTCAAATAGATTAGCTTAGCCATATATCCTAGAACAGTTGATTGAAACTTTATTTATTTGTACATATTCTTGCACATATTACATCAAGGAGTTAAGATGGGCAACTCATCAAATCAGTTGATTTGCAATCTTTATTCTTTATTCATATTGATTCCTTATCACCCCACATAGTGAATATTCTAAATCTTATTCTTTTTTCTCCATTCCTGAATCATATCCCTATAACCCAACACACTCAGTAATTTAGCCTCCAGCTTCACTGGGAAAATTGAAGTCAAATGATGTAAATTCTTCAGTTTCTTTCTTTCCTCTCTCAACATTTATCCAGCATTGCCATAATCTCTTCTTACCTACCAAATCAGCAAAACGAGTAACCTTTTTCATTGTTAAGGTCTATCAGTTTACCTGCTTTTTCTTTACCCTATGCCCTCCTGCCTCTTCAGGATCCTCCTTCAGTAATTATCTTCTGTCTCTCAAATATCCTTAATCTCTCCCTTTCCACTAGCTCCTTCCTATTGCCTACAGATAACCTTGGGTATACTCAATACTATAAAAGCCTTCTCTTGACCCTTCTTACTTTATGCTGCTTCTGTCCCATATCCTCCCCTTCAGGGATCCAACTTTTAAAAAAAAATTAATTAATTTTTAGTTTTCAACATTCATTTCTTTTTTTTAATCCTTTGTTTACCTCTTTATTTAATTTTTTTCTGATTTACATCATTCATTTCTGCCAGATTTTGAGTTACAAATTTTCTCCCCGTTTTTCTCCTACCCACCGTCCCAAAATAGCAGTCTCATAGGATCTCCCCCCCTCCAATCTGCTCTCTCTCATATTTTCCCCCATGCCCCTTTCAACTTTTCCAGTAGGGCATGGTGGATCCCTATGCCCCAGTGTCTGTATATCTTATTTCCCAATTACATGTAAAATAGTATTAATAATAGTATATATATTTAAACATTTGATTTTAAA
This sequence comes from Petaurus breviceps papuanus, assembly GCF_028583685.1. Lineage (NCBI taxonomy): Eukaryota > Metazoa > Chordata > Mammalia > Diprotodontia > Petauridae > Petaurus > Petaurus breviceps. The sequence goes on along the minus strand of NW_027185754.1, from coordinate 21,549,347 downwards.
ACTTTGAATTCCAGATTCATTCCCTTCCTCCCTTGTCATCCACCCTTACTGGGAAGATAAGCAGTTCAGTATAGATTGTACATGTGTGGCTAATGCAAAACAATAACATAGTAGATATATTGTAAAAGACTGACTATATTTCCCTCCCTCCTATCCCACCTCCCACTTGTTCTATTTTCTACTTGGATCCCGTCAATTTTCAAAAGTGGGCGCTTCCAACTTCCCCCCCGCCCCAGCCTGCCCTCCCTTCCATCATCCCCTCTCTCATCCCCTTCCCCCTACTCTCCTGTAGGGTGAGATACCCTATTTAGTGTATATTTCATTCCCTACCCAAGCCAAATTCAATGGGAATAGGGTTTACCCATTCCCTTTTGCCTTCCTATTCTTCCCCTCCATTGTAACCATTTTCCCTTGCCTCTTCTATATGAGATAGTTTACCCCATTCTGTCTCTCCCCATCTCCTCTCATTATATTCCTCGCTCACCTCTTAATTTCACCTTTTAAGTATCATCCCTTCCTGTTAAATTGGTCCTGTGCCCTCTATCTATGTATACCTGTAAACATATATACACACATTCACATATGTATTCATATGCCCACATACCCTCATATATAGACATATATATATGTATATTTCTATTCCCTTCAACTATTTTCATACTGAGAAAAGTTTCATAAGTTACAATTATTGTTTTTCCATGTAGGAATGTTAATAGTTCAACTTTGATAAGTTCCTTATGATTTGTTTTCCCTGTTTACCTTCTCATGCTTCTCTTGCTTCTTGTATCTGAATGTCAAATTTTCTATTCAACTCTGGTTTTTTCATCAAGAATGCTTGAAAGTCCTCTATTGCACTGAATTACCATGTTTTCCCCTGAAACATGATACTCAGTTTTGCTGGGTAGGTGACTCTTGGTTTCAATTCCAGCTCCTTTGACCTCTGGAATATCATATTCCAAGCCCTTCAAACCCTCAGTGTAGAAGCTGCCAGATCCTGGGTTATCCTGATTGTGTTTCCATACTATTCAAATTGTTTCTTCCTGGTTGCTTGTAATATTCTCTCCTTAATCTGGGAATTCTGGAACCTAGCTTTAATATTCCTAGGAGTTTTCTTTTTGGGATATTTTTCAGGAGGTGATCAGTGGATTCTTTCAACCTCTATTTTGCCCTCTGGTTCTAAAACATCAGGGCAGTTTTCTTTGAGAACTTCCTGGAGGATGATTTCTAGGTTCTTACTTTGATCATGGCTTTCAGGTAGTCCAATAATTTAAAAATTATTTCTCCTGGATCTATTTTCCAGGTCAGTGGTTTTTTCCATGGTTCCCAGTGGTTTTTCCCATTTCCTTCTATTCTTTCATTTGTTTGGATCTGTTTCCCAGCATCTTGATTTCTCATAAAGTCATTAGCTTCCATTTGCTACAATCTAATTCTGAAGCAATGATTCTTCTCAGTGAGCTTTTGAGATTCTTTTACCATCTGGCAAATTCAGCTTTTTAAGGCATTCTTCTCCTCATTGCCTTTTTGAGTCTCCTTTGCCATTTGAGTTCGTCTGATTTTTTAAGGTATTATTTTCCTCAGTCAGGCTGTTGACTCTCATTTCATAATTTTCTTGCATTGTTCTCATTTCTCTTCCCAATTTTTCCTCTGATTCTCTTACCTGCTTCTTAAGGTTCTCTATGGCCTGTAACCAGCTCATATTTTGCTTTGAAGCTTTTGGTTCAGGAGTTCTGACTTCACTGCCTTCCTCCTGTTCCATGCTTTGCTCCTTTTTGTTCCCAAAATAGGAGTCTAATGTTGGAATCTTCTGTCTGCTTTGTTTCCTTTGCCTGGTCATGTTGCCCCTCAGTCACTTGACCCCTGGGCTTTTTGCCACAGTAGGACTCTGCCACCAGACAGGGGCACTTTTGTCCCAAATGCTTGGGTTTTCTCAGCTGCCGGAGGTATTAGATGGGTGCCCTCTCTGAGGCCTCCACCTGGCAAGCTGGTCATGCACCCCAGGACCTTCACCATAATCCAGATCCAAGCAGGTTAAAGCAAGAGTGATTACCCCTCAGACTGGTTGCTTGGTTCCCCTACACTCTGCAGGCCAAGAGCTGAAGCTGCCGTGTGGCGCTGGCTGGCTGTGCCTGGCGTCTCAGCAGCTTCTCGCCCTGGGGGGAAAAAGCCAAGCACTCCCACTTACTGGGTCCCAAAATTCCGACTGCACTGACCTCTCACTTTGTCCTTTGCATCTATGTGTTGATAATTCTGGAAATGGCCACAGTTGCTGCTGATCTGGAGTCCCTCTAGCTGTGGCTGGTCAGACCCTTACTGGGGTTAAAACCTCTGGCTCACCTGGGCCCGGGCTGGGCTCCCAGAGCCCTGAGCTGGCCAGCCAGCCAGGCTGTCCTCAGCGGGAGGTTAGCTTCTCTGTGTCATTTTGTGTGTTCTGCAGCTCCAAAGTTTGTTCAGAGTCCTCTTTTTACATTGATTGGGGAAGGTGGAAGCTGGAGCCGCTAGGAGATCATGTTTCTACTCCGCCATCTTGACTCTACCCCTGAAGGATCCAACATTTTGAAACATTATCTACTCCCTATTTTTTTTTTTTTACCACTTTGTCTCCAGATATCTTAAGTTCCCTATAATATCATTATCAGCCTCACAATCCTCATGAACCCACTCTCTTAAAGATCACAAATGTATTCTTAATAACCAAATACAAAGGATTTTTTTCAGTCTTAATCATCTTTCATTACTCTATAGCACTTAACATGATTAATCATCTTCTTTTCTAAATATCCTCCCTTCCCTTCTCTACATTCCACTGATTCTCCTACTGCCCCCTAATTATTGTTTTTCTGTTTCCCTATTGTCTTCCTGATCACTTAATGGGGGTGTTCCCTAAGCAAAGTTTTATCCTTGGTTTCTTTGACTGCTACATTTTATTTGGATATTAAGTAGTGGTAGGAAGAGTATTGGATTTGGAATCATGCCTCTGATACTTACTAGATATATAAATCATGAATAAATTACTCTCTGAGTTTCAGTTTCCTCGGTTGGACAATTAGGATAACAATAACTTTTTTTTTAAGCAATTGGGGTGAAGTAACTTGCTCAAGGTTACATGGCCAGTTATATTTGTGTGGGTGCCAAGTATCTGAGTCCAGAGCCGATCCTGGGTCTCTTGACGCCGGGGCTGGAGCTCTTACTCACTGAGCCACCTGGCCTCCCAGATAACAATAACTTTTGTATGTACCTCATGAGGTCAGTGTCTTTTTTTTTTTTTGGCAAAAATAAAAAAAAGACAAATAAGTGGAGAAATATTAACTGCTCATTGTTGGGTTATGCCAATATAATAAAAATAACAGTTCTACCTAAAATAATTTATTATTCAGTGCCATAACATTCAATCTACCAAATGATTACTTTATAGAGCTAGACAAAAAGATAAAATTTATCCGGAGAAACCAAAGGTCAAGATTCTCAAAGGAAATAAAGAGAAAAGGTAAAGTAACCTAGTGATAACAGATCTCAAATTGTACCACAAAATAGTAATTTCAAAACTATTTAGTATTGGTTAAAAAGAAACAGAAAAGTTGATTAGTAGATTAGATTAGGCATAGAGCACTCAGAAGTAAATGAACAAGATGGCATAGAGTTCAGAAAATCTAAAGACCTCAACTACTGGTATAATTCAACAAAAACTGTTGGCAAAACTGAAAAATTAGTGCAGGAGAAATTAGGTCTAGACAAAGATCTCACACCAAAAGCACTAAATGGATACTCGACCTCATTATATAAAGTCAAATAATAAACAAATTAGAGGAACAGGAAAATACCTTTCACAACTATGAATAGAGAAACTGTTCATGAACAGATAAAGGATAGAGAGGATAACAGAAGATAAAATGAAAAATTTTTATTATATGAAGTTAAAACATATTTGCACAAACAAAATCAATAGTTAAAATTAAAAGAGAAATAGTTAACTGAAAAATCTTTGCAGTAAGTTTCTCTAATGAAGGATTAATATCCAAGATATATATGGAATTGACTGAAATATATTAAAAAATGGCAGTCTTTCCTTAAAAGGTCAAATAATATGAACAGGGAGTTCTCAAAGGAAGAAATCTAAGCTATCTACATCCATATTTTAAAAAAATGCTCCAAATCATTATGAGAAATGCAAATTAAAACAACTCTAAAGTTCTACTTTACACCTGATTGGTAAAAAAAAAAATGACAAAAATGAAAAGGACAGTTGTGAGGGGTTGAGGGAAGAGAAGCAAACCAATATGCTGTTGATAGAGCCGTGAAATGGAGTCATTCTACAGAGCAGTTTGGAACAATACCTATAAGTTCTCTAAACTGCGCATACCCCCTTACTAGGCCTTTACTCCTAAGAGATCAAGGAAAGAATAAAAGAGTAAAAGGACATATAAATAAAAAATATTTATAACAACATATTTGTTCTATCAAAATGATGGAAATGGGGTATCTATCAATTAGGAAATTATTGAACAAATTATAACATATGAATGTAATGGAATATTGTTTTTGATGTAAGAAATGATTATAGAGTTTCAGAAAACCTGGGAAGAGTTGTATGAACTGATGTAGAACAATATAAACAGGACTAGAAAACATATATAATAACATAACAAGGAAAAATAATTTTGCAAGTCAAGAACTCTGATCAATGACTGACCACAACCCCAGAGGATAAAAATGAAGCATGCTTTCCAAGAGGTGATGTTCTCAATATGCAAAATGAGGCATACATTTTTGGACATGGTGAATGTATAGATTTGTTTTGATACATACAAAATAAATTGTGGTTAATCAATAGGGAGAAGGCATTAAGGATCAGGAAAAACTTTTCATAGAAAGTAAGATTTTAGCTGGGATTTAAAAGAAACCAGGGGAGGCAGAAGGGGGAGATGAGAAGGGAGAGAATTGCAGGCAAGGAGACCATTCATTGAAAATGCCTGGAGTCAAGAGTTGGAGTGTCTTGTATGAAGAGCAGCAAAAAGGCCAGCGTTCCTGGATCATAGAGTATGTAGCAGGAATAAGGTATATGAAGAGTGGAAAAGTAGGAGGGAGCCAAGTTGTGAAGAGCTTTGAATGCAAGGAGGTAATAGGGAGCTTTACTGAATAGGAGGGTGACATTACTAGACCTATGCTTTAGGAAGCCCATTTTGATAGAATTGAGGAACATTAAAACATTTTTAAAAAATGTATAGAAAAGAACACAACAAAGTTCATAAGGAAACAGACAAGCAAGACAGATTTAAAAGATATATGTTAAGAGATTTGTGGCTTCACATGTAATTTTCTTTTTCTGTTCTACTTTATATATAGAAATGTTTTTTTTTGGTGTTAAATTCAGAAGAAAAAGTTTTTCTTAATGCATTGATGCATTTTGTTTTGAACCCACTCTTATAGAATACATCACTTCAAAAAGCAATTACTTCCTTGATGACTAACAGAACAGAAGGATGTGTTTTTTAACTTTAACAATAAAGAATTTCTATATAGGAGGGTAGATGGGCATATGAATACATATGTAAGTGTGTGTATATATGTGTACAGGTATATATAGATAGAAGGCACAGGACCAATTTAATAGGAAGGGATGATACTTAAAAAGTGAAATTAAGAGGTGAGAGAGGAGTATAATGAGAGGAGATTGGGAGAGACAGAATGGGGTAAATTATTTCATATAGAAGAGGCAAGGGAAAACTCTTACAATGGAGGGGAAGAACAGGAAGGCAAAAGGGAATAAGTCAACCTTATTCTCATTGAATTTGGCTTAGGGAGGGAATGACATACACACTAAATAGGGTATCTCACCCTACAGGAGAGTAGGGGGAAAGGGAATGAGAGGGGGAATGATGGAAGAGAGGACAGGCCGGGGGGGGTGGTGTGGTAGGGAAGTTGGAAGCATCCACTTTTGAAAAGGTACAGGATCAAAGTAGAGAACAGAACAAGTGAGGGATCAGATAGGATGGAGGGAAATACAGTCAGTCCTTCACAATATATCCACTATGGAAATGTTTTGCATAGCTACACATGTACAACCTATATTGAATTGCTTATCTTCCCTGTAAGGGTGGGTGATGAGGGGAGGAAGGGAAAGAATCTGGAATTCAAAGTTTTAAAATCAAATGTTTAATATATATATTATTATTATTATTTTACATGTAATTGGGAAATAAGATATACAGGCATAGGGGCACAGAGATCCACCGTGCCCTACTGGAAAGTTGGAGGGGGGATGGGGGAAGATATGGGAAAGAGCAGATTGGGGGAGGGGATATTCAGTGGGATCACTGTTTTGCGTTGGTTGGGTAGGGGAAAAATGGGGAGAAAATTTGTAACTCAAAAATCTTGTGGAAATGAATGATGTAAACTAAAAAATAAAAAAGAGAGAAAAAAACCAATAAAGAATTAACATTGATCATTGTATTTGGCCAGTTTTGTTCCCTCTCAATACTGATTTTGTTTACCTTGTAGACATCATGTATATTATCCTTTTGGTTCTGTTTTCACTTTCAGGAGCCTTCTGAAGACTAAATGTTAAATTTTACATAAGCAAAACTATCCTCTACATGTAGCATGGGGATATCATTGTGTGACTCTAAGGGAGGCAGAATAGACATCTCTAGTTTATTATCCTCCCACCTTCTCCAGTGGCCCCAAGCAGCACCAAGAGCAACAGGGTACTCTGCTCTCCTCAGAGAAAGGTGGTACAGGGCTAGAATTATATTTTTGCTCCCTTAAAAATTATTAGTCCAGGGGATGTAGTTTTCAGGTTCAAGCTAAACTCTGGATCAGTATTCACAATGGAAAAAGGGGAACCTCAAGCTCTATATCCATGGCTTGACTCACTTCCCATCAAGCACTAGTTTCATAGTGAACATATACATAACAAATAGCAAAGAAAACCATTCATCCAAATTGATAGCAAATGAGAAGTCAGACAATACATTAAAAAGAAGCTTTCTCCTTGGGAGTGTGTTAAGTTAGCTCAACCAAGAGAGTCCTAAGGGGAAATCCCCTCAAATCTCTAGTGTAGTGTATAATAAAATTATTCAAGAGGTCCATTAATTAGGTATTAGGTGCCAATCACCAAATCAATGATGCAGAGATAGTTATCTGCTGTTTTTATTTATGCTTAGAGTACAGGCTCATTTCTATGAAAAAAAAAAAATGTCAGAGAGCCTGCCAGAGGTTGGGAACCTGCAGTCTCAGGCCACATGTAGCCCTGTGGGCCCTCTAGTGCATCTCTTTAAATGTGAACTTCACAGAACAAATCCTCTTAAGAAAAAGATTTATTTTGTAAAACTTGAACTCAGTCAAAAGGCCTAGATGGCCACAGATTCCCCATCCTTGGCCTAGACTATCTAGGTCTACTAGAGTGTCAGCTTTAGCAGTCTTATATAGAATGTGAATACATAAGCAGGTTGGGTACAACGGAGCTTTATTGGAGGCAGGAGGGGAAGATAAGGGTATACACATCAGAAGGGGGAGGATAAGGATTTTTTTCTGACTCAGGAAGGTCAGAACCTCAACCGTGCTTGCCCAGCTGGTGTAAAAGAGTCAGTGTCATATTATTGTAGTGAAGACAAGAACTTTGAGCCAGAGTTTCTTTCCCATCACAGTTTTTGTCTTTTCAGCAAAAGGCCTGAGCTAGAAAATCTCTTGCCAGTTTCCCCTGTAGCCAAAACCACATATGTGCATCTCTAATCACATTCTCATGTATCCTATCATTTTATTTTCAGGATATTTTAATAAAAGTTTTCTGGTTGGTATTTCCACAGGTAGATGCAAATATTGGGAAATACTGAACACCACAATAAAGCAAAATTAGTATAATAGCAATTATTAGTATTTTATATTTTTAGTTAATAAACATTTATTAAATACTTACTATTCTTTTTCTATTTTTTCAGTCTTTCATCTTTTTGTTTTTTGTTTCTTAATGTGTCATGGAGTCATTAGTTTCTACTTAATCAATTCTAATTTTTAAGGAGTTATTTTCTTCACTGAAATTTTATTACTTCACTATTTGGTCAGTTCTGACTTTTTTTATATTTGAATATTTGATTTTAAAACTTTCAATTCCAGATTCATTCCCCCCTCCCCCCGCCACTCACCCCCACTGGGGAGACAAGCAGTTCAGTATAGGTTGTACATGTGCAGCTAATGCAAAACAATAACATAGTAGATGTATTGTAAAAGACTGACTATATTTCCCTCCCTCCTATCCCACCTCCCACTTGTTCTATTCTCTACTTTGATTCTGTCCCTTTTCAAAAGTGGGTGCTTCCAACTTCCCTCCCCCCCAGCCTGCCCTCCCTTCCATCATCCCCCCTCACATCCCCTTCCCCCCTATCCTCCTGGAGGGTGAGATCCCCTATTTAGTGTGTATTTCCCTCCCTCCTCAAGCCAGATTCAATAGGAATAAGGTTGACCCATTCCCTTTTGCCTTCCTATTCTTCCCCTCCATTGTAACTATTTTCCCTTGCCTCTTCTGTATGAGATAGTTTGCCCACTCTGTCTCTCCCCATCTCCTCTCATTATATTCCTCTCACCTCTTAATTTCACCTTTTAAGTATCATCCCTTCCTGTTAAATTGGTCCCGTGCCCTCTATCTATGTATACCTGTAAACGTATATACACACATTCACATATGTATTCATATGCCTGCATACCCTCATATAAAGACATATATACATATATATTTCTAATCCCTTCAACTACTGAGAAAAGTTTCATAAGTTACAATTATTGTTTTTCCATGTAGGAATGTTAATAGTTCAACTTTGGCCAGGTGGCTCAGCGAGCAAGAGCACCGGCCCCAGTGCCGGGACGACCCAGACTAAATCCGGGCCCAGACACTCAGCATCACACCCAGAAACAACAACTGGCCATGTAACCCCGAGCAAGCCACTCAACCCCGATTGCTTTAAAAAAAAAATAGTTCAACTTTGATAAGTTCCTTATGATTTCTTTTCCCTGTTTACCTTCTCATGCTTCTCTTGCTTCTTGTATCTGAATGTCAAATTTTCTGTTCAACTCTGGTTTTTTCAGCAAGAATGCTTGAAAGTCCTGTATTCCACTGAATGACCATATTTTCCCCTGAAACATGATACTCAATTTTGCTGGGTAGGTGACTCTTGGTTTCAATCCCAGCTCCCTTGACCTCCGGAATATCACATTCCAGGCCCTTTGATCCCTCAGTGTAGAAGCTGCCAGATCCTGGGTTATCCTGATTGTGTTTCCACAATATTCAAATTGTTTCTTCCTGGCTGCTTGTAATATTCTCTCCCTAATCTGGGAATTCCGGAACCTGGCTATAATATTCCTAGGAGTTTTCTTTTTGGGATCTTTTTCAGGAGGTGATCGATGGATTCTTTCAACCTCTATTTTGCCCTCTGGTTCTAAAACATCAGGGCAGTTTTCTTTGAGAACTTCCTGGAGAATGCTTTCCAGGCTCTTACTTTGGTCATGGCTCTCAGGCAGTCCAATAATTTTAAAATTATCTCTCCTGGATGTATTTTCCAGGTCAGTGGTTTTTCCCATGAGATATTTCACATTGCCTTCTATTCTTTCATTTGTTTGGATCTGTTTAACAGCATCTTGATTTCTCATAAAGTCATTAGCTTCCATTTGCTCCAATCTAATTCTGAAGCAATGATTCTCCTCAGTGAGCTTTTGAGATTCTTTTTCCATCTGGCAAATTCGACTTTTTAAGGCATTCTTCTCCTCATTGCCTTTTTGAGTCTCCTTTGCCATTTGAGTCAGTCTGTTTTTTAAGGTATTATTTTCTTCAGTCAGGCTGTTGACTCTCATTTCATAATTTTCTTGCATTGTTCTCATTTCTCTTCCCAATTTTTCCTCCACTTCTCTTATCTGCTTCTTAAGGTCCTCTATGGCCTGTAACCAGCTTGTATTTTCCTTTGAAGCTTTTGGTGCAGGAGTTCTGACTTCACTGATTTCCTCCTGTTCCATGCCTTGCTCCTTCTTATCCCCAAAATAGGAGTGTAATGTTGGAATCTTCTGTCTGCTTTGTTTCCTTTGCCTGGTCATGTTGCCCCTCAGTCACTTGACCCCTGGGCTTTTTGCCACAGTAGGACTCTGCCACCAGACAGGGGAGTTTTCTCCCAAACGCTGGGGTTTTCTCAGCTGCCGGAGGTATTAGATGGGTGCCCTCTCTGAGGTCTCCACACGCTCTGGCAAGCTGGACACACACCCCAGGACCTCCACCCTAGACTGCAATCCAGATCCAAGCAGGTTAAAGCAAGAGCGATGACCCCTCAGACTGGTGCTTGGTCCCCCTACACTCTGCAGGCCAGGAGCTGAAGCCACCACTTGGCGCTGGCTGGCTGTGCTGGTGTCTCAGCTGTTTCTAGCCCCGGGGGTAAAAGCCATACACTCCCACTTACTGGGTCCCAAATTCCAGACTGCACTGGCCTCTCACCTTGTCCTTCGCATCTATGTATTGATAAATCTGGAAACGGCCACAGCTGCTGCTGATCTGGAGTCCCTATGGCTGGCGGCTGGTCAGGCCCGCCCTGGGGCTAAAGCCTCTGCGTGGTGCTGGGCTCGGCTCCCAGAGTGCTGTGCTGGCTGATTCCTGCCGGCCTGCTGGGCTGTTCTCAGCGGGAGGTTAGCTTCTCTGTGTCATTTTGTGGGTTCTGCAGCTCCAAAGTTTGTTTAGAGTCCCCTTTTTACATGGATTGGGGAGGGTGGAAGCTGGAGCCATTGGATGGTCATGCTTCTACTCCGCCATCTTGGCTCCACCCACCCAAATCCACAGTTCTGACTTTTAAGGAGTTCTTTTCTTTAGAACTTTGTACCCTTTTATCAACTGGCCAACTGACTGTAATGGCATTTAAAGATTCCCCTGTATTGACTTGGTTTTTGGTTTGATTGTGTTAAAACCCAGAGCTTGTTAATCCCACTTGTGGGATGGACTTGTTGACAAAAAGAGAGGGCTGGACTGGGAGGAGCTGGTGACCTAGATTTGGAGAGACACAAGAGAGAGGCAGAACAACTTTTTGGAAGCAGCACCTTTGGAGGCAGAGAGAGACTGAGAGGATTGCTGAGGGCCACTTTGAATTGCCCAGGATTTTGAGAGCTGCCACCCAGAGCTGCTGAGGACTGAGGAGACATAGCTGTTTTGCTGGTACTTTGTCCGTTTTGATGTTGTTTTGCCAGATTTTTCCACTGGTGAAAGACAGTCCTGTTGTTGCAGAAGTTCTGGAACCTGGCTGTTGGTTAAGAGCTCCTGAGACTGTTCTGCAGACAGAGAGTGAATACTGTCCACTGGTGAAGGACAGTGCTGTTGTTGCAGAATTCTTGGAACCTTGCTGTTGGTTCCAAAGCCCTGAAGAAAGATTTTCTTGTTGTATGTTTACAGAAATCCTGGAAGAGGGTTTTGCTAATGTTTTCAGGGGTCCTAGGACTGTTCTGCAGACAGAGAATGAATTGATGAAGAGACTGGCAATGTATCTTGTGGCCTTGCTAAGCTTCGTCTCCCCTGGAACAAAGATTGCTGAGAACTTGCCTTGTGTCAAGATGAAGAGAAGACCTCCATTTGGGTATTAAGTGCTGTGCTTAAACTTATTGTAACTCTGGGGTAGATTCAATTGTGATCCAGGGTTGGGTACTTTTGACCTTTTTGTGTTCTATGATTGAACAAATGAAGGTACTTTACTTATGTTTGGAAACTAATCTCCATTTGAGAAGAGGGGCTTTGTGGTGGACTAAATGAAGGTACAGCCTAGGGGTGGAGTAGTATTTAGAACAGGGACTTTGTAATTGATTGAATGAATGTAAGGTCCTGGGGTGGGGTAGTACTTGGAGATTATTTAATCACACTTGGTAAATGCTGTATTTTGAATGATGTCATGTTTTGATCTTCTCTGTTCTTAATTTATCACTGAATAAAATGGAGAGCACCTATGCTGGTATCCTGAACCTTGGGAAGTTGCCTTTGCTTGGCATTACATTACACTGACTTCCAAGGAGTTCTTTTCTTTAGTATCTTTTGGTGTCCATTTTATCATTTGGTCAATTTTGATGGAGTAATTTCTTTAATATTTTTGTGCCTTTTGTTTTCCTGCCAAGTCATTAATTTCCTTCATAATTTTCTTGCCTTGCTTTAATTTATTTTCCTAATTTTTCCTCTATCACTCTTATTTGATTTTTAAAAATGTTTTTGCCTTAAAAAACCAAAACTTTTCCTCTTTTAGGAATTCCTGTTGGGTTTGTGCCCAATCTGCAATTTTCTGTGAGGCTTTACTTATAGATGATTTAAAGTTATTGTCTTCTGAGTTTGTTTCTTGAGCTTCTCTGTCACTATAGTGGCTTTTAATGTTTAGGTTCTTTTTTTGGGGGGGGGGGAGCATTGCTCATTTTCCAGTCTATCTCATGACTTTTGACCTTATGCTTGAATTAGACTCTGCCTTTTTCTGGTGAAAAGAGGGTTACTAACTTGAGCTTCAAGTTCTTATGTCCTGCTCTTCAGCTAAGTCTGGAGACTTAAGTTTTCAATGCTTTCAAAGTGGTATGATTTGGGCTTTGGTCTAGTCACTGCCTTTCTGGTCTGTACTCTGGTCCTTAAAGGGTTTCTGGTCTCTTGTGACTGTAGTCTCTCTTCTCTGACCTGGAATTATGACCATATGCAAGGAAGGTCTCTGCTCCCTACAACTGTTCCTCTCCACCCTGTAACTGTAACCTGGGAACAGGGTACTGGACAATTATTGCCAAATATTACCCAATCCTGAGCCCAGTACTAGCACAGAGGTCCCCCTTGATTTCCTTTCTGACCAAGAGTTCAATCTCCTTACTTAACTCTGAGCATTGGGTGCTCCAGGTGCTGCTACTGCCATCACCACCTCCACTGGCCCATAGCCAATGATATTTCTTCCCTGCCTTGCTGCTGTCCTCTTAAGTTACCTGGAGCTAAAAAGAATGACTCACTGTGCCTTTTTGTTGATTATCTTGCTTAGAATTGTTTAATGTGCTTTAGAAAAAAATATTGTTTAGAAGTTTAGGTTGGGAGAGCTTGGAAAAATTATTCACTTTACTCTATCTTGGCTGTACCACTCTAGTTTCTATTTTTGTCATGCCTGCTAATCTGATGTATGTGAGGTATATAGAACCTCAGAGATGTTTTAATTTCCATTTCTTTTTATTAGTGCTTCAAAACACATTTTTCATGTAGATATTAATAGTATGATTTCTTTCTTTGAAAATTGACTGGTCTTACCCATGACCATTAAAAATACCTGGTTCTTACTTCACCTTTATCAGGAAAACTTGCTACCATAATTCCTTCCTCTTTTCTGGGGATGTAGGTTAGGGGTGGAGGGGAGTTTCCCATAATGATTGTTTATTTTCTGTGATTCTGTTCCTTGTATGGCCAGAACTCTTTCCCTATCCATAGGTGAGAAAGGCATTTCCTTCTTTGCTCCTCAAATTTATGATAGAAATTTTTTCTTTTGGAGGGGCAATTGGGGTTAAGTGACTTGCCCAAGGCCACACAGCTAGTAAGTGTTAAGTGTCTGAGGCTGGATTTGAACTCAGGTCCTCCTGACTCCAGGGCCAGTGCTCTATTCACTGTGCCACCTAGCTGCCCCAATACAAACTTTTATATCTAGGTCTTGAGTCCATTTGGAACTTCTCTTGTATATGGTGAGATACCATAATGGGAATGGGAATTTGAAGATCTTCCATGCCCCTTAATAGACGTGGGGGGGAGTTTGAAGTCCTCCCCTGCTGTGAAGATAAATTCTGCCCCCTAGAGCCCACAGGAAGCTTCCCTGCTGTGAAAATCTCTGCCCCCTGATAGGCTGAACATAGTCACATGGAGCCTGTTGTGGGAGGAGTTTTGCTGAGGAGAAGCAGAGCCCACAAGAAGCTGGTAGAAAGCTAGCTAGACAGTTGAAGACAGTTGGGGACAGAGGAGCTTAGGCAAAGAAACAGAGTTTTGTGAGTAAATATTGATCTTGTATTGGTTTGTGGGAAGGCTAAAAGATGGCATGGCTCTCAGCATTATTATGGCTTCTGAATATCTTTGGTACTATGATGGAATCGGCTTACTGGTTTTGGGATTTGGTTTTCTGGTGTCTAAATAAATCCTTCAGTACTATCCTCTGTCTGGAGAGTTTGGCATATTTTGTGATTGAATATCATGTGATACTTATAATCACAGTCTTTATTGTGATCGTGGGTGCTGTATATATTGCGTTGGTGCTACAGATGCTGGTCTAAATGCAATTTCTGGTAGACTGAATTCGGTTTCCCAGCAGTTTTTGTCAAATAGTTATTCCTGTACCCTAGTAGCTGGTGAGTCTTTGGATCTAGTCACTGTGCCATAATGCTCATTTGCATCTGTGTAACTGTGTGCCTATTATGCTCCACCTATCAACTCTTCTACTTAATCAATAATAAATATTTCTGATGACTTTATAGCAGTTTCAGGTCTGGTACTACAAGGCTCCCTTCCTTCCTACTTATTATTGCCCTTGAAATTCTTGACTTTTTGTTTCTCCAGATGTCATTACATTTTTTTCTAGGTCTATAACATAATTCTGTTTGGTACAGCATTACATAAATGTTACTACCATTAAATATTACCTAACAGGTAAATCATTTTAAAATGAACACATTCCAAGCATTAAAAATTAGTATCTCCATTCTTTTTTTCCTGTAGTGTTCTGTAGATTCACATAGTGACTGTGTGTTTTGATTGGTGGACTACCAAATAGCTTATATAACCTATTAATTTTAAGCAGAATTAAAAATGTCTTCTGGATACATTTTGTTGGTAGTTTACAAAAAAGATGGAGTTATGTGGGTTTCATATCCTACTGTTTTGCTAAAGTTGCTCCAATTATTTTTGGTTAAATATCTACGATGCTTTAGGTAGACTTGCTATCTACACCTTCCAATTTTGTTTCCTCTTAAGTATTTATACCAACTGGTTCCAGCTCTTTTATTTGTTGCCCTCTTTAAGTTGACTGGATGTCTTTGTTTACTTGGGCTTCTTGCCAAGCATCTTTAAACTTCTTTATCCTTCTATTGCTTCTGTTTTGAGTTGATACAGCTCATAATCTTCCATTAGCCTTCTCTCAAGAATTTAAAAAGTGAATTAGTTGGGGCGGTTAGGTGGCACAGTGAATGGAGCACTGGTCCCAGAGTCAGGAGAACCTGAGTTTAAATCCTGTCTGACACTTAACACAAAACTAGTTGTGTGATCTTGGGCAAGTAACAACCCCAATTGCTCTACCTTCCCCCTTCAAAAAAAAAAAAGTGAATTGATATTCTAAATCAGTGTTACCATAGCTACCATATCTTTCTGCTTGGCAAGTCATGTGTTTGCTGATCAAAATGGTTTCCAGGCCCTTTTGGTCCAGATTTGATTGGCATTAAATATCTACATTAAGTTACATAATTGATGCCAATATATTTTCCTCTATTCTACTTTTTTGGATATAAAAGAATGTGTTTGGGCAGGTTTAATTATATTAGTTTTTCTATTATTCTTTCCTCTAGTTTTGTATTAATTT
Organism: Petaurus breviceps papuanus; assembly: GCF_028583685.1. Taxonomy (NCBI): domain Eukaryota; kingdom Metazoa; phylum Chordata; class Mammalia; order Diprotodontia; family Petauridae; genus Petaurus; species Petaurus breviceps. The sequence continues at coordinate 21,533,784 of NW_027185754.1, read as the reverse complement.
TGATCTTTGCTCTGATAACCCAATAGTCTGAGTATACAGATGACTCCCACATCAATGAGTCATTTTCTGCCAAAACATAATTCCATTAAAAAATGTTATTTGGTGCTCATCAAATCTATTACTTTTAGATTGTTTTTCTCATAAATGTGAGGCTTCAGTGCAATGTCTTTGATCTCTTTGTTGCTAGGCTATATGTGCCAACTTTTTTTTTTTGCCATCCTCACTTCTACCCATTTGCATTGGTTTAAGTATTTTTAATATACTTACCCTGATCAATGAACTTAAAATATTTATGTAAATATATGCATATATACTATATGTGTATAATCCCATGCATTTTCATGCACTTAAAAACAATAATCTGTGGCCCAAGTAGAGTTCAGCTGATAATCAAAGGAGTCCATCACACACACACACACACACAATGAATTATTGATTTAGAGGATCTAGTATGTGTGTGTGTATATATATATAATCTATATAAATACATATATATACATATATATATATGTGTATATATATATACACACACACACACCTATCATCATCTCTACCTCTTTATCCTCTGCGATAGATGTTGGTGTATAATGATGGTCTCTGGCACTTACCAAGAACACTACTATATGAAACAACTAAATAGTCCAGGAAACATCTTGTTGCCTTTGGGAACACAGTAAAACCAACTGTACATCAATTTCTTTGTCTCAAGAAAAACTTGAAAATCATCTTTTTATTTAACTGAAACTTTATATTGAGAATGTCAACAATAGAATTCAGTTCTTTATGTAGTATGTCCACTCAGTCATTACAGAAGTACCTCACGTTTGGAACGCCAATGGCCAAGTTAAATTTTACCGAGTTTAAAATTTGTGATTTTTAGTACCTTCTTTCCCCCACTCCACACTCTTCCACCATCACTACAGAAATGCAAGAATGTCAGAGGACTAGAAGCCATTTTACATTTCTGTTTCATGGGTTGCCATGGCCAGATAATGCACCACCAAGAAGCCTCTCTATTAGTGGTGACTGATGCATGTTTAGCTGGGCTAGCCTTTAGAAAGCACTGCTGCTGTAACTGCTTCTTGTTAAAACTTCAATTTATCTCGCCATTAAATTTTTTTTCTGTTTATACCATCCAAAGGGAATGAGATCTATCTTATTCTGCAATATCTATTTCCACTACTAAAATTTACCAAGCTAAATTCCTGAGTATATTGAAAAGATGGCATGTATCTCAGCCCTTTCACACCACCATCTTTTCAGTGTTTCATGTTTGCTGAGACACGTTTGGAAAGAATATGGAAGATTAATGTTATTTATGAAAGACAACTACTTCGTCATACTAGACTAACTAGGTACTAGATATTACCTAAACTTTAAATAAAGGTTCCTATGCCTAGCTTAGCCCATGATTTCTTTAGGCCTGGATATTTCTTCCCTAAGAAGCGATTTCATTCATTGTTTATAGAAAAGAATGAAGTGTATCATTCAAGAAAGCTACCAGTTAGAGTTTCACTAATATGAACAAAGCAACTCAAGTTTCATTCAGTGGCTTACAATTTGCAGTTCATTCTCAGCTAACAAAGCATGCCTTCTAACTGCTTGTAGACTTTAGCGATCCACTCAGCTCTTATGTAATAACTTCTATTTTAAAAATATATATTGTCCCTACCTCAAACAAAAGAGACTCTAAAAGAATTATCACATAAAATTCAAGGCTTTCCTTTCACCTCAAGAGGGATAATTTGATCCAATATTCAATTCACTCCCGAAATTAATAATTTTCTTTACAATTTGTTAGTGAGTTTTATCATGATTTATATACAGTTTAACTTGGGTTTGTAAAGATCTACCACATATAATTAGTTAAATAAAATCTGTTACTTCTATGAAAAGTTCAGCATCAGTTCTGTCAGGAATGTAGCTTCCAATTATAATTATGGACATGTGAAAAATTTAGCTTATATTTTTGTTTATATCACAATTTTTCAATTAACATGACTTAAGTGTGACAATTTTATTTGTTCATTTCCATTGTTCCAAAAAGCTCCTATTAAGTTTCCTTCAAGGAATGAGGTTTAATTGTTTTAATAAAGTTTTCCTTATAATGCCTCAAGTAAACCTTGACCACTTTCCTCTGTAGAACAACACACTTCCCAATCAGATGTACTCAACTTGGCAGCTTCTATGTAGTAGTCAAAATGCATAAGGTAGAGAGAAACGAAATAGCCAAAGGGACTTTCATCTTTCAATTCCAGAAGAAATCACAAGGAACTAAAAGCAATTTTCCCTCTGTTCACATGGCTATTCTCCACTGTGAAGTTTCTGATGTCTAACGTAGGCTGCACTGTAACTGAAAGCTTTCCCACAATTAGCACATTCATAGGATTTCTTTCTAGTACTTCTTTGATGTTGGGTAAGGTATGAAATTTGATTGGAAGTTTTCCCAGATTCATAGGATTTCTCTCTATTATGTATTCTTTCATGTCGAGTAAGACATGTTCTATAGGCAAAAGCTTTCCCACACTCAATACATTTGTAAGGTTTCACTTTAGAATGGATTCTCTGATGTTGCACAAGATTTTCTTCCAGCCTATAAGTCTTTTCACATTTATCACATTTATAAGGTCTCTCTCCAGTATGAAGTTTCTGATGTCTTTTGAGGAATGGTGTCCCACTGAAGGCTTTCCCACATTCATTACACTTATAGGGTCTCTCTCCAGTATGCCTTCTGTAATGCTGCTTAAATTGTGTCCGGCCAGTGAAGGCTCTTCCACAGACATTACATTTATAGGGTCTCTCTCCAGTATGAATTCTCCGATGTTGGTTAAGGGATGATCTCTGTTTAAAGGCTTTTCCACATTCTTTACAGACATATGGATTCTCTCCAGTATGTATTCTCTGATGTCCAGTGAGGAATGAAATTCGACTGAAGGCTTTTCCACATTCATTACATTTATGGGGTTTTTCTCCAGTATGAATTTTCTGATGCTGATTGAGGATTGACCTCAATCTGAATGTTCTCCCACATTCATTACATTTATAGGGTTTTTCTCCAGTATGGATTCTCTGGTGTAGAGTAAGATATACGTATAGCCTGAAAGTTAGTCCACATTCATAACACTTATAAGGTCTCTCTCCAGTATGAATTCTCTGATGTTGAACAAGGGATGAAGGGTGACGGAAAGTTTTCTTACACTCAGTACATGTATAAGGATCACCTCTAATATGAACTTTCCGATGTTGGGTAAGGTGTGCATTCTGGTTGAAGGTCTTCCCACATTCATTACACTGATAGGGTTTCTCTCCAGTATGAATTCTCTGATGTAACTTAAGGTGTGCAGTTCTATTAAAGGCTTTCCCACATTCATTACATTTATGAGGTTTCTCTCCAGTACAAATGTTCTGATTTTGAGCATGGTGGGTCTGCTGCAAAAATGATTTTTCACAGTCATTAAGGTCAGAGTATTTCTTCTCTGTACAAATTCTCTGATGTTTCACTAGACGTGAAATATGTTTGAAATTCTTCTCACATGTATCACATTTATGATATCTCTCTCCTGTAAGAATAAGGAATGAATTCAGATTAAAGCATCTTCAAATTCTAATTATATTTTCCCACCGCATATTTTCTTGTGTGTTGATGTGCCATTGGCCTCAAATTTCTCTCTTATATTCTTTACTTACTTCTTACCTGGTCATCAAATTTTCAAGTTTCTCCTAATTCAGAATACCAGAAACCCACCTTGGTGATTACATGTATGCTCAACCAAGTTAATAACTGATAAAAATAGAGCTGTCCAAAAATAGAATGGACCACCAAGTTACCTCCCACTGGAGGTCTCAAGATGTCAAATGAGCATTTGTTGGGAATGTTATAAATAAAACATATGCTTCAGAAAGGGGCTGGGCAAGAGGGCCACTGAGGTATCACCCAACTCTTAAAAGTCCATGATTTTATTTACAGCAAAACAAATATATATAATACCCTAAAGTATTTTCCTTAAATGCTGTGAGACAGATTGGAGGGTGGAATAAAGAACTCCAAAACCTCTATTTAAGGAGGCAGTTCAGCTTAAAACATTTCCTCAATTCTCACCTGGCTATATTACTTTAAAACTTCTCTGACTCTTCCACCAAGCCCTCATATTAGACACCTTTCCCACCCATGCCCTCCTTGCTTTCAGCTTCCTTCTGTGTGCTGCCTTCCCCCATTAGATTGTAAGTTCCTTGAGGGCAGAAGCTATCTTTCTTTTTTAAAATTTGTATCCCTAGCACTTAGCACAGTGTCTGGTACATAGTAGGTACTTAATAAATGTTAAGTGAGATAGTGAAATTATTCTTTGTCATATTATTATTATTATTATTGTTTTACAGATGAGGAAAGTAAAGTTCAAATAGGTTAAAGTGAATTGACCATGATATAGGAATAGAAGAGGCTGAATTGCAAACCCAGATTGTAAAGATTATATGAATATGAAATAAGGTAATTCATGTAGCCTTTTGGGAGAGGAATTTGGCAGCAAAAGGAATACAAGAAAATGGCAGGAACTAATGAATGAATAAGGAGAAACTGAAGAGTAGAGGAAATAATCAAAAGATCAAGGACCTTGGGAAAACAGTAAAGGATAAAAACCCAGAATATAGGAAAGAAGTCAGATTTAGAAGGAAGGGACACCTCTGAAACTGGAAAGATGTACTAAAAGACAAAGGAAAAAAACATTTAAGAGGAACATGATAGTGGTCTTCAAATATATGACAGGCAGTTTTATGGAAGGGGGATTTAGTTTCATTCTGCTTTATTCCAAAGGGGAAAATTAGGATCAGTTCAATATAAGAAAAAAAACTATCTAACAAAGTTGTCCAAAAATGAGGATATGGTACTTCACAAATGAATTAAGTTCAATATTCAAGTAATGATTGAATAACTATTAAGTATTTGGAGAAGGAATTCCTACATGTATGGCAAATTGAAATAGATAAAATCTGAGATCCCTTCCAATTTTAAGAGATTATACAATTAAAGTATATGATAGCACATATCAAATGGCTTAGAACTTTAATAGAACTGGAGAGCTCTGAGAGTTACCTAACTAACACTTACTCTTAAGATACTATCCCCTCATTATGGTGAGTGATTCCTTTCCTACCTGATTCTCACTTACTTACCTGGACAGATGACTGTTGGGATTTCTCTCTTCACCATCCAGGGCTCTTTTCCTTGTTCCAACAAGAAGATCACCTCTGGTTTAGAAACTTGAGTCCCTACTCACAGGGAAAACACAGAGAACTTGGATATTTTGTCATAGGACATAGAACTATCACATGATGAAATCCCACTCATTAGTCTTCAGGACTTCTGAAGGATGAAAAAAACTGTGGCATCATGGAACCAACAAAGCTTCCCATTTTAACTGTAACATACAGCATTTTTCACATGGGAATAGAGTCAGAATTACCTGTTTTGGGGACTACAAGGTGTTAGGGAATTTCAGATCTCTAAGATTCAGGTTCAACTGAAACATTTCATAAGCTCCCATTACTTTTTAAAAACTGAGAAAAATATATTACAAGTCACATAAAAATGTGGTCCTTTCCTTACCTAGTGAAATTATATTCCTATAGTTTTCCAACATCACATCCCTGTAGAGGTCTCTCTGAGCAACATCTAGTTCCTCCCATTCCTCCCAGGTGAAGTCCACAGCCACATCCTTGAATGTCACTGATTCCTGAAATAGCGAAATACAGTTGTTCAGCCTTTCCACTCCTACTCCTAAATACTGGGCAAAGTTGGAAGCATCACAGGATGTAGATAAGATTAATAGGAAATAGTTCTGATTATGTTTAGAATTCTGAATCTCCCAAATCAGGTATTTATTATTATTGTGTGTACAATACTGTACAAGACTGTAGCAACCCTCCCTGCCCCACCCCCTCAAAAGAAAAATATGGAACTCCTGCCCTTTAGGGGCAGTCTTAAAAAAATAGAAAATTTAGAAACATGGTATAATTTCAAAGACTATAGGTAAGTGCTTAAAAATTCTAAATAAGTGCATAAGAGTTCAGAAAAGAGACTGAGGTTGATTGATGTAGCATAAAAATTCACAGAACAATTCTATATCCTTAGGTTCTAAATTAGGTTAAGGTCCTAATTCCTAACTCCCACCCAATGTACAAAGTACCTCTCTGTAATTGATAGCTAGTTGTCTAGCCTGTGTTTAAACTCTCTTGATGAAGGGATAATTCACTATAGAAGGCAGCCCATTCCAATGATTAAGTTACGATTAAAAAAAAAATTTCTTTCATTGATCTGAATTGTGCATCCATATAACATACCTATTCATCCAAATTCTATCCTTTGGTGACCACAGAATAACTAATCTGTCATTTACTTTTGTCAATATCCTTCTTAAAATATGCACAAAAAACTCAACATCTTATTTGAGATATGGCGTGATCAGGGCAGAGTAAAGTAGAACTATCACCTCTTTCACTAACGTAAACTAAGCATGCTTTAGTTTTTTGATACATATATATTGTGTTTAGTCATGTAGAATTTTAGACAAATGAGTCTGCTGTCATGCCTACTCTCTTGTGATGTTACCTGGATGGCTAATTTTTTGAACCTCTATGCAGAATTGTACATTTGTTCCCATTTAATTTGTCTATCATTCTAGTCTGTCAAATTTTGTGAATCTTGATTCCATGGTATAGCAGAAAGTACAATGACTTTGAGAAGACTTAAGTTTGAATTCCTGTTCTATTTACTATTAACTCACTTCATCTCTCTGGGCTTCAGTTTGCTTATGTTTAAAATGAAAAGACTGGTCTAGATAATCTCCAAGATCCCGTTCCAGTTCTAAAACCTATAATCTAATGCTATCTGCTCTATTCTCACTGTATAATGTGACATTTAATAAGCAGGCTTACAATGTTTTTAACCAAAATTTTAGCAACAGCGTCCTCTGGTATATGACTAAAGAGAGTTATCACAAAGTTCATTGTGGAGGAAATCTATGAAAATGAAAATATACTGAAAACACTTAACAAAAAGAATACAACATTTGGATATCCTAATGCCAGTGAAATAAACCAAGTTAAAATAAATATGATTAAGATTTTAAATTATGTACTTATAACTATTTGGGTTTTGGTTTGGGTAAATTTAATTGGTTAGGTATAAAGAATCATCCAAAAAAAGAGACAATACAGTGAACTGGTATATACAGTATAACATTCTGTTATTAGCTACATATTTCCTAGATGTTGGTGATTTAAGGTTATGGATTCAAAAAAGGAGGACACTGTAGAGTTAAACTGGTTCACTTAGGGGTCAAGATGGGGAAAAGAAGAAAATGGCTAGTGCAGGGGCAATGGCCTGGGAGAGAACAAAGGGGTCAAGGGACTGAAGGACATAGTTTGGATGAAAAACAGGTTTTGGTTAATGAGAGAAGGAAGAAGGAAAAGTGGAAAGAAAATAGATTCTGGTCCAATATGGGATTTCAGAATTCTTAAACATGGACGTAGTGTATTTGTGATAGCATGATCAAGGGTATGACCATCCTTGTGTGTGGCTGAGATGGGGTACAGAAGGTGAAAGTACATGAGTAAGTAGAGGAACAGAGTGTTTAGTGTGTTTAAAGGAAAGTCTATATATGCTGAAGTTGATAAGGATGAAGGCAGGAGTTGCAGAAGAAGAAAAATTGTTAGGTATAGAACTCACTGAGGAAAGTGGAAAGTGACCTGGAGGTCTGCAGACAAATGCTACCAGGATTTTGATCAGGTGGTAGATATGACCCACAAAGAAAGACAAGTTACTGAATGATGAAGGTAGGGGAAAAACCTGGAAGTGGCAATGAGGAGCAAAGAATATTCTGACTCCCCTGCCTTGATCAGTGAGCCAAGAGGAATGAGAGAACGTGCAGCCAGTACTGGAAAAGGTATTCGGTTCTGGAATATTATCCCACACTGTATTTCAAGATATCTTTTCTTGTTCAAGATTCTTATGTTACCCAAAATCTCAGAGCAGTCACTGCTCTCATTAGAGGGAATGAAGGACTTATGTCACTTTAGACATCTCAGTCTCCAAGCCAGAAATGGCTCAGATATAGAATAAACTTATACCAAACTGTTTATGGAAGACTGGTGCCTAAATGTAGAGGATAGCACTTGTAATATTTTTTCTTCAACATGATGTCATGAGAGGTCAGTTGAAGAAACCAGGAATTAGTTTACACTAGAAAAGAGACTCCTTAAATGGAGAAAAGAATATTATAGTTGTTTTCAAATATCTGAATGACTGCCATATGGTACAAATATTAGATTTGTTTTGGGTGCTACAAAAGACAGAACTAGGAAAAATGAGAGGGAGCTCTGGATTTGAAACTGTCCAGAAGTGGATTAGATTGTATATCAGGAGCTATTGGGTTCACCTTCAAAGTTCTTCCAGCAGAGGTTTTATGATCATTGGTTGGAAGATGGCCCTCCTTCCAAATGTGAGAAAATGTAATCAAATGTGAATCCTGTTTTATATCAAAGCCTTGAAAACTTGGGTCCTTTTAAGCAGTGACACTTCAGTTTGAAAGTCAAATGATAAACTAAGTACCATCATGTCTGTTTTACTATGTAAGACTGTAAATTAAACTATACATTTAATTATTATTGGGAGGAAAAACCCGAGAATCTGGTTTTCTAGTCAGGGATATATAAATACCCAGTTTCCAGAAAAACAGCATAAATTCTCACCTCAGGCTTCCAGGACAATTTTTGTAAGACCATGTCATAATCATGGACAATGGGACACATCACTCTGACAGGAATCATAGTCACCCCATGGCATGCCAAAAACAGACATTTAACATTCGTATGAAAACCTTTTACAGTGGACAAGGTATTATTTAGAGACAGTATGGTATGGTGAAAGCAACACTGGTCTTAGGATTGGAAAATATGGGCTGGAGTCCCAGCTTTAACACCTGGCTAACTCACTTATTAAACTCTTATCTACAAATGCTAATACAATCAATGCCTCATCAGGTTGTTGTAGGGAAAAAAACTGTAAACTTTAAAGGGCTAGATTTTTTCCTGCTGTGGTTTTTATCACTTTTATATAGTTTGGGACTCATTCTACACAGTCACATCAATGTTTGCCACTAAAATTGCTATTATTCCATTTGGAAACCTTCAAGTCATTCTTGGTTCTTCAGTCTCTTTTGTCTCTTCTTCCCAAGCAGTTTCTTCCTTAAATACAATTTAATCACATCACTTGACTGCCTTCCTTCTCAAAAACACCAAATGGCTTTTAAATTTTTTGCTGGATGAATTCTAAACTAGCTGCTATTCAAGGCTCTTAAAAATCTGGTCTTATTCAACATAGTCAATTGTCACTACTTTCAGAAAACACTTGCTATGGTCTTTGTTTTAAAAAAAAAAATCAAGTACAAAAGAAGGAAATTTTTCACTCCCTGAGACCTGAAGTGGCATTTTAAAAAGAGAAATGAAATTCTAACTCACCTGGGGACTAGGTGTCAGGAACACAGAGGACATTCCTTCCTCTTTAACGCTCCCCTTTTAGGACAGAGAGAATCCTGAAAAGAGAATTGGAGACAAGAAAGGAACATATGGGAGACCATACTGACTTATACCACCTAGATTCACCAGTCTAGAAACTTTCACATTCTAGTTGGGGGGGCGACTTTAATGCTTTGCACTAACAAGGAAGTCAAAGCAAGATCTAGAACCAACCTACTCTCCTGAAACTGCTCTCTCCAAGGTTACTAGAGTGCTTTTCTCAATCTACTTGACATATCAACCACCTCATCTAAGATTCTCTTAACTTTCGTAACTTGTCATTGCTCTCTCATTTTGTTTTTCCTGTCTGATTGCTCCTTCTTATTCTCCTTTTCTGGATCACCATCCGTTTTTCACCCAAGATTCTGTACTGGCCTCAATCCTCTCTAATATCCTCTCTCCTCTGGTGATCTGATATTCACCCCTATCAGTTCAATTATTATGGCTACACAGATGACAGAAGTCTCATAAAAAATGTCTTTGCCTTTAACATTTCTAATTTCTGTTAACAGCACCATCATCCTCTTGGTTAACCAAGGTCCAAATTTTGGAGTCATCCTTGACTCTCCTTTCACCAACCTGTTGCCAAGATTTCTCTCAAATTTGTCCTGTCTTTCTGTTCATAATGCAATTTTTTTTTTAAAGATTCACACTACCTCTTGCCTAGACTACTATAAAAGACTCTGAACTGGTCTTCCTGACTCTAGCACCTCCCCTCTCCTACCCATTCTTTACAAAGCTGATAAAGAAACCTAATGAAGAGAACTAATCTGCTACCCTGCTCCAAAATTTTCAGAGGCTCCATTATCAGGATAAGGATAAAATAGAAACTCTTTTGTCTGGCATCTACATCAAGAAACATATAGAGAAATGGAAAAGTGGTATACATTTTGTTAGAAGAGACTTGGGTTCAAATACTAGTCCTGGCAGACTTTATTGTTTCTGGCAAGTAATCTTTCTCTGAGCCCCAACTATTTCTAGAAAATGCTTACAATAATAACAACCTGACAGGATTCTTGGGGAAATGATCTGTAAGCTATATAGTTCTAGAGAAATGTGATTATCACGATGGCTTCAACTTACCTTCCCAGCCTTATTTCATTTTATTCTCCTTCATTTATTCTAAATTCCAACCAAATTAGATGTCTAGCTCTTCCCTGGAAGAGGTCATTCACCATGCATCTCCCTCATCTACTGAAAGACTGTTTTCTTCCCCTTCAAGGTCCAGCTCATGTGTTACTCTTTACAGTACCTGGCAAATAGCAGACATTTAATAGAAGCTTGCTGACTGATTCTCTGTGAAGCTTTATCCAGTGTTCCTGAGAATACTCTCCTTTCTCAAAATGTCCCGGGTCACTTTGTCTAAACCCCACACAGAAATGAATGTAGAGTGGGACAGAATCTTAAATCTCTGACCCAGATTCATTTCTATAACATCACCAACAACTATCAATCAGTCTTCGTATGGCATGCTCTCTAGTCAGCACTTCATCTTGATCACCTCTAGGAAATCTTCAGATTTTTAATGCCCTTCATAAAATGTAGTGTTCAGAACTAAGCACAACAATCCAGATGTGATCAGACTAGGCTAGAGAATAGCAGTACTATCATAATCGCTCAAATTCTAGACATTATACTTCTCAATAGAGTCCAGTACTGAAGTGGGTTTTTAGGTTGCCATACTGTACTGTAGACTCATCTGCTACTCCCTATTTAGTAAAACATCCAGGTCTTTTTTTCTCAGGAAACATGTAAACATCTAGCTACCCACATGTCCAATATCTTTAAAGCTACCTGTGATGTTTTTATTGTATATTATTTTACATTTATTCCTATTAACCTCTCCTAACATTTTTGGTCACAGGACCATTTCCCATTGATCCCTAATTTACCCTCATTATATATATACTACCTCGTATTGCAATTATTTGAGCATGTCATATCCCTCTTTAGGACCATCTATTTTAGGTTATTAGTCAAACTCTGTCATTTTCAAGATGAGGAAAAAGCTCAGCAAGGCTAAGCAGTTTTTATTATCAAGGTGATAATAAGTGACAAAGTTGAGATTTAAATCGGTCATCTGACTTTAGATTTGCCTAATGCCTAGACTATGTTTCATTTTTTCTATGTCAAGCACACAATGTCCTTTGTATGTAATACTTCTTATATCTTCCTGTCTGTCCTCATTTTATTGTAAGGTCTGAAGTATTTATTTTTTGCATCTTGGTTCTTTAAACAGTAATATTCCAATTCCCCAAAGCTTACTCACAAAATTCACATGCAGATTACTTAGTTCTTTGGAGAAAACAACTTTATAAAGAATAAAACTGTTTATATCAGATCATCAGTACGGCCTAGTGCAATGGAAAGATAACTTGATTTGATATTCCTAGATTCTAACCCTGGTTTTGCTACAATGAAGATTATTTTAGCAATTTACCTCTCTGAGTCTATTTTTCACCCCTTTAAGATGTGAAAGATAATGTTTGCCCAAGGGTCTCTCATCAGGAAGCAAATTAAATTACAAATGTGAATGAAAGGAGACAGGGAAATTAATTAGGAAATGATAGTGTGTTTCTAGAGAGTAAAGCACATTAGTTGGTGAAAGAAAGTAAATAGTCTAGATTATCTAATCACCAGGCCAATTTTCCATACAACTTACCTTAGGTATCCCTTTTCCTCTTTCCTACAGTAAGAAGATAACTCACCTCTCAGCCCTAAGACCAAAAGTTCCCAGCCTTCCTTCCTCCTTTCTAATTTTAATTTCTTTCCTTAAGAATTTGAGTCAGATTTTTCAGTTACCCCCTCCCAAATATTTTCTGAATGCTGTAACATTCACATTTAGTTGTGCCAACTTCCGATCTTCCCAGGCAGCATACTTAGAAATTGTTCAACAGAGGTAGGACCTTCCACTCAGTCTCTAGACTCAGCCCAAAGTTCAGAGATCTCCTCCTAGGATGGATTCTTCCTCCATCTTCATATGGAGCTAAGGGCCCTGGGGAAAGGTCACTCTAGTCCAGACTGGCATTCTGATACTCCGGTCTCTGTCTCCCCAGCAGACAACCCTCCCTTTGGTACCTCAGGTTGAGTCCTGATTTCCCAGCAGTTTCAATTCCAGTCTAATTCCAGAGTCCTGCAGAGATGGCAAGTGGTCCTGCATGTACAAATGGCGTTAAGATACATTTCATTCATTGAGCATCTTGGACAATTCCACAAATTCGGCTTCTTTTCTGAGAAACACAGATCCACAGGAAGAGAACCCCTTGGGGGTACAAAAGTGGAATTAAACGCATGTATTTGATGAACTGAAACTTAAAAAAATTACTTCCCCAAATTAGTAATTTTTTAATTGTATATTTTACCGGAAACCGGGGTTATGGGGGGCGGGTTGAGGTTTTATTCGATCAACGGAGAGAACCATTAGTTCTTATGAGCATTTCTCCCTTAAAAGCGAGCAATTGCAATGAGGCAAATGGGTCAGCTGCATGTTTAGGGCAGATCCACACTAGTCCTTCCTACTAAATATATGGAGAAAAAGACAATGTCTTCGGTCGGGAGAGGACCGATTCAAGTTCTTTCCCTCCTCAGTATGGAGGTTCAAATGACTTGCCCCCTCGCCCACCACCCCGTGGGCTTGGCGAGCAGATAGCCCCAGCGGCCTTTGGAGGATCAGAGAGTGGGGTCCAGACACTCCGTTTGGAGAGAGAGAGAACAGAAGCCCGGGGACAACCCCAAGCCGAAGGTCAGGGTTCTGTACATGCGCAAAAGGCAACGCCCCCCCATCCCCAACCTGCGCCCGCCCCGCGCTACTGCCAATCACTTCTCCATTCCCCACCACCTCCGCCCCGACTCCGGCTGCTCCAGCCACAGAGACTTAAAGGCAAAACGCCAAGGTCCCTGAATACCTGGGCTTTGGGCCCTGTGTCCACACTGGCCTCACACAAAAAACGTGTCTCGAAGCCGACAATCCCTTTCCATGATGGCGGAGGAACTGCGCGCGCAGTTGCGCATGCGCGTTGACAAGTCTTGGCTTTACAACTCCTAGAGCCGGCTCTAAGCCGTAGTGCTCTTGCAAGGGCTCATTTCTTACAGGTCTATCCCGAGAGTGCTCTCTCCCGCGATGATGGGCGGGGCGGCAAAGGGCGAGGGGGTCGTTCGAAGTGGCGGCTGTTTGGCTGTATTGTGTATTAGAGAGGAGAACCATGGGATTGAGGAGGCGCTGGTGTCTAGAGATGCTGTCATTGTTGAAAGCTACTTTTTAAAGAGCATTGGGGTGACAAGGCAAAAAATGCATGTAAATAATAAAGAAGGGATAAGTAGGCTAGCGCCTTAGCATAGCAGTAATTGTATGCCATCTGCAAGTGAGGACCATTTTCTTCCTCCCTCGCAATTAGTGGCTCGCAAAAAATTCACAGTCCTGACAGGTGAAGTCTTACAAGCATAAGTAGGGTTTTGGATTTGAGTGTTTCTGTTGCCTTCTTCTCTACTGAGTCAGCTCCTTCTTGTGTTCTTGGGTCTGACCTGCTGCTCCTTAAAAAAAACCAAAAATCTCAGTAGCACTACTAGAACAATGCGCTTCTTGCCCTGCAGCTGACTGAGAAACTCCTATTTCCTAGCTCAAATGCTGTTGGCTTTCATTTCTCATTGCTGCCACCCCCTGGAAATCATTATCAAATTAACAAACATTTGTTAATGGCCTACTATGTGGCAAACACTGTGCTAAGGGCTAGCAACTCCTCTTTCTCAGCTAACCTCACCTCTTTTGCAGTTGGAGTCTAGGGGTCTGTGACCCTTTCCCAATCAGTACATCTAGGAAAGGTGCATAAGCCCTATTCCATTCAGTGCAAGAAGTCATCTGCACACGCTGTCTGTAAATATAGATAGCTAGTAGAATTGGGGTAAATTTGCACTTCCACCTTGCCAGAGATATCTCAGAACTGCTGATACCAGAAGAAAAGATCAACATACCTCTGAATGGGAGTGATAACTGGTGGAAGCAGACCCTGTGATTGCCAGTTCTAACAGCAGGAGAAAAGGTAATTATCTCTAAACTCTTTGCATTTTCCAGATTATGTCTAATTATCCACTTGAAAAAGGGTGGAATGAAATAGTGCGGGCCAACTTTTATATTGGGTAAGGAACTTACAATATTCCCACACTTGAACATGTTATAGTTTGGATTTATTTCCTGCAGACCCTGAATAACTGCCCATCAAAAGAATGAAATTCTGGTCTCTATCACTACTGATACTTCTTGCTGTAATAAGGAGATTTGTTCCTACTTATTTATAACGTTTCCAGAGGACTTCTAGGCTCCTAAGGTCTTAACCTAAGGCACCTGCAAGTCAGAGCTCAAATTTGAGGAGGAGGTCAAAAGATCGAAGGGATATTTTAGCTATTGGGCTTCCAGGCCCAAGGGTATATAACTCAGTTATTTCCCATAGTCTATTGGCTGCTCGTTGGGATGGAATTGACCAATAAAACCACCAGATAGGAAAAACCAATTGGCTATGTACCATCACTATTCTAGATGAGTCCTCTGTATCTCCCCATTTCCAACCTCTTTCAGTTCTCCAGGTAATGATCTTAGTAACCTGATAGCAGTGGGGCAGCTAGGTGGTACAATGGCTAGAGTGCTGGCCTTGGAGTCAAAAGGGGCTGTGTTCAGATATGATCTCAGACACTTATTGGCTGTAAAACCCTGGGCAGGTCACTTAACCCTATTTGCCTCAGTTTCTCATCTGTAAAATGAGCCGGAGAAGGAAATGTCAAACCACTCCATATCTTTGTCAAGAAAACTGCAAAATGGAGTCATGCGGAATCAGACAAGACTGAACAACAGCAAAATAGTTACAGTGCTTCTTTTATCTCCCCTCTCCCCACTTGAGTGACTTTTTGCTGTTATGCTTCCCACAAAATTGGTTACTTGTAGGGAAGTGTGGAATTTAATCAATGGAATGTCAGTTTAGCTACTTTTTCTTCCCTTCTCTTGCCTTTTTAATATTTCCTTAAGTTTTTAGTTCTATTCATTTTTGGTGACCTACAGTGGCATAAAAATTACTTTGGATCACACAGGATCTGGCAGCTACTACACTGAGGGATCAAAGGGCTTGGAATATGATATTCCAGAGGGCAAAGGAGCTGGGATTAAGACCAAGAATTGCCTATCCAGCAAAACTGAGTATTATGTTTCAGGGGAAAATATGGTCATTCCGTGGAACAGAGGACTTTCAAGCATTCTTGATGAAAAAACCAGAGTTGAATAGAAAATTTGACATTCAGATACAAGAAGCAAGAGAAGCTTGAGAAGATAAACAGGGAAAAGAAATAAGGAAATTATCAAAGTTGAACCATTTACATTCCTACATGGAAAAACCATAATTGTAACTGATGGAACTTTTCTCACTATGAAAATAGTTGAAGGGAATATATATATATATATATATATACACACATATATATGTCTACATAGGAGGGTATATGGGCATATGAATACATATGTGAATGTGTATATATATGTTTACAGGTATATACAGATAGAGAGCACAGGACCAATTTAATTGCAAGGGATGATACTTGAAAGGTGAAATTAAGAGGTGAGAGAGGAATATAACAAGAGGAGATGGGAAGAGACAGAATGGGGTAAACTATCTCATATAGAAGAGGCAAGGGAAAATGGTTACAATGGAGGGGAAGAACAGGAAGGCAAAAAGACAAAACCTTATTCTCATTGAATTTGGCCCAGGGAGGGAATGATATAACACACTAAATAGAGTATCTCACCCTACAAGAGAGTAGGGGGGAAGGAGATGAGAGGGGGGATGATGGAAGGGAGGGCAGGCTGGGGGGGTGGGAAATTAGAAGCACCCACTTTTGAAAAGGGACAGGATAAAAGTAGAGAATAGAACAAGTGGGAGGTGGGATAGGAGGGAGGGAAATATAGTCAGTCTTTTACAATATATCTACTATGGTAATGTTTTGCATAGCTATACATGTACAACCTATACTGAACTGCTTATCTTCCCAGTAAGTGGGTGACAAGGGAGGAAGGGAATGAATCTGGAATTCAAAGTTTTAAAATCAAATGTTTAATAATATATAAATACAATAAATCTATTTTACATGTAATTGGGAAATAAGATATACAGGCATTGGGGCATAGAGATCCACCATGCCCTACTGGAAAAGTTGAAGGGGGTATAGGAGAAGATATGGGAGAGAGCAGATTGGAGGAGGAGATATTCTGTGGGACCGCTATTTTGGGGTGGTGGGTAGGGGAAAAATGGGGAAAAAAATTTGTAATAAAAATCTGGCAGAAATGAATGATGTAAATCAGAAGTTAATAAAGCATTTGAAAAAAATTTCCTTAAGTTTTTAGTTCTATTCATTTTTGGTGACCTACAGTGGTATAAAAATTACTTTGGACATGTAATGATTTAGATAGTGTCAAAATTATCTGAGGGTTCATTGATTAGTTACTGATGTCAATCACTGACTCAAAACAGAGACAATATCTGCAGATTTTTATTATGCTTAGAGCACAGGCTCATCTGTATTAAAAAAAAGTCAGAGAGTTCAGAGTGTCAGCTTCATTAACCTTTATATAGACTACATCTTTATAAGTAGCATAGAAAAAATGGAATTTTACAGAAACCAAGAGGGAATGATAAGAGTAAACATTTCAGAAAGGAAAAGCACCCTTGCCAGCTGGCCAGTACAGGAGCTATAGTTTGTTTCCCAAACTTACATACCGTGTTTCCCCGATAATAAGACCTATCCCGAAAATAAGCCCTCCCTTACTGTGTAAGATTCCTCTAAAATAAGCCCTCCCCCGAAAATAAGCCCTATTGAGATTGCTACTGTAGTGAAGGTGATCCCCTGTGCTACACGCTACATTATGGTACCCTCCGTATGCACCGCGCCCCCCTGGGTGAAACGCACACTGCGCTCCGAGCTGCATCCAATCAGAGCTACAGCAGTGAGCGCGTCATCCTGTTCTTCCCCAGTGATTTGCTTGCTGACGCCATTGAGAGCAGTGCGGCGGAGGAGAGCTGAGGCAGGACAACATAAGCCCTCCCCTGAAAATAAGCCCTCTGGTGTTTTTCTTTCCAAAAAAAATAATAAGACAGTGTCTTATTATCGGGGAAACACGGTATGCAATTGGTGTGTTTGAGGCAGAGTCCTCTTTTTATCATAGTGACAGCAAGAAATCTGAGTCAGGATTTCTTTTCCATCATAGTCTTTCTTTTATTCCAGGGGCACAAGAAAGACTGAGCCAGAAATTCTCCTGCCACACAATGGTTTCATTTATGGCAGTAATGATACTCTGTGTATGTTTCTATTGATATTGAATCAGAAGGAAAATGACATTGAGTTGGTATCCCTTTATTTAGTTCTCTGATACATGAACATTGGGTTTCCTGCCATATACAAATTTTTCATTGTACTTTTGTTGTTTTTTAATTTTATGGCTTTTAAAGAATTGTTGTCATTCTAGGGAAATGCACAAAAGTAGCTCTCAAAAAGCAAACTTCAATGACTATTAGAGATATTGCATCAATTGTTAGTCAGAGGAAGTCAGATATTCCAAGAATCATTCAAGCACACAAGACAGGATTAATTGCAGCACAATACAAAAGAAAGTTTGAGTAAAAACATACCAAAAAATCACCAAGAACTGATAAACTAATGCTGTGAAACAACATAATTATTCCTTATATAATGTGTATATGGGGTCACCACACATACCTGACACTTCTTACCCAGGTCATATGGGCAGATAATCATTATTTGGGCTGGCATATTCACTCCAACCTCTCTTTACACTGGTAGGTCTAAATTCCCAAAGAAAGACTATCACTATGTAGACTCTGGGTCCTTTGGCCTGTTGGGAGACTTGATACATTTCCCCTACTAACCACTATGGTTCTCATGCCCCTATAGGTGTCTTTTCACTTACACAAAACTAGCCATTCACAATGATGATACTTTTCTTTTTAAAAATTGTATTATTTATTTATGTTAAATTTTTTTTTAAATCGAGTCCTGAATTCTATTCCTACCATCCATCTCTACCCATTGAGAAGGCAAAAACAAGAAATGAGATGTCAATTACATAAGTGAAGTCATGCAAAACATATTTCCATATTAGCTATTATGCAAAAAAGCAAGAAAAATAAAGTTTAAAAAGTATGCTTCAATCTATTTTCAGACTCCATTTGTTCTTTCTCTGGAGGTAGATAGCATTTTTCAACATAAGTCCTTTGGAATTGTCTTGGATCATTGAATTGCTCAGAATAGTTAAGTCCTTCACAGTAGATGTACAATGTGGCTATTAATGTGTACAATGTTCTCCTGGTTCTGGGCACTTTAGTTTGCATCAGTTCATATAAGTCTTCCCAGGTTTTTCTGGGAAACCATAATTCTTGTCATTTCTTATTGTTATAGGAATGTAATTTTTTTTAAAAAGCAATTGGGGTTAAGTAGATTGCTCAAGGTTACACGGCCAGTTATTTCTGGGTGTGGTGCTAAGTATCTGAGCCCGGATTCGATCCCAGGTCATCCTGACTCTGGGGCCTGTGCTCTTACTCACTGCGCCACCTGGCTGCCCCTGGAATGTAAATTTCTAAGATCTTCCCTGCCCCTAGGTTAAGTGCATCTGGAGCTGGTGGTGGGAGGCTTGATTTTTTTTTTTTGGAGGACAATTGGGGTTGTGAGAGGCTTGTTTTTTTTTTTTTTCTTTTGGAGGGCAATTGGGGTTGTGACTTGCCTGAGGTCACATGGCTAGTTTTGTGTTAAGTGTCTGAGACCAGATTTGAACTCAGGTTCTCCTGACTTCAGGGCCGGTGCTCTATTCACTGTACCATGTAGCCGCCCCACAAGGGAGGCTTGTTTTTCAGGATACCCACATCCTGATACTTTGTGATTGGGCAGTGGGTCAAGAGGGTTGTTACATTCTCTGAGCCTGGAGAAGGCTATATAACTCCTGATGTGAGGCTTTGCTTTGGAGCTCACTTTGAGAAGTGTTGTGTGATTTGACCAGATAAGACTCTGGGCAGCCGTTGAGAGCCCCCCGGCTTTGAAAACCCAGATACTGATGCTTCCCTCTCTGGTAACTGTGATTAGGTATGGATGTATGTAATCATCAGACAGTTTGGAAGCCTGTCTGCTTGATCTGTTTCTCTGTCTTGTAACTTCTGTCTGTGTCTCTGAAGTTTGGGGTGCTGACTTTTCCCCCTGAACTAGGTAAATGATGTTTGATTGATTAAAGCAAGATTGTTAACCCATTTTGAGTTGCTTTCTTTTAGAAAAGCAGATCTAAGAACCTGTGTTGGCAGCCACCCTGGGGACGCTGGGGTGCTGGCTGCTACACTTATAGCACAATAGTATTCCATTACAGCGATGTATAGGTGTTCAAGGAACACTAGCACCACTGGTGTAAGAACTTGCCATGCCCTTTTCAGGGCTGCTCATCTACCTTTGATATCTACCTAACACTCAACTCTCACCTGTGCTCCAAGAAGCTATAGCATGCCCATCAGCCACAGTCTCAGCAGATGGGCTAAACCAGGTTGAGGGTAGCTGATGAACTACAAACGCTTCAGTGAATTAGGAGGAGTTTCTATCCCAAGTATGTGATGACTTCCCCTGATGGAATGGGCAGATGAGAAAAATTTGTTCCACTGGCCACGAAGGCAGCTGAAGCAGGCACTGTGGAATGCTTAGGGTTTGGTCAGACATCAAAGATGCCAAGGTAATCCACTCTGTCCTGGGCCATTGTCAGTCATTGTGACTTTTGTCTTGCCATTAGACTTTGATGACTCTGGAAGACAGAGAGAGGCTGATGACTTGGTGTTACTCTTCCTCTCTCAAATCCAAAGCATCCTGAGTCAAGATATCATCCTGTGATGTCATTGGTCCTCTTTGAAAATAAAGGACAAATGGGGGGGGGTGGCTAGGTGGTGCAGTGAATAGAGCACCAGCCCTGGAGTCAGGAGGACCTGAGTTCAAATCCGGCCTCAGACACTTGACACACTTACTAGCCATGTGACCTTGGGCAAGTCACTTAACCCTGATTGCCCTGCCTTCCTCCTTCCAAAAAGAAAAAAAAAGGAAAAGAAAATAAAGAACAAACAATAAAAATTCCATCACAATCATATAACATACCTCGTTCAGCCATTCTCCAACTGATGAACATCCCCTCAATTTCCAATGCTTTGCCACCATGGAGCTGCTATAAATATGTGAGAAATAATTCATTTGGGCCCCTACTCTATTTCAATCGATATTAATCAATTTGACCACTTAGTGGAGATGCTCCATGCTTTGCCCAACCTGCTGATATGTCATTTTTGGCCTTCAAAAGCAAGGTTTATCAACCAATGAGATTGTATATTTTACCATGATTCTTTTACAGATTTGGGTATCAAACTCTATAAAAACAAGGTCCTGGGGACCAGGGGAATCTCATATTGTGAGGAAGATCTGAAGTCCATTTCATTAGAGGGGACTATGGAACCTTTAATAAAGTGCCTTTGGCTCAGAGCTCTGCCTCAGTGGTTTTTCTTATAGATTGGGCAGTTATAATCCCCACAAATATTTTTGTATATATAGTCCTTTTCCTTTTCCTTTGATCTCTTTGGGATATAGATCCAGTAGTGGTACTGCTGGGTCAAAAGTTATGCAGAGTTTTGTAGGCCTTTGGCCATGGTCCTAAATTGTTTTCCAGAATGGTTAGATTAGATCAAAACTCCACCAATAGTGCATCAGTGTCCCAATTTTCCATGTCCCCTTCAACATTTGTCATTTTCCTTTTCTGTCATATTAGCCAAGTTAATAGGTATGGGGTGGTACCTCAGAGTTGTTTTAATGAGCATTTCTCTTAAAAATAGTGATTTACAGCACATTTTCATAAGACTATATTTAGGTTTGATTTATTTTTCTGAAAACGGCCTGTTATGAGGTAGAGCCAAGAAGGCAGAGAAAAGACAGGGAGTCCCCTAAGCTCTCCCCCAAATCCCTCAAAATACCTCTAAAAATGACTCTAAACAAATTCTAGAGCAGAAGAACCCACAAAAAGATGGAGTGAAACAAGTTTCCAGCCCCAGACAACTTGGAAGGTTGGCAGGAAATGTTTGTTGCATCAGGGTGAGAAAGGATTGCAATCCAGTGCAGGCCATGCCCCACCAAGCCTAGAGCAGACCTCAGGGCAACTGAATCACTGGCAACACTGGTTGTTTCCAAACCTTTCAGCCCATAGACACCAAAGAAAATTTAGAAGGTCAGTAGAAAAGGTGTTGCTCCTGGGTGAGAGTGGAACACACAGGCTATGCCAGCATAACACTGGCCCCAGTAAACCAGAAGCAGTCCTTGGGAGTGATTGAATCAGCAGTGGCAGCAGCTGCTTCTAGAGCTCTCAGCACACAGACAGTTAAGAGGGTCAAACAACTGGTCAGGAGATTACAAGGGTATTTTTGCTAGCACTGAGGCAAGACTCTGTTGCTTTGCCAATACTTGGATCCAGGTCGTAGTCCTGCGTGGCAGTCCCAGGGCAATGAGGAGCACTAGCATAGCAGAGCTTGTGGCAGCAGTGGAGGGGAGACCCTGCTCACAGTTTCAGGTCAGAAAAGAGCACTTGTAGTTGCTCACAGACCACAGTGTAGGCCAGGAGAGTGGTAAATACCTCTCCTCAGATCAGGGGTGGGGAACCTAGTCCTTGGGTGCAGCTTTTTGACTGAGTACAAGTTTTACAGAACAAATCCTGTTATTAAGGGGATTTGTTCTGCAAAGTGGTCAAGAGGCCACACTTGAGGACCTAGAGGGCCACATGTGGTCTCAAGACTGCAGGTTTCCCAACACTGCCTTATATCATACCACCTTGGAAGAACTGAAAACTTACAGGTCCCTAGAAGTATCTCTGAAAATAGCTGCACAAACCCTCTGAAACTTAGGACAGTGCTCCTTCCAACCTGTAAGCAGAGTCCTACTTTAACAAAAACTTAAAAGTCAATTAATAGGTTGGGAAAATGAGCAAACAATGGAAAAAACCCTGACTTTTGAAAGTTACTATGGTGATAAGGAAGATGAAAACATATACTCAGAAGAAGGCAACAAAGCCAAAGCTCCTACATCCAAAGTCTCCAAGAAAAATATGAATTGGTCTCAGGCCATGGAAGAGCTCAAAAAGGATTTTGAAATGGAAGTAAGAAACATAGAGGAAAAATTGGGAAGAGAAATGAGAGTGATGCAAGAAAATCATGAAAAATGAGTCAACAGCTTGTTCAAGGAGACAAAAAAAATACTGAAGAAAATAACACTTTAAGAAACAGACTAGGGAAAATGGTAAAAGAGGTCCAAAAGCTCACTGAAGAAAATAATTCCTTAAAAATGAGAATTGAGCAAATGGAAGGTAATGACTTTATGAGAAATCAAGAAAACAATAAAACAAAACCAAAAGAATGAAAAAAAGGAAGACAATGTGAAATATCTTACTGGAAAAACCACTGACCTGGAAAATATATCCAGGAGAGATAATTTACAAATTATTGGACTTCCTGAAAGCCATGATCAAAAAAAGAGCCTAGACAGGATCTTTCAAGAAATTATCAAGGAAAATTGCTCTGATATTCTAGAACCAAATGGTGAAATGGAAATTAAAAGAATTCAATTATCATCTCCTGAAAGAGATCCCAAAGTGAAAACTCCCAGGAATATTATAAAAATCCCAGAGTTTCCAGGTCAAGGAAAAAAATACTGCAAGCATCCAGAAAGAAACAAGTCAAGTTTGGTGTGGAGTCACAGTCAAGATAAAACAAGATTTAGAACTTCTACATTAAAGGAATCAGAGGGCTTTTAATATATTCTAGAAGCCAAAGGAGCAGGGATTACAACCAAGAATCATCCACCCAGCAAAACTGAGTATAATCCTTCACGGGGAAAAATGGATATTCAGTGAGATAGAGGGCTTTCAAGTATTCTTTATGAAAAGACCAGAGCTGAATAGAAAATATGACTTTCAAATACAAGACTCAAGAGAAACGTAAAAAGGTAAACAGGAAAGGGAAATCATAAGGAACTTAATAATTTTTAACTGTTTACATTTCTACATGGGAAGATGATATTTGTAACTCATAAGACCTTTCTCATTATTTAGGGTATTAGAAAAAGTATATATAGACAGAGGGCACAGGTGTGAGTTGAATATGAAGAGATGAGATCTAAAAGATAAAATTAAGGAATGAGAGAGGAACATACTGGGAGAAAGAGAAAGGGAGAGGTAAAATGGGGTAAATTACATAAAGGAGGCAAGAAAAAACTTTTACAGTGGAGGGGAAGAGAGGAGAAGTGAAGGGGGGTGAGCGAGCCTCACTCTCATCAGAATTGTCTCAAAGAGGGAGTAACATACACATTTAATTTGGTATAGAAACCTATCTTACCCTACAGGAAAGTAGGAGTGGAAGGGGATGAGAGAAGGGGCATGTGATAGAAGGGAGGGCAGGGGGATACTCAGAAGCAAAACACTTTTGAAGAGAGACATGGGAAAAGAAGAGAGAAAATTGAATAAATCGGGGGGATAGGATGGAGAGAAATATAGTTAGCAGTAGTAACTGTGAAAAAAATTTTGAAGCAAGTTTCTCTGATAAAGGCCTCATTTCTCAAACATGTAGAGAACTGATTCAAATTAATAAAAATGAGAACCATTCCTAATTGATAAATGATCAAAAGATTTCATATGCAGTAATCAAAGCTATCTACAGCTATATGGAAAAATACTTTAACTATTGATTGGAGAAATGCACATTAAAACAATTCTGAGGTACTACCTCATACTTTATTAGATTGGCTAATAGGACAGAAAAGGTAAATGACAAATGTTGGAGGGGATGTGGGAAAAATGAGACTTTTAATGTATTGTTGGTGAAGTTATGAATTGATTCACCCATTCTGTAGTTTGGAACTACACCCAAAGGGCTATAAAACCTTGCATAGCCTTTGAGATAGCAATACCACTACTAGGTCTATATCCCAAAAGACATAAAAAAAACAAAAAGGAAAAGGACCTAATGTACAAAAA
The DNA here is from genome assembly GCF_028583685.1 of Petaurus breviceps papuanus. NCBI lineage: Eukaryota > Metazoa > Chordata > Mammalia > Diprotodontia > Petauridae > Petaurus > Petaurus breviceps. The sequence goes on along the minus strand of NW_027185754.1, from coordinate 21,509,141 downwards.
TATTTATAGCAACTCTTTTCTGGGGGTAAAGAATTAGAATTGAGGAGAAGTCCATCAATTGGAGAATGACTAAACAAGCTGTGACATGTGATTATGATGGAATACTATAAGAAATGATGAGTAGGATACTCTCAGAAAAACCTGGGAAGACTTGCATGGGCTGATGCAAAGTGAAATGTACTGTGTACAAAGTAACAGCAATATTGTAAAATGATCAGCTGTGAATGACTTGGCTATCCTCAATGATACAACTATCCAAGACAACTCTGAAGGACTTGTGATGAAAAATGCCATCCATCCCCAGAGAAAGAACTGATAGTGTCTGAATACAGATCGATGCATACATTTTTTTGTTTTTGTATTTTTGCTTTTTGGAGAGGGGAAAGCAGGGCAATTAGGATTAAATGACTTGTCCAAGGTCACACGGCTGGTTAAGTGTTAAGCATCTGAGGCCATATTTGAACTCAGGTCCTCTTGACTCCAGGGCCACTGCTCTATTCACTGCACCACCTAGCTGCCCCGAGATGCATACATTTTTAAAACAATTTTTCTTGAGGTTTTTTTTTGGTCTGTTTTCTTTCACAACATGACTATTATAGACATTTTGCATGACTACATATGTATAATCTTTATCTAATTGCTTGCCTTCTCAATGGGGGTTGGGAGGGAGGAGGAGAGAGAATTTGGAACTCAAAGTTTAAAAAATGAATGTTAAAATTTGTTTTTACATGTAACTGGGGAAAAATAAAACACTAAATTTAAAAAAAATGTGTTTCCATCCTTTGACCATTTATCAATTGGGGAATGACTCATATTCTTTTAAATTTGCCTCAGTACCCTTCATGTTTGAGGAATGAGGCCTTTATCAGAGAAATTTGCTGTAAGTTTCCCCCCCCCCCCCCGCAGTTTTCTGTTTTCCTTCTAATCTTGGCAGCAGTAGTTTTGTTTATGTAAATTTAAAAAATATTTATTTACATTTAATTTTCAACATTCACTTTTTTTTAAAAGCAATTGGGGTTAAGTAACTTGCTCAAGGTTACACGGCCAGTTATTTTGTGTGGGTGCTAAGTATCTGAGGCCAGAACCAATCCTGGGTCTCCCAATTCAGGGGCCGGCGCTCTTACTCACTGCACCACCTGTCTGCCCCTCAACATTCACTTTTATAAGATTTTGAGTTCCAAATTTTCCCATGTCCCTGCCCTCTCTCCTCCTCAAGATGGCATACAATCTGATACAGGTTATACATGTACAATTATATTAAACATATTTCCACATTTGTCATGTTGTGAAAGAAGAATCAGAACAAAAAGATATTAGTTTTTATATCTTATCTAAGTTTGGTTCAAAATGTCATGCCTTTCCTTTTACTTGGTATCAAGAAAACACCTCTATTCCTCACAAGGTTATTAGAGATGAATTTTGGATCCTAGATGGAATTAGGATTGAGAGATGGGTGTAGAGAATGATGCGGGGAGGGGGGGGGAGAAAGAAAGAACAGAGGAAGTAGGGGAAGGAAAGAAAAGAGAAGTGGAGAGGGAAAGAGAAAGGAGGGGAGAGTGAGACAAGGTTCATTGGATAACTGGAAGAATTTGATTAGATAAGAAAGGGGAAAGGACTTCATGAGAATATGTGCTCATTATATTTGTGAGCAAACCTGCCTGCATTGAAATTAACTGATATATGATAGTGAATTTCAGAAGAAAAGAGGGAACCATGGAATTTACATGAAGTTCAAAAGGAAATCTTAGGAAGAGATAAGTCCTCACACTGGCCATCAGGCTGTGTTCTTGGCCCATGATATTCTGATTGCTATTTTGAGTGATGGATAGGATGGATATCATGGTAGTTACAGGGAAAGAGGAGACAAAAAGCACCAGGCTTTTGTTTGTATGAGGTATCTGTCAGCTAGGTAGTTTTAACTCTAGGCAATGCCTGCAGATATTTGTATAGCACCCCAGAAATTCAAAAGTATTTTCATATCCATCATTTCATTAAATCCTTAGGAAAATTCTAGAATTCATGTGTGTTTCACCAACTTAAATAATGAACTCTAATTGAGATGAAAGCAAATGTCCTGGATTCGTTTTAGCTTTATTCATGTAATATTGACTAATAAGGAGACATTTCTGAAGATCAAAGAAAAACTGGTTAGTTCTACAGTTCCATAATCTATGTATTTGTTACAGGGTTCTGTGGCCCTGCTATGGACATGTACTGTAGAGTGATAATGGTCTTATCAATTTATGACTCAATGTTGGGCCCTTTCCAGGTAGTGGAGGTAGTTCTCCAGAGCCAGGTTAGTTTTTTTGCAACTCTTGACCTTCAGAGTGTAATTCTTTTTCCTCCAAGAAAGCTGAGAATACACTACCAGTGGATGAATTGACTCTTTGCTTATGAGTTTTGCCTTACATGAGAAATTCTGCATGAAAGGAATTGCTGTACCTTTTCTGAGTCCCCAGTCTCTTGACAGAATGACCAGAGGGGGATACTGGAGTAGTAAAAACTGGACTCTCAAAATGTACTTTTCTTTTTGCAGTATATGGTCCTTATTTTTAATGTGAAAATTTTTATATTTTATTTTCTTCCAATTATATGTAAACATTTGTTTTAAACTTACTTTAGAAAAACTGAGTTCCAAATTCTCTCCCTCCATTCTTTAACTATCCCCTCCTTGAGAAGTCAAGCAATTGGATATAAGTTATACATTTGCAGTCATGCAAAACATATTTCCACATTGTGAAGAAAACACAGACCAAAAAATAAATTTTCAAGAATTATGATTTGATCTGCATTTAGTCTTCACGCACACTGATACTTTTTAAAGATAAATTTTAAAAAATTGTATAAGAACTGGCATTCTTTCTCTAGAGGTGGACAGCATTTTTAATCATAAGTCTTTTGGAATTGTCTTAGGTCATTGTATCGCTCACCTAGTTAAGTCATTCATAGTTAATTACTGTACAGTATTGATGCTAATGTGTAGAATGTTCTCTTGGTTCTGGTCATTTAACTTTGCATCAGTTCATGTAAGTCTTCCCAGGTTTTTTTCAACCTTGCTGTAAAAAAAACAACAACAATCCTATCCTCTATTTTCCTTCTTATTTTGGCTACACTGATTTTATTTGTGAATATACAAATTTTTTTTCAGCAAATTTCTTTGACAGAGGTTTCATTTCTCAAATATAAAGGGAACTGAATCAAATTTATAAAAATAAGAGCCATTCCCCAATTGATAAATGATCAAAAGATATGAACAGGCAGTTTGCAGAAGAAATCAAAACTAACTGTAGTCATATAAAAATGCTCTAAATCACTATTGATTAGAGAATGGCAAAATAAAAGAACTCTGAGGTACCACCTTACATCTATCAGAAATGACAAATGCTAGACAGGATGAGGGAAAATAGATACATTAACTAACTGTTTATGGAGTAATAAATTGATCCAACTATTCCAGAGAACAATATGGAACTATACCCAAAGGGCTATAAACTTGTGTACACATATTGCTGTGATCCAGTAATATTACGGTTAGGTCTATATACCCCAACAAGATCAAAGAAAATGGAAAAGGAAAAAAATATTTATAGCAGCTCTTTTGGTGGTGGCAAAGAATTAGAAATTGAGGGGATGGTCATCAATTGGGGAATGCTTAAACAAAATGTGGCATATGATTGTAATGGAATACTATTAATGTAACAAGAAATAATGAGATAGTTGATTTCAGAAAAACATGGCAAGACCTATATGAAATGATGTAAAGTGAAGTGAGAAGATTCAGAAGGTCATTGTACAAGTAACAGCAATATTGTAATGATCAACTGTGAAAGACTTGGCTACTTTTACAACATAATAATCCAAAATAATTGGAAAGGACTCATGATAAAAAAATGCTATCCACATCCAGAGAAAATTGATGAATTGAGTGCAAATTGAAGTGTAATTTTGTCATTTTATTTTTCTTGCTTTTTAAAAAAACATGGCTAATATGGAAATATTTTGCATGGTTTCACATGTATTATTGACATATTATTTGCCTTCTCAGTGGGTGGGAAAGGGGTGGGAGATAAGAGAATCTAGAACTCAAAATTTAAATAGAAGATAATTCTAAGAAATAAATTAATAATAAAAAAAGAATGAGTGGGGTATGTTGAGATACATTCTTAACTATTTTGGTTTTCCCAGCTTTATTTTATAGTTGATATTAGTTTACATTAGAAAATAGAAATATTCAAAGAAGTGACAAAATTGAGACAAACATCTTAGGTACGTTATAAGAAAAGTAAATAATCACTTGATAAATACATAGGCAAACATATATTCTTTGTCTTTCATTTATTTATTTTTGGTCTTTTAAAAGGATCTATTTCAGCCAGGGTAATAGTGTCTAATCACTTAAACAGAACATAGTAATCTGTTTTCAGTCACAAATATTAGGGCAGAATACTTCAGAAATTGAGAGATTAGGTATTTACTGGGTTATTCTGAATAAAAAGATTCTTTAAAAGCTAGTTTCAAACCAAGATTGCAATTCAAGTAACAATACTGTAAGGCCAATATATTATGAGCTTTCCTTCCCTTCCCTGTCCCATATAGAATATTGAGTCAAAAGTAAAAGAAAAAATTTGAATTGGTTTGCAAATGGTATCCTGTATCCCTGATGCAACTGTAATCTCCTTTAAGGCAGGAACTAGCTCACTTTTGTATTTGATACAATAGGTGCTTGATATATGTTTCTTGACTGACATGTCATTAAGCTACTGCCAACAAATAGTTTTGCTAATAAAATAGGACAAGTATAACTTTGAAAGATATTCTGCCTCTTTAGAACTATTTTATAATGTTAGAAAATAGTTACATTCACTTGCTACATGTACTATGACAATGACATCATATTAGGCTGCTAAGTGGTATAGTACCTAGAACTCTGAACTTGGTGTTTGGGAGAACTGAGTTTGAATTTTGCTTCAGATACATTAGCTGTGTGGAGCTGTCATTTAATTTGTGTGCCTCAATTATCTTATCTGCAAAATGGGGGTAATAATAGCACCTATCTCCTAAGGTTGTTGTGAAGCCTCAGATGACATAATACATGTAAAGTACTTTGGAAACTTTAAAGCTCTATATAAATATTGCATAATTTTTATTATAGAAATATTAAGCTATTATAGAAATAATAAGCTACAGCAAAACTAAAGGTCCCACAAGACTACATAATGATCAAGAAATCCAATCACAAACTAAATGATTTCTACTCCAGAAGCGTAAAGTAGGTCAACCAGAATGGAGCTGTCAGCAAAGTTAACACTAGCACAAGTACAGAATAGCTTTGTAGTCTGGCTAGAAAAGGACCAGAGACACAGTCTACAGGGTCCTGTGTCCAGAGGCCCTTGAGGGAGGGGCACAGTTTGGGTTACTATTCTCAGGACAAAGCAATTGCTCCCCATGCTATTCAGTTGTAGAAGTTTGATCAAGTTTGGAACTCTCAACCTCAGAGACTAAGGAGGATAATAAAAAAATAAAAAGCAAATCAAGAAAGACCCCAAATAACATGAGGATATATATCTTGGTTTGAGAGACTCTTGGGGGATAAATCCCAAGGAGAATAGTAGCCTAACTATATGTGCAAGTAAAGGTTCAGAGAAAAATAAGTCCTGGTCACAGGGATTTCATGAATACCCAGAAGAAATGAAAACATACTGAATAGAAAAGCTAGGGAATAAAGAATAACAAAAAGATCTAGTAGTATTATACATTTTTGAACATGGTCAATGCAGTAATTTGTTTCATTGGACTATGCTTTATTGGGGGTGGGTTTTTTTTTTTCATTTGCTCAATATAGGTGGCGAGGTAGTGAGATTTTTTTTTTAAAAAGGAAAAGAACCAAAGGATATTTATGCTATTGCACTTTTATTTCAACATAATTTATTGTTGCACAGTGGTGTTGCTCTGGATTAACACAAAATAATCCAGATTCCAGATTCAAAAAAATTATGCAAAAAGCTCAAGATGACATGAAGAAGACAGGGAATAAGCTTTTACTTAATAGCCTACTATGCCCCCCTTGCCTCTTAAAAGAACCATATTATTTGCATATATATTATGTTTATGAATATGTGGCTAGACACATTTTTAATACAGCTTTGTCATTAAAAGGGCAATATTTCCATGATTTGGAGAGCTGACACTTTGGGTTTCTCTCCTGTGTGAATTCTCCAATGTTTAATGTTTTATAAGGTGTCACTGAAGACTCTACAACATTTTTTTATCTTTATAGGGTTTTTTCCCCAATGTGGATTCATCAATATCAAATAAACTATGTATTGTGGCTAAAAGTTTTATCATATTCATATAGTATCACTCCTGTTTGGACCCTCTGATTATGATAAATGCATAATATTCATAAGGCTTTTCTCCAGCATGAATTCTCTAATGTTGAATAAGAGGTGATCTGCCACTAAAAACTTCCCAACATTCATTATGTTCTTGTAGCTTCTCTTTAGTATTATCTAGACAATGAATAAGAGATTCATTTGTTATTATATAAATGTATTACAAATTCAGGTTTCTCTCCAGTAGGAATTTTCTGCTGTATAATAATGTGGGTGCCATTGTTGTTAGCCTTCCCATATACTTTACATTCACAGTGTTTAAAATATGAATTTTCTGGTGGCCAAGAAAACATAGATAGGTACTGAAGACTTTCCCACATTGGTTGCATTTGTAGGATTTTACTTCAGTATGTATTCTATGATGCTAAACTGGGGATGATCTGTCACTCAAGGCACATATTCCTTCTGAAAACCTTCTCATATTCACTACATTTGTAAGGTTTCTCTCACAAATGAATTTTTTTGATGTTTAATGAGATCTTCTATTTGAAGGCATTTTCACATTCATTACATTTTTCTATGTAATGAGCTCTCTGATGTTGAGTAAAGGGTGTTACCCAGGTGAAGGCCTTCCTATATTTATACAGTTCCCATACTTGTAGAGTTTTTATTTTCAATATGCATTTTGTGATGTTGGATAAAGTTCGAGTAGTGCCTGAAGGTTTTCCTTCAACAGCCTGCTTCATGAGTTGGACCTGTCTAAAGAGCATCTTCATTTTTAAAAAAAAAATAAATTGATTTCTATATGGTTAAAGAAAGCCTGCAAAGAAGTACACTCCTTATTCCTACCTATGCAATTCTAGTATTAAGGAAAGCAATTCAATTCACTTAAAGTCAACAGTCTAGTGATCAATATCCCTAACCCTAGTAAGACTCACATATTTCTGATGTTTTATCACCAAAAAATGACACAAAAATGTTTCACAGAAACTCCAAACTATAAATTTAGGTAATTAAAAAACCACTCAGCAATGTAAAAATGCTTATTAGACAAATGAGTGTCACATGAATCATTAAGCAAATTGATCATAAAAAGAACTGCTACTGGATGAACTGAGGTAGAACCTCTTATAAAAGCTAGGGAATATACTATAAGAGAAAGCTATACAGTCAAGGATGGGAAAGAAGCAGCATATTTCTCATTCAAGTACACCAAACAAAATCATAGCTGGTATTATTATGACCACAGTCATAATATGGGATTGAATATAGGATAATTCTAAATGAAACTTTTTCATTTACTAAATTCATAGGATTATATTTCACTATGAAGTCTCTGATATCTGACCAGGGCTGAACTGTGCCTAAAGATATCCTCATACTTATTACATATTTAAGGTTTCTCTTTTGTATGGGTTCTCTGATGTCGAGTAAGATGTACACGCAAGCTGAAGGCTTTTCCACATTCATTACATTCATAAGGTTTCTCACCAGTGTGAGTTCTATAATGTAGGGTAAGGTCTGCACGTCGAATGAAGCCTTTCCCACACTTACTACATTTATAAGGCTTCTCACCAGTATGAATCCTTTCATGTTTGTTAAAGGATGACCTATCAGAAAATGCTTTTCTGCATTCACTACATTCATAGGGTTTCTCTCCAGTATGAATTCTCTGATGTTGAGTTAGGTTTGTACTATATCTGAAGGCTTTCCCACATTCATTACATTTATAGGGTTTCTCTCCAGTATGGATTCTCCCATGTTGAGTACATTCTGCCTTCTGACTAAAAGTTTTCTCACATTCACTACATTTATAGGGTTTCTCACCAGTATGAATTCTCTGATGTTGAGTTAGCTGTGTACTCCATCTGAAAGCTTTCCCACATTCTTTGCATTCGTACGGTTTTTCCCCAGTATGAATTCTTTTATGTCGATTAAGACCTGTTTTTTGGTTGAAAGCTTTTCCACATTCATTACATTTATAAGGTTTCTCTCCAGTATGGATTCTCTGGTGTTGTATAAGGAGTGTAGTATTCCTGAAAGCTTTTTCACAGACATTACATTCAAAGGGTTTCTCACTAGTATGGACCCTAAAATGTTTTTTAAGGAGTGCACTCTTACTGAAACTTTTCCTACATTCAGTACATTCATAAGACTTCTTTGGTATACAGACTTTCTGATGACTTATTAAGTGTGAAGTATGCTTAAAAGTTTTCCCACATATATCATATTTATGGTATCTCTCTCCAATGGGAACACTTTGCTCCATAACAGAGACTGAGTCCAGATGAAATTGATTACATTCAAGGTTTTTCTTCTCAGGTAGTATTTTATTTGGGGCAACTCTCATTTGTTTTAGATATTTCTCATATACGTCTTGTGGAATGCCAAAATGATCTTCAAATCTACAGGTTTCATAGGTCTTAGAGTAACATATACGATCCCTTATGAGTCTTTCCACTTCTACCTTCTGAGATGATTCCTCTTCAGAAATGTTCTGCTTTGGAGTTAACTTCCTGGTTTCACATGTGATGTCCCAGTCTGAAAGAAAGAAAAATGGAACTCTGTCTTGTTGCTTAAATTATGAGAAAGAAAACGACTAAAGTGAGAACAGAAGAATGTAAATGGTAATAATGAGTACAATAATCTGACAATCTTCAAATATGGACTCGGAGATTGGGGAAAGGATAGAAAAGGGTAGGAAGGGGAAGTGATAAAAGGGTAATTTCTCTTCCTTTAAGGTTCATTAAATCCATATTTATTGCCCAATGAAGATTCTGGTAGCTGCTCTCTATCAAGCTTCAGGGCATTCGCCTTCCTTCTTGAGTGTAATATCTAATTCACAGTCTTTCTCTCTCTCCTCCACAACTACTACTTTGAAACTAGGGGACTTCAACATACATACTGATGCTTCCTCAGGAACTCCCATTTCTTAAATTTATTAATTTTTCATGACCTACTCCTTAACTTCAACTCAGCTACACAGAGATAGCCATGACCTTGATCTTGCTATCACCCAAGTATTCTACAGTTATCCCTTGCATATCATGACTTTTCCCATCACAGTTTTGATATACTGCAGGCTGGCATAAGAAATTAAGTGGGAATTTTGGGTGAGTTTTGTGGAAACCAGATGACATTCAAAGGCCAGCAGACAACAACAACAAAAAAGGTTAGAAACCCAGAAAGGCATAAAATACATGTACAGTATTGTATAATATCAACATATTTTATCTTTTAATACCACAATAAGCCAGACTTCTCTGGTATGAGGGCCAAAAAATTTTATGTAGATTTTCCAGATTGTGGGGGCACCATGCCGCTAATTCCCACAATGTGGAAGGGATAACTATTTTCATGTATTCTGAACTTTTACCATTCCATCTTTCTCTCTCCCTCATGACTCCTAAACCCATCCTTTACCTTTACTCTGACTTCTGCTACTCAAATTCTCCTCAAATTCTTTCCCAGTCTTTCACCCATACTATACAAGCCATATTCTCTTCCCTTCCCCATCTTGAACCCTTGGTGAACCAGTTTAACTCTACACTATCCTCCTCTTCTCTTGAATCCCTAGCTTCCTTATCTTATCACTAGTCCTGTACTGCCAAGCTCCCATATTACTCCCATCACCCTCTGCCTTTGTTCTTATTCAAGTGCTGAAATGAATGAAGCTGGAATAAATCATGAAACTGTGTTGACAGAGTCTAATGCACAATTGTTACATAGTTTGAACAGGGCATTCTCTGCAGCAAGGCAATCATTTTATGTGTCCTTTTATATGAATTAATTAATTTTCCCACTTATTAGAGCAACTTTTCCAAACCTTTTCATCCTTTCTCAAACTTCACATAACTTTCCTCCTGACCTTACTCTCTCAGTTGAGAAGCTTGTCTCATGTTTCACTGAAAAATTTAAGGCCATTCACTTAGAACTCCTACTAATCAATGATATGAGAGGTGAGAGAGAGAGAAGTGAACCCAAAGAAATGAACATGGAAAACTACATGAATATTGGTGCCATAGACAGCATTTAGGGTTTAGGAGGAAAGATAATGAGTTCTGTTTTGGAGATACTGAGTTTAAAATGTCTATTGGATATCCAGTTCAAGATGTCTGAAAGGCAGTTAGAGATGTGAGTTGGAAATTAGCAAACAATCTGGGGCAGGATAGGCAGATATGAGAATCATCATCATAGAGATGGCAATTAAATCCATGGGAACTGATAAGATGACCAAAGCTGTATATAAAGAGAAGTGGGCTTAGGACAGAACCCTGAGGAACACCTATGGTTAGAGGGTGTGATCTAGAAGAGGCTCCAGCAAAGGAAACAGAGGTGGAGGGTCAGATAGATAGAAGCAGCATAAGGAGATATTGGTGTTCCAAAAACCTAGAGAAAAGAGTATCAAGGAGGAGAGAATGATCAACAGTGTCAAAGGCTAGAGAAAACAGGTATATTAATGTACTAATGGTAGAACTGTAAACTCCTCCAGCTATTATAGAAATCAATTTGGAACTATGCTCCCAAAATTATTAAACTGTGCATACCCCTCCCCCCCAGTGATCTCAGTACTACCGTGTTTCCCTGATAATAAGACACTGTCTTATTATTTTTTTTGGGTAGAAAAACACCAGAGGGCTTATTTTCAGGGGAGGGCTTATTTTAATGAACATTGACAGCAATTTTAATAAACAGGTAAATGTGAACAAAAAAATGTACCTTTATTCAATAAGCAAATCACTGGGGAAGAACAGGATGACGCGCTCACTGCTGCAGCTCTGATTGGATGCAGCTCAGAGCGCGGCATGTGTTTCACGGGGGGGGGGGAACGGTGCATACAGAGGGTATCATAATGTAGCGTGTAGCGCAGGGGATCACCTTCACTACAGTAGCAATCTCAACAGGGCTTATTTTCAGGGGAGGGCTTATTTTAGAGGAATCTTACACAGTAAGGGGAGGGCTTATTTTCGGGATAGGTCTTATTATCAGGGAAACACGGTAGTTCTATACCACAAAGATATCAATTAAAGAGGAAAAGGATCCATATGTACAACCATTTGCAGCAGCTCTTTTTGTGGTGGCAAAGAATTAGAAACTGAGAAGTACCCATCAACTGGGGGAATGGATGAACAAGTTAGGATATATGAATGTGATAGAATACTATTGTGCTATAAGAAATGATGAAAGGGATCATTTTAGAGAAACTTGGTTAGTCTTGTATGAAATGATTGAGTGAAATGAATAGGAAAAAATCATTTATACAAGGACAACAATACTGTAAAGACAAATAAGTTTGAAAGGCTTAAGAACTCTGATCAATGCTATGACCAATTGCTTATCATCCTTCGTTCTCAAAGAGGACCAAAATGACATCACTCTGTTAGAGTCAAGTTACAGTGTGGTTGACTGTGAGCTCAGAATGCTCTTCCATAGGCTGGGCACAAATAGTCTATATGAACTTCAGGAGTGGATTCTTTAAATGTATACATTTCATGTTTCTTTTGAGCTGCTTCAATTCTGCTTTGCTCATAGAATACAGCACCTTCTCTGACGAGGGTACACCATTACTGAGTGGTCCTGTGCTGGTGTCTCCCATGTCTTACAAATTCCAAAGTTCTTAAGAAAGACCTTGAGAGTGTCCTTATATTGCTTTTTCTGACTACCACGTGAGGGCTTGCCTTGTGTGAGTTCTCTGTAAAATAGCATAAATTTGGCATTTGAACAAGGCCAGCCTATCTGAGTTGGGTGCTCTCTGTAGTAGAGTTTGAATGCTTGGTAGTTTAGTTCAAGAAAGAACCTCAGTGTGCAGTACCCTATCCTGCCAGGTTATCTTCATAATCTTCCTGAGACACAAATGGAAGAGGTTCAGTTTCCTGGCATGGCACTGGTATACTATCCAGGTTTCACAGGCATACAACAAGGTCAGCACAATGGCTCTGCAGATCTTCAGTTTGGTAGTCAGTCAAATAACACACTTTCTTTCAGAGCCTCCCAAATGCTGAGCTAGTTCTGGCAATGTGTGCATCAACCTTCTCATCAATGTGTACATCCCTGGAAAGTATACTGCCAAGGAAAGTGAACTTATCCATTTAACCAAGGTAACCAAAAGTTATATTGTGTCTTTGTACACTGAACTTATCTATGTAACCAATGGTTCCACATATGGATGTTAAGTCAAAATTAACACAAGCAGTAGAGAATTGATCCATATTTTGTTGCATCTCAGCTTCAGAGGCTGCACTGAGTGTAGAAACATCTTCAAATTAAAAATCATGCACCAACGCTCCCCCACTTTAGTCTTGGCTTGTAACCTTTTAAAGCTGAATAATTTACCATCACTGCAGTAGCTGACTTTGATACCAAGCTTGTCCTCATTGAAGGCATTTGACAACATGGCTGAAAACATCATGCTAAAAAGCATGGGAGCAAGCACACAGCCTTATTTCACTCCGCTGGTGACTGCAAAAGTGTGAGAGCATTGTCCATTATCCAGAACCTGGGTAAGCATGCTGTCATGAAAGTGGTGTACAATACTAACGAACTTCTCTAGGCAACCAAATTTTGACATAATTTTCCTAGCAACTGATAGTATCAAGGCCTTGGTCAGATTGACAAACATTGTATACAGACCTTTCTTCTGCTCCTGGCATTTCTCTTGGAGTTGTTGGGCAAGCTCCTTAGTCCTTTCTGAAGATACACTGGCTCTCAAGTGGATGAGCATCTTCCAGGTGAAAGATCAGCCTATTAAGGAGGACTCTGGCAAGAATCTTGCCAGCAATGACTAAGAGAGAGGCCACCCCTGTCATAGGAAAATCTATTTCCTTTACCTTTATAGAGATGGACAATGGGGGCATCCTTGAACTCCTGGGGGATAATCTCCTTTTGTCATATAATCTGTAAATTTTCAGTCTGCTTTTGTAAATCTTGGCTGGAATAGAATCAGCACTAGGTGCTTTTGCCAAGGGGGAGGAGTCTAATGGCATTCAAAACTTCTTGAGTTGGAAATTTGTATAGAGATGGATAGATTTCAACCTGAGGTAAATTCAATGGCTTCAGTATTGATTGATGATGGTCTGTTGAGAATACTATGGAAGTGTTCAGCCCATCTCTCTAGGATCATGTCCTTCTCACTAATCAATGTGGCTCCATCAGTATCGAGTAGCTGAAATACAACTACATCTTTGGTCCATAAATAGCCTTCAGGGCATCATAAAAGTGCTTTGGATTGTTATTATCTGTGTAAAACTGAAATTCATCCGTCTTCTTATTGAGCCAATAATCGTGCATCTCTTTATGCTTTGCTTGAACCTGACTTTCGATGGAGTTAAATGCTGCCTTCTTAGAAACAGATGAACTATACTGCTGGTAAATCTGTGAAGTTTGTTCTCCTTTAGCAGCTTCTGAACTTTCCCATTATTTTAGTCTAACCAGTCTTGATGTTTGCAAGAAGTTCTGACCCAGATGAGTAAATGCAGCCTTATACACCAAATCTCTGAAAGCTGCCCACACCTTTTCTGCCCCACTGTTGGCAACCGTGTGTTGGTTCAATTTTCCCTCCAAGTTAGCAACAAACTGTCCTTCTCAGACAAATGCTCTAATCTGTTGACATGAAATCTTATGGTAGTCATTTTGCCTTGGGGCCACTGCTTTGTTGAATGTGAATATTTAGCCTAGAGAGAGAAGTCTATGATCAGTTCTGTCCTCTGTACCACACATTGCCTTCTTCACTCCCACATCTTGTCTGTCTCTTCTCCTTATAATGACATAGTCTATTAAATACCAATGTTTGCTGTGAGGGTGCATCCACAAAGTTTTATTGCATTTAGATAAACAGAAGACAGTGTTGGTGAAGAGGTCACGAGATGTGCAAGTCTTTAGTAGGAAGTCACCATCGCTATTTCCAATTCCATTCCTCCCAAAGACTCCCTGCCATGTCTGGTAGTCTGAACCTACTCTAGCACTGAAGTCACACAGAACTAAAAGCTTGTCTTCTTTTGGCACCTTGATGATAAGGGTCTCTAGGTCTTCATAAAATTTTTCTTTGACCTCATCAGAGTTCAGCGTAGGTGCTGAGGATGGTAGCATGGCACTTTCCTGCAAGTGGCAACAGCACTGTCATAAGCCTGTTGTTCACTCCTTTTTGTAGGCATACAAGCTTGCTGACTAGATTAGTTTTGACTGCAAAACCTACACCAGGTTCATGGCTCTCCCCTTTACCGTGACCACTCCAGAAAAGCATGTATCCAGCCTCCTTTTGCCAGCCTTGGGGTCAGGGCTGCTATTTGGATGCTATACCTGCTGAGTTCTCTTGCAACAATCTCTGTTCATCTTTTAGGTATACTGATTTTGTATTGTCTATAAGTGTGTGCACATTCCATGGACTGATGGTGATTGGAATCATGCTTGTAGAAGTTTCTGTACTTTTTTTGTGTTTCAACAGCAGAGTGGGATCCCTACCTGCTGAGGTAAACTGGCCAGGGTTGGGTAAGTTGATAATTTTTAGGGCACCTTTTCTAGCTTCTTCCTCACACCAGGAAGTGGGCAGTGCAGTCATTAAAAGGCTGCTCAGATACAGGAATCTGCTTGTAACATACTTGTAGGAGAGGTTTTATTTTTCTTGCTTTCTCAACTCAAGGCTGCAGAGGTGGATGAGAAGGAAAGAAGGTGGATCTTCATGGAGATAAAATAAGAACTTATTAACAATTACACCTGTCGAAAAATTAAACAAGCTACCTCATAAAGTGCATGTAATCAAAGTCCCTGAAAAATTATATAGCCTTGTCTAAACATCTTTGAAGATGTTATAGAACCATTTCTCTCCTTATTCCTGAACATCAAAAAAAGTAAGATTTTTACCTCAGCCTAGAAAATTAAAAAAAACTCTCAGAATAGTGAAGGTACCAAACAAGGCCTATTTATCTCATGGTCTAGTTTTCTGTTTGATCTCTGTTTTCTTTTGCTTTTGCAATTCTTTCACTGGGTGAGATTTTGGACTAGATGACTTCTAAAATCTCTTTCAACTCAAGATAATTTCACCATATTATAGAATCATATAAACTCAGGGTATTTGAGGGAATTTATGCTCAATGACCTCAGTCTTATCCATAGGCCTAGATAGCTTGAAAGAAAATTACAGACACAAGTCTATAATCTCTTTTGACTTACTTATAGTGCTTCATCTCACTCACCTGGGAAGGCACTTCTTGGGATTTTTCTCTCTACAATCCAAGGTTCTTTTCCTTGCTCCAATTGGGATATCAAATCTGGTTTATAAACTTGATGTCCTGTTCACAGGGAAAAGAAACAAAGGACTTGGGTATTTGGACTGGGGAAAAAAGTCATCCTTAGATTAAATTCTAACTTTTTGTTCCTTAGGGCTTCTGAAGGATGAGAAAGTGGAATATCACGGACAGCACAACACCACTATATATTTTATACTCTAACAAGTGAACTTTCACCTGGAAAGAAAGAACAAGAATACCCTATTTTTGTGCCTACAGTGAATTAGGAAATTCTGATCACTTATCCCCAAATCCCTATATA
This sequence comes from Petaurus breviceps papuanus, assembly GCF_028583685.1. Lineage (NCBI taxonomy): Eukaryota > Metazoa > Chordata > Mammalia > Diprotodontia > Petauridae > Petaurus > Petaurus breviceps. The sequence continues at coordinate 21,493,266 of NW_027185754.1, read as the reverse complement.
GATAAATGTTTTATAGTGAGAAGTTTTATACCATTTATTCCATTTAATGACTGATGAAACAAAACTGTATGGAAAATCACACTTACCCACTGAAACCAGGTTTCTATAGTTCTCCAGCATCACATCTTTATACAGATATCTCTGACCAGGATCCAACTGCCCCCATTCTTCCTGGGTAAAGTCCACAGCCACATCCTTGAATGTCACTGATTCCTGAAATGCCAAATTCATTCCTGCTCAACCTATCACACACCATTCATTTACATGCCCTTGGAGAGAGTTGCTAGTGATTAAAGAGGACAGGACTGAATATGCTGACAATTTTCAGAGATGTCAGTAATCCAAGTAAAGTATATTATTTCCTGATTTCATACTATGTAGCCAGAAGCATCTCTGACTAAATAGGTGGTACAAAAGAGATAAAATACATGGTCAGTGTCCTTGGTGAAGATATGGTTTTGCCAAAGAGGAAAGCAGACATGGCACAATTGGAATATGGTACAGTGATAAATTATAGAAAGTAAGTGATAAGATACAGAGAGTAAGTATACAAGTCCAGAGTAGAAAGGAAGCAAGTGAAGACCTCACAGAAGAATTACAGAGCCTTCAAGTCCGAAGGGATTATGAAGGTCATCTCACAAACCACCCATCTAATGAATGAATATTTATGCTCTACAACCCCTCTGAACTGATGTTATGAAATCATCTAATCTCAATTTGAACACATTAAAAGAGTCACTCTTTCAAAAGCTGTCTAATCCACTTTCATGCATGGTCTTTCTTCTACTGAGCTGCAGCCTGACTCCTCCTAATTCCTACTGGTTGTTCCTAGTTCTTCCATCTGAAACAAAATGAGTAAGTCACATTCATATTTTATGTAACAGGCCTCCAATTGTTTGAAGGTAGCTAATCAAAATGATCTATTTAACTTTTTGTAATGCTCTATTTTCTTTGGTCTCTACACAGAGATTCCCAAATCTATATATCCAATCCTAATCTATTCCCTGAAATCTACCTGAATTTCCTGAAGCCCACCTCCACCATCAACTGCCTATCTCTTGTTAAATTTTTTTGTAAGCATCCCAAAGGGCAGCTATATGGCATAGTGGATAGAGCACTGGCCCTGGAGTTTGGAGGATCTGAGTTCAAATTTGGCCTCTACTAGTTGTGTGACCCAAGGCAAGTCATTTAACTGTTTGCCTCAGGTGTAAATTGTAAAATGAGTTGGAGAAGGAAATGTCAAAAAACACTCCAGTGTCTTTGCCAAGAAAAATCCCAAATAGGGTCATAGAGAGTTGGACATGATTGAAACAAGTCTAACAACAAAAGGCATTTGAAAGTGATTAATGATGGTAGGGAATGGAGTGGAGAGGATGATTGAGCTAGGCAATGAAGTCACTGAATAAATCTGGAAATTGGCCAAGGTCTCCCCCTCTATCCTGGGCCATTTCCAGTTGTTCTGATCTGTATCTGGCCCCTGTGCTCAGACGGCTCTGGAGGAGAAAGTGAGGCTGGTGACTTTGCATTGCCCTTTTAAGCTGCACTGAAATGTCTCATAAGCAAAGAAAATATGGAGAGCATTACAAAATGTAAAATAGATAATTTTGATTATGTAAAGTTAAAAAGTTTTTGTACAAACAAAACCAATTTTATTTGTTTTGTACAAACAAAACCAAAATTAAAAGAAAGCAGAAAACTGGGGAAAAATTTTTTGCAACAAGTATCTCTGATAAAGGTCTCATTTCTCAAATATATAGAGAACTGAGTCAAATTTATAAAAAATGCAGTTGTGCTCAAAGAACATGAACAGGCAGTTTTCAGAAGAAGAAATTAAAGAAAGTTATAGTCTTAAGAAAAAATGCTCTAAATCACTACTGATTAAGAAAATGCAAATTAAAACAACTCTGAGGTACCACTTCACACCTATCACATTTACTAATATTACAAAAAAGGAAAAAGATTAATTCTGGAAGTGATGTGGGAAAACTGGAATACTAATGCATTGCTGGTAGAGTTATGAACTGATTCGATTTGGAACTATGCTCAAAGGGCTATAAAACTGCACACCTTTTGATAAAACAATACCACTGCTAGGTCTGTATCCCAAAGACATAAAAAAAAGGAAAGGACCTATTTGTACAAAAATATTTATAACAGTTCTTTCTGTGGTGGTTAAGAATTGGAAATTGAGAGGATTCCTATTAATCAGGGAATGGCTGAATAAATTGTCATATATTACTGTGATTGAGTATTATTGTGCTATAAGAAATTACAAACGGGATGACTTCAGAAAAACCAGAAAGACTCACATGAACTGATGCCAAATGAAGGGAGCAGAACCAGGAGTACACTGTATACAGTAACAGTAATATTATATGATGAATAAATGTGAATGACTTAGCTATTCTCAGCAAGAAAGTGATTCAAGACAATCCCAAAGGACTTATGACAAAGCATGCTATTTGCCTCTAGAGAAAGAACTGATACTGTCTGAATACAGATAGAAGCATGCTGTTTTTCCTTTTCTTCCTTTCTTTCTTTGAGGCTTCTTATATGAAATGACTAATATGGAAATGTTTTACATGATTGCATATGTATAACCAACATCAGATTGTTTGCCATTTGGGGATGAAGAGAGGGAGGGATAGAATTTGCAACTCAAAATAAAAAAAAAACTTTAAAATTGTTTTAATATGTAATTGGGGAAAAAATAAAATATCATATCAAAAAAGAAAAAAAAAAGAAATGTGTTGTATCTAGGTCTAGGCAGAAGATAGTGCTGGTGCTTTCTGCTCAGGTCAATGTGTCATATCCAGGAGGCAAATGACAGTTCTCCTGTCCTCTGCTCCTGCCAGAGCATATCTGGAATACTGGATTCATTTCTGGACAGTACATTTTAGAAAGGGTCACCACTAAGCTGGAGATGTTCAGAAAAGAGCAAACAAGAAGGTAGAGGGCCTGAAGATTGTTATATAAGGATTCATGGAAGCAACTGGATTCTTTAGCTTGAAAATGAAAGGATTTGATGAGGCATGATAGCTGCCTTCATATGCCATATATAAAAGGGACTTATTTTTCTTGAGTCTAAAAGTCAGAATCAAGAATAAAAGGTAGAAGTTGTAAAGAGGCAAATTTCATCTTGATGTAAGAAAATACTATGAATTAAAAATTCCCCAAAGTGGAATGAACTGCCTTAGGAATTAACAGGCTCCTTTTTACAAAAGGCCTTTGGGCAAAGGCCGGATAACCATTTTCTGGGTTAATTTTTATTTATTTTATTTTTAATTTATGGAATGCAACAAGCATTTCTATAAGAGTACAATTTAAAGAAGATGATTGCACACGAAACTAAACTGCAAATCTATTATGTACAACTTGCTATTCCTTTTAAATATATAATAATCATGGCAATGTCTTTTTTTTCCTTTTTTCCTTCTCCCTTCCCCCACCAATCCCTCAGCCTAGAGATGGCTACCATTAAACATAAATATGTATACATATGCAAAATCATTCTATACATATAACCACTTATTAAGAATTTGCAGAGGATTATATGACCTCTTTCAAGTCTACATAATTAGCTATCACCTATCTTATGAGCCCAAGTCTGCATTACCAAATGCCTGAACATCTCCACCTGAATAAAGGTATCTAAAACTCAACATGTACAAAAGTGAACTATTTACCTTTACCCTAAACCTACTCTTCCTCCAAACTTCCCAATTTCTGTCAGGGGTACCACTATTCTAGTCACCTAGATTTAGAAGCTTAGCATAATCTGCAATTCTTCACTATCTCTTCTCTCCCTAACATCCAAAAAGTTATATAACTCCACAACCTCTCTTCCTCTCATCTTCATTCCCCCATGCTCCAATACATGCTGCCAAATTTCTATATCAAAGCAAATTTATATACCTAAAGTCCTGGAGATGCTCCTCTCCCACCCCCACAATCATTCAAGAATCTTCAGTGATTCTTTATTGCCACTAGGATAAATGAGAAAATCTTTTGTCCTTTAAAGCTTTTCAAAATCTGACTCTAATCTATCATTCTTGACTTAACTTCACATTACTCACCTTCATCAAGTCTATATTCTAGCTAAACCAGTTTACTCACCATTTTCTGAATACTACATCATCTCCCATTTCCACGACTTTGTAAACTTCCCCATTCCTGGAATGCTCTCCTCCTCATCTCTACCTCTTGCAATCCCAAACTCCTTTTAAGAATAATCTCATATGCTACCTCCTATATGAGGACTTTCTTAAGGCTCCCTCCTCCCCAGGTATTAGTAACTCTCCCTCATTACAAAATTGGATTTACTTACTTAGCATAAATTTGTATTTACTTAGCTATGTACATATAATATTCTCCCTTTCCTCCCCTTTCACCCCCCACCTTAAGACTGTAAACTCACTGAGGTTAGGGACTGTTCAGTTTTTGTCTTTGCATCCCCAAGACCTGGCAAAAGGCCCTTCTATTGTAGATGCTTAATAAATTTATACTGAATTGAATTATGACAGATGAAAACAAAAATGGGCAAATCTCAGGCTCCCCCATTCCTCAGCTGATAGTGCTTTCTCCTTCAAGGTTACCTTGTATATCACTTATATATCTGTATTTCTGTAAGGGTTATGGGATTTAAAGATCTTCCATGCCCCATTGGATTTGCTGACGTAGCAGGAAGGGGTGGAGCAAGAGGAAGCGGAAGCCAAACTAGAGTTCCTGCGGTGGCTGGCGGTGGTGGTGACGGCGGCAGCAGCAGCAGAGGCAGCCGCAGCGCGAAGCCCTTTTTGAGTCAGCCAGAATTTCTGCTAAGGACTCCTGCTGAGGACTGCCAGGGGCCGGAGCTGCTGGGAGTGCGCTTCCTGGACGCTGGGTGGTTGCTGTGAGTGGGGAGAGGAGGACCTTTGCCTGAGGTAGCCTGTTCTGTTTTAAAGGCTTGAGAATGTGGGTGCTTTCTACTTTATCTACCTGTGCCAATTTCATAACTACTCTGATGGCTTTCACTTTCTGGTTTTGGGACTCAGTCTTTTGGTATCTTAATAAATTTTCTAGCTTATTCCCCCATATGGCAAGCATGATGTATTTTGTGATGGATAATTATATCAGCATATCTATAATTTCCATAGGCATTGTGAATATGGCATTGCTGATACAATCTCCCATGACAGAATGTAAGCTCCATGAGGGCAGGGACTATTTATTTTTTATTTGTAGTCCCATTCCTAGTACATAGCAAGCACTTAATTAATAATTGTTGTGTATATATGTATACATATATGCATGCATATATATACACAAACATAAATGTGAAATAATATAAAAATTGCCTCTTGTGAACATAGGATCACAGATTTAAACCTGGGAGGGGCCTTGGTGGCCATCCAGTCCAACTACTACATTTCACAAATGAGAAATACATTAAATGACTTAGCCAAGGTCACACAGGGAGTAAGCAACAGAGCTAGGAAATGAACCCAAATCTTTGGATGCAAATTCAGTACTCTTTCTACTGCATTATTCTCAAATGTAACAACACCTTGTTATTCCAATATTAATCACTGAATGCCTATAGGTCAGTGTTTTCCAAAGTTAATTATGCCATTGAACACATTTGTGTTTGAAATATATTATGAATATATATTTGAAATATATTATGGAACTGATAAGTACAGGTCTAGTTTTATGGGTATGAAAGTATGGAATAATCTCAGGACAAAAGGGGAAAGGAGAAAATTTGGAGCAGAAAGAGGAAATTTAAGATTACTTTCATACAAAAAAGTTCCTAAGAATGCGATACTTACATATAATTCTATCATCCTATTTCCTAGATAAATGACTATAGAAATCTCTACTGAATTTTTGGTTTGTTTTAAATTCATTGCAAATGAGTGTGAAAAGATATTCGCTGGCTTAATGTTGAACACCATTTTTATGTTGTATTTATGGGATATTCATTCATGAATCAGGAAATCACTAAGCAAGATATATTATAGTGAAGTTCCCTAGGCTGTCTTAGAAAATATAATGAACTATGAATCTTGTTTTTTCCCAAAGCCAAAAGAAACTAGCTCCTCTGAGTCACATGATTTTAGAACAATAACACATAAATGTGAAAGTTGCGCTATGATAGTTGATCTAATTAGGCAAGTACCATGACATTTGACATACAGACCAAAACGCTTCAAAAGGTCATACTGGATACTTAACTTCCTGCCATAAATTACCCAAAGATTTAGTTTTCTTTTTAAAAAAATGCATAAATTAACAGATTCAAAGAAAATACCAATTAATTTCAAACTCAAACTTCTGTGAATGATACCTTCAGACCCAGTCATCCTACTGAAAAGTGAATCACATAGGACTCCCCAAAACATGCACAGCACATGGAATTTTTTTTGTGAAAACTTTTTTACATGTGCCATGTTTAGATCACTATTTATTTACTGTGACACCAACTTTAAACAGCCATATCCATCTTTACTACCAAGATCCTCATTCTGTCAGTTGCCCCAGTGAAGATTTGGAGTCAACTTTGATTCTTTCCCATCTTTCATAAACTTTACTGAACCAATTATTTTTTTAAAAATAGTTTTCTCTTCAAATATAACATCACAGTTTCCCCTAACAGATGCTTTTCTCTGTCAGGAAAAATTCCAGATTCCTCAATCTGGCATTCAAGGTCCTCTACAATATGGCCCTTATTACAGAGCCAACTTGTTTCCTTCCATTTCCTAAAATATATCCTTCCCTATAGTCAAGCTAGTCTTCTTCAGCACTTCTTACAGACGACATTTCAGTTCTAATCTTTTGTCTGTGATAACCTCTGCCATTCTCTATAGCTATCTAAGTCTTATCCATCAAGGTCAATTCCAGTCTCACTTCTCTCAGAAAGTCTTTTCATCCTCTCTTTCCCTTGGTCCTGACTCATATACATACTTGTATCATTTAACTTTTTAAAGTCTATTAAAAATAAATATTTTACTTTGTGTGACTATCTTTCTAATGAGCCTATAAGGCCTTTAAGAATAAAGATTATGCTTTCTATTTTGTTTTGTTCACAAGTTCAGATTCAGTTCTAAGACTATAGTAAGACTGAACAACCCTGCTGAATGGTTGGATGGTAGGCATGGAGGAAAAGGTTGCTGGAGAGTGACACCAGATAAATTGTGAACATTTCTAGTCTACTGGGGCCAAATAATTGGGGCTCAAGTTTCTTAATAGGACTTGGTTAGGCAGAATAGCTTGAGTACAAAGGAAAGAAAAGTTTTTACTCTTTGAAACTAGAGACAGAGCATTTCAGGAGAGAGAAAGCCCAACTTACCTGAGATCTGGTGGTCAGCAATCCAGAGTTCATTGTCTCCTGCTCAGTGTTCTCCTGTTGAGGAAGGGCCACGTCTTGAAAATGAAAAGCTGGGGAAAAGAAAGAAGCTATGAGAGACAAGTCTTGTGGTTCTCACTTATCAGGCTAGAAATTCTTACAGAAGATTTCAGTGTGATGCTCCATTGCCAACCCCAAACACTTTATGAAGGAATAGGGAGATCAAAAGGAAGTCCAAACTGCATCTCCATCCTGGATTGAAATGAAGGTCCACCAATATCACTGTCTGGCTCTCACACTCTATTTTTTATGCAATTAGGTTCTGGGTGTTGCATCTACTATCTACCACCCAATGAAAGATCACTTCCAAGGACAAATCTGATCACTCAAGGTGTAGTTCTGAAAGCTTTTATTAATGTAAAGCCCATTCCATGTATAGCATCAATGAAAGCCAAAGTATGCTGTTGCATACCTTCCTATCTGTATTCAAAATCTTATAAATCCCCATTCTTTCCCAGTCTGCTTTAGAGGAGAGACTAAATTACAATTCACTGGAATATTCCTCCTTCAACTCCTTCCTAGAAACATCCCTTAGAGAATGTAGTGAGAACTGTAGGGTTAGGTCCACTTTAGATCCCACCATGAATGTTACTTCATTTATTGGCAAGTGTTCTAAAGGAAAAGGTAATTCCACGTTGAAAAAAAATGTAATATTTTCTATAGCGTTATGGTTCTGCCATCAGTACCAGATACAATCTCCTCCTTGGACAATTCATATCCTTTCCTTCTTCTCTATAAGGCTCACATTTCTTCTCAAGCATCTAGATCAAATTCTTCAAAGCTACCCACTCTTCACTGGGTTCTCAATGTTCCAATGTCACTCCAATTCTGTATTACCCAAGCAGGATGGTCAGGAATTTTTCTGGCAACAGACACAACAGGACATACACCTTGTTCTAGGTTCTGCTCTGATACTTTGGCCAAAGGTTTCAGGTCAGTAGTCTCTCCACTTGGGATGGATTCCAGGTCCCCAAGGTCTAAGAGTTCAGAAGCAAGGTCACTTCATTATGGTGCTCAGATCTTAGTAGGGAACCCTACTTCTATAGAGTACCAAACCCGGACACCTGTAGAACTGCAGCAGGGTTGATGTGAACAAAGAGAAGATGGAGTTAGCAAAGGGACCTAGCACATTTGGTCATGGGTTGAGCCCAAACATGTAAAAACAGTTGAGAGTGCTATGCAAATAGGTATATGGTAAATTTTTTCTTTATTCATTTAGCAAACTGGTAAGGGATGCCTACTATTCTCAAGTCCTGGATAGAAGGATGAATAAAACGAAAGTCTCTAATCTTGAGGAGTTTAAGATTAAGAATAATAGTAGGTGATAGCATATGATGATGAACAGTCAATATATATACATCTTACCCTGGCATTACAGCCCTTTACAAACTGGTTCCTTTAAAGCTTTCTACCTGTAATCCATACGACTGCACTGGAATGGGAATGACAAAATCTGCATTTGAACAACACTAGACTATTTCTTTCCCAGTTCTTTTCTCGGTTGGCCCTTTCCTTCCCTGAGCTTTTGCTAATACTATAATCAGTCTGGACCTGGATTGAACTCCTAACCCCCAACTTCATTTACTGAAGCTCCTCTTTTCCTTCATGGCCCTGCAGGGGTGCCATCCTAGACTCACCCAACATATCCAGCTGTTTGTAACCTCTGCATCCTCAAATTTAGCAAGGCCTGTAGCCTGGACCTTTCCATTGCACCTATCAAATAATCCTGCACGTAAGAGTTTCGTGAATACATGTCTTTTCTTCCTATGAAATTACATAAGAGGGGGAGGGAGGTTTCTATTTTATTGGGGATCTTTGAATCCCCAATGTAAGCAATGACTTACACAGAGAAGACTATTAATAATAGTTATTGCAGACGCAGAACCAGGGGGCTCTTCTGATCTCCTTTACACAAATAATACACACAAAGGAGCTCTTGTCTTTCTACGTGTAACACACACGCCCAACAACCACCTTCTCCTTAGCCGTTGACCTTTGAACCGCCCCTCTCGGGAGGGAATGGCCCTGATCGCGTGCCCGGCTCCCGGCCCTCAGTCCCTTCCCGAATCGGCCCAGTTAGGGTTCAGGGTGCTGTGAGGAAATAAGTTCCGGTAACCAAGTACCTGGAATTGGGCTCCAGGTCTGATGTGACCTCAGATAAGGAACTGATTCCGGGCCAAAGAACCAATCGCTGCGTCGAGGCTGTGCGTGTTCTTTATGCCACCTTAGAAGAGGGGAGGGGCCTGCGCCCTGGGACCGTCAGGACTACCACACCCAGAATGCACCGCTTTCGTTTTCTAGCAGATTTGAGTTTCTCACAGATCTTGTGGGTTCTCACGACCAAGTTCCTGCACCCTTTCCCTTAACCCTGGAGACCCCTTCGAACTTTACAGACAGCACACGGACACCAAAAAACTAATCCTGCTTCGTCATCTAAGTAGCGAGCGACCTTTCGACAAGAATAGGTCGTGGTCCGTCTTTACCATTCTAGCATTTATCACATGTTTCCATGGCAGTGGTTGCAGCGCACCCTTTCAATTATCACCATTTCTGGGTCTGGACCCAGAGTATTTATTTCATTTTATAGCATTATTAATATAATGGATCCTCTAGAATTTGAACTAGGAAGGAGACAGGGCCATCGGGAGGCGGAACCTGGGGAACCAATAGCACGAGGAGGAAGCAGAGAAGGGCGGGGCTATGCGTAAGCCGCTTTGGGGGCGGGGCCAAAGAACTAGTGAAAGCCAAGTCGTACGTGTCAGAGCTAATTAAGTCTTTGTAAGGAGAAATTGATTAATTTTCGGAAGGTCTTTTAGGTTGGGAAGATCCACGAAATATACCTTATATAGTCTTTTCAAAGAGATTTGATAAGGTGGGTTTTTTTGTTTGTTTTTGATTTTTTTTTAAAAGGGCAGTAAGTCACTAAGTTAGAGAGAAGAATCTTTATTTTTTTGGGGGGGGGGGAGGCGGAGCTTTTAGGGAACTGGCATAAATGCATTACCCATAGTTGCTTCTGCTTTTCTGATTGAAGGGAGGAACAAAAATTTCTTCCCAAAGCCTCCAATTGTTCCGTTGGTTTCAGCACCACCATCTTCACCAACACTCCCCCCTTTCAGCTACCCTTTGTGTATTGTCTTTTCTGTTAAACTGTATACTCCTTGAGGGTAAGGTCTTTCTTATTTGTATTCTTAATGCTTAGCACAGTGCCTGACACTTAATACAGGTTTAATAAATATTTATTTTATTATATTGTGCAAATTATAAAATGTTGGAATAAACAGATTTTTTTTGAAGGGAAAAGTAAATAAAAGGGGAACCCCAGGCCTAGATCTGAGACTTGTAATTTAGCATTTTTAAACCCAAATCTCTCTGGCTTTCATTGAATGCCCAATAATATTCTCCAGCCCAAGCCTAGGTGGCTCAATATTTAGTGCTTAGAATGAATATAAATAGCAATTGTTTTCTGTTTGGACCAGAAACTCCTAGGATCTTTCCCTTCTCAGACTGATATTTTTGTGATGGTGATTTGGGCCATTTTTTGTCTCAATTCTTAACCTAGCCCTTTGTCATTGAACAGGTGTTACCTTAGACAAACTGAAACTTGGGAAAGATCTTAATTTAGAAAGGCCTAGGTCACTTACTGCATCCTGGGCCATTGTTATTTATCTTGATTTTTGTCTTGTCACTGGACTCTAATGACTGGAGGAGAGTGAGGCTGACAACTTTGTGCTGCTCTGCTTCATTTAAATCCAATTCTTGGTGTCAACCTGAAAGTTTGGTTAAAAGAAGCAAATAGGCGAGGTGATATGTAAATCCATATTGTTCATTGCCTTAAAGGTAGCTGAAGCTAACTAACTTGTACTTATAAGGAATAAGAACTTAAATTCTGACTATCTGATAAAAGAATGACAAACACAGGATGTTTGTATCCCTCAGATTTACGGTCTCCATATGTGTTACAAATTGGCAAGTTGATCGACAAAGGAGTGTCAATTGTAATCCCAGGATTTCTCTGTTTCCCCTGTATAGTATATGCCCCTTGGATACCAAGATAAGAGAAATCCCACAATTCTGGTTGCAGGCATCCTGTTCTTTAGTTGTTACAAACAAGAAGAATACTCCTTGTTAACCTTATCTGGTCTTTGAAATTGCTGACATAGGAAAGGGCATTTCTAGAGCAAACTATGTCTGGTTGATTAGTACAGGTTTTGGCCTTTATTTTGGGGTTCATATGATCTGAAATGCTTATCAATGGGCAAATCAAGACACTTGATGTCATTGGTCCTGTCCAAGGATGAACAACAACAGCAAAAATAGTCATAGTGTCAATATTTATAAACAAAAAAGCTGGAAACAACTCAAGTTCATAATATGGATTTTGGAAAATAATGGAATAGAGACATATGAAATATGATTTATATATTTGGGTTTGAAATAATGTGAAAAAAGGAGAAATCTTGTAAGAGTTGACAGACTGGATTCCGTTTCCACAACAGAGGGTGCTTCTATCTGACAAAGTAACACAAATCAACAGAGTGCAAAATAATATCAGCAACAACAGAGTGCTGATATCACAAACATTATCTCTTTTAGCTCTTAGAAAGTAACTCCAGGGGCAGCTAGGTGGTGGAGTGAGTAAAGCGCTGGCCCTGGAGTTCAAGAGAACCTGACTTTGATTCTGGCCTTAGACACTTAACACTCACACCAAAAAAAAACCCTAGCCGTGTAATCTTGGTCAAGTCACTTAACCCCAATTGCCCTCCAAAAGGCCAAAAAAAAAAAAGTAACTCCAGATGAAAGAGTTCACAGTCTGAGTCTGAGATCAGAAAAGGTTATTCCTCATGAGAAAGAAAAATTCTTCCTTATGAGAAAGGACCCTGCCCCTGTGGCTCAAATGGCGTCTGCCAGGGATAGAGCAACATGTAGAAGCAAGCCCATGGTTATGTAACCTTCTAACATAGAAATTCAACCCCCCAATTGGCCTTCACTCTCATTGGTGGGGAGGCCAAACGCGGGAATCTATCTCGGAGACAAAGGACATGGAAACATGTAGGTGTCCAATGCAAGTCCAGGAAAGCAGTTTTATCCTTATTTGGCATCTTGGGCTGAGGTAGCCCTGGGGAGGCTCTCTATTGCTCTTAATCCCAGATTCCTGTAAGGTCAGGTGACTTATAAATTTAGGCCTAGTAGATGCTGAAGCCACTGTAGATTTGATTTTTCAGAATGGGGAAACTTCACTGCAAGTTATCACTCACAGTTAACTAAGCTAGGAATGCAGTCAACAAACTTTGTTAGGCTAATGGCTATGTTTATGGGGTTGTTAGAGCTGGCCATTTGGACTTGATAATCATTAATATCATATTTTAGCCAAAGTCTGAATTAATCAAATTGCTTTGGTTGATTTAAAAATGCCTTTCCCTGTGTTAGCAACTTAAAAGACCAGAGGTGAGATTCCCCTTATCTTGGGACTTACTCCACATGAGAGCAAAATAGACATCCTGAGACTATAAAATGTAAATAGACCTTGCTCTGGTCATTGTCAATTTGGATTTTCAACTAAGGAACTCTTTTTCACATATAGATGGTAACAAATAGAAGTCATAAAGTTTTGTGACATGGTCATTCTGAATTGAGATGGTTCTGAAATATATAAAACATCTTATGATTCCTCTGTTCATCAGTCAGGACTTTAGTCCTGTACTTCTTGCGCAAGTACTGCTAGCCTTAAGGGAATAATGAATAAATAATTTAATTTTATATTACTATTTGTTTGTCTCCTTTAACCAAACTTTTTCTAAAGGTGACAGACTCTAAAAGGTTATCTAAGCTAGGAATGTAATCAACATGCTTTGTTAGCTAAGGGCTATAGCAGTTTCCATATTAGAAGATGTGACCATAAAAGAAAGAGACTGAGAGATTCCAGGGAACAAAAATGGGGCAAAGCTTAAGTAACATTTTTACTGTCTGCTTAACAAGGTTTCTTGTATATTAACTTATATGCCCCTAAGGAGGCTTTTTTTTTTAAACTTTCATTACTTGAGGTGGGATGGGGAACACCTTAAGGGGGACATGTAGTAGGTGGATCAGGGAAGCCTGTGAACTATCAGAGTCAGCTAGGAGGGACTTTTGGAATGAGGGATTTAAGGCTCACTTTCACTAATGTAAGATGTAAAAGAATCTCTTCCTGTTTCCCTTATTTGCCCTGCAGGACAAATTAAAGTTATACTGCTTCACTTAACCTGGGTCTGTCTGATTTACCTCCTCTATTCAAGCTGGAGGCATTTGTTTCCCACAATCTTACATACAGTCATCCAACTGTATAAAACATTTATGCACATTAACAAGGAAAATAAGATAATTTGGAATGATGTATATATTTTTAGGACATTAAGATGCTGTTTAGATAATTTCAGTAATGTTCATTTTAAGCTTTACAATATTATACAAATGATAGCTCTTAATATCACAGCCACTAGAAATGATGAGGTTCAGGGGCACCCCGGGGTGCAAATGATGGGGTACTTGGGTGCTTATGCTTGGACTACAACTCCAAGATTACATTTCTCCCTAGGCTCAAAACACTATCCCTGATAGTTTTCTCCCCAGCTCAAGGACACTATGCCTATTAGTAACTCATGAATGGGCCCCAGTAAGACAAACTATCTTTTCCCATCACAAGAACAAGCTGAACTCTGAATAAATTCTCTTGTAAAAACAGGATTATCTTGTAACCACAGAATTACCATATATTGATTGCCAAAGTTATTCATATAACAAATCATATTTAATGTATTCAAAGTCATATTGAATCCAAAGGTCAATCTGTAGTCATCAACTCTCAAAACTATCTTGCTATATTTGTTACGGACCAAAAATACATCCCTGAGAAACTCTTTCCCCTGGTTTCCAGTAGTGAATGAGACCATTGACTAAAGTTATAAATCATCACCTAATTAGCATATCTGCCAGATAATCCACTACTTTTCCTATATATAAGCTTTAGTATCATTCTTGTTAAGTTGAAACTTCCTTAAGGAGCTCTGCCTGCCATATTGGCATTACAATAAACCTTTGCCAACTTGACTTGAAGAATGAGTTCATGAGTTCATTCCAGATAACTCTCTCCTGTACTCTCTTGACCTTTCAAAACTCAGAAGATCTCCAATCTTCACTTAAGGGACCTAAAATAATGAACAGAGATGCAAAGAACTAAGGTCTCTATTCATAGTCACATGTCAGTCTGGTATGAAAAAGACATAAGGCTTCTTCTTCTTTTAGCATTGTCTCTCACCAGAATGCCACCCATCCGGAACAAGACAAACCAAGAGAAGGCAAAAGACTAAGACTTTTGAATGAATGCACCACAGTTCTGGCTATGCAACTGTAACCAATCAAGGTGACTTCTCATATTTACCACAGGGTTACTAGACTGAAATCAGTTAAAGAATGTCTATGCATACTCCAAAGTCCATATTTGAATTCCATGAGCTGAGCACTCTTCACATGCTCATAAGCAGTGGGTTCATTGGCCAGTCCTCAGGATCAGGATGAAAGAAGGCCAGATCTTTGTTTTACATGGGGTTGTAGCAGCAAGCACCCCAGGGTGGCTGCCAACACAGGTTCTTGGATCTGCTTTGTTAAAGGAAAGCAACTCAAAATGGGTTAACAGGCCTACTTTAATCAGTCAAACATATATCGTTTACCTCGTTCAGGGGAAAAAGGTTAGCACCCCGAACTTCAGAGTATACAGGCAGAATTATCAAGACAGAGAAACAGATCAAGTAGATGGATTTCCAAACTGTCCAACTCTTACATCCATACCAAATCAACATCTGGGTTTCAACATCTGGGTTTTTAAAAGCTGAGGTGGAGCTCTCAACAACAGCTTCCCAGAATCCAGATAAAATCACAGAACAGTTCTCAAAAGTGAGCCCCCAAAACAAAGCTACACATCAAGGCTCATATAGCCTTCTCCTGGCTCAGAGAATGTAACAACCTTATTGACTCACTCTGCCCAATCAAAAAGTATCTACTGAAAAACAAGTCTCCCACCCCAGGCTCCAGGTGCACTTTACCCTAGGGGTAGGGAAGATCTTTAAATTTACATTCCCATTACAGGGGTGAAAAAGAGATTGTGAAAAAAAGGGTAGTAGTATTTCTTCAGGCACCTGTCTTGCTTATGGAGTTTGTTAAGGCATTAGGATAATAAATAGATGTAACTTGCCTAGGATGAAGCCTCTTTTAAAGGTTTAGGCCCTGGACTCCAGGAGAAGGTAGTGGGAGTGAATCACCATTGGAGGTAGGTGGGATGGGGATGGGGAAAGCATTTTTTCCATCTGAATATGGACTTGTATGAGTGCATCTATAGATGAATATACTAACTACATTGACTTGCTTGAGGCCCTCAATTACCCAGGTAACTGAGAAGAACTGTATGATGACTGTCTGTATTAACTAAGAAGCAGAATGACTTGACATATCAACAATCCTTTTCAGTGACTGAGAGTAAACCTAGCTAGATATGCAGAAAATCAGCAACTTATATTTAGGACTATAGCAGCTTTGAAGCAGACCCTGAGCCATTTGGTGGTTTATGGACCTTTAAGAGATATCACTATTTTCAAGGGGTAGCTAGGTGGCGCAGTGATTAGAGTGCCGGCCCTGGAGTCAGGAGAACCTGAGTTCTGAGATCTGGCCTCAGACACTTAACATACACACACACACACACACACACATACACACACACACACACACACACACACACACCCTAGCTGTATGACCTTGGGCAAGTTATTTAACCCCAATTGCCCTCCAAAAAACACACACACACACACAAAAGAAGAGATATCACTATTTTCAAAAACTTTTCTGACTGCAAGTTATGAGACTATGCACATGTCCTGTTTTATGTTTTTTGGAGAAAATCTTATCTCCATAGACTTGCCTAACTTTGGTTATGGGGCTCTTGGAATATCCTGTTTTTGGAGGCATCAAGCCTTGAACTATGAACTGCTTATTACCAAGGATGCCTTCTGATTTGTGTATCAAAGAACCATAGCTCTGACACCTGGAATTCCTTACTCCTCCCCACCCCCTTGGGGATGGAGCTCATTGTCTGATTCCTTTCTAAGCCCACCTTTCCCCCCAAAATTTCTTACCTTCCTTTGTTTAAAAGGTATATAAGCTCTTCCCTTCCATTACCTGTTGTTCTGTTCAGCACAGGCTGGATAGTATACATGTGCATGTTATTTTTTCTTCCCTGCTTAATAAAAATTTTTCTTTAATTTCACAGGCATCTTCTTCCTCTGGTTTTTCTTTCCTTTAGGGAAAAGGGAAATTTAAATCTCAAGAACTGGCCTTTGCATTCTCCAGGCATCTTTCACTTTGGGGAAAAGAGAGATCTAAATTCTCTCAAGAGTGTTTGCCTCAGTTTACTTACTTGACTTTGAGATTGGAAGAAAGAACAGTGATTCACTTGTCTCTGGAAACTGGGCCATGTAGGAATCTAACATTCAACTTTTATAAATGCATGAAGGAGCTGATAGCAATAAAAAAATCCATGTTCTTTGATTCAGCAAAATAAAATCGATTAGCTTTTTTGTAGGTGCAAAATCTTTTACATTGAATGCCTTCTGTGATCTAGATCCCACCTACTGGTTCCATTCGAAATTCTTATGAGGAGCACAATGAAAAGAACAGTGGCTCTGGAGACAGAGAATCCTGTGTGACATACTGCTTCTGTCACCTTGGGCAAGTCACAGGGTTTCAGTTTTCTCACCTGTAAACTGAGGGCATTGAAGTAGTTGGTCTCTAATATGCTTTTTAGGTCTCTGATCCTATGACTCGCCTTCACAGAGTCTTGGTTCCAGTCAGACTTGCCTTTAGCTGTTCCCCATCCATAATATTGCATCTTCTGCTCCCTATCTGCCTACCTGGGTACAAGAGTGCTTCCAAGCCTGGAACCCACTTTCCATACCTCTGCCTTGGAGATTCCCTTAGCTTCTTTCAAGATATACTTTGAGTACTATTTGAAAGACATGAGATCTCCTGGATTCATCTCCCTACCTATTCCCTCTCCCTTGAAATTACTTTATGTGATTTTTATATATTTTGTACTTATTTAACAAGATTTAAAAAGCTATGTGCAGTTCCAAAAGACTCATGATAGAAAATGCTGGAGTCTGAGTGCAGATTGAAGCATACTAATTTCAATTTTTTGTTTTTGTTTTTCATGGTTTTTTCCTTATGTTTCTTTCACAACATGACTAATGTGGAAATATGTTTAACGTGATGGCACATGTATAACCTATATCAGATTGCTCGCTATCTTGGGGAGGGGGAGGGAAAGGAGGAAAAGAAAAAATTTGAAACTCGAAATCTTATTTAAAAAATGCATGTTGAAAACTATCTTTCTTATGTATTTTTTTTGGAGGGGGAAGGCAAAGCAATTGGGGTTAAGTGACTTGCCCAAGTGTGTCACGTGTCTGAGGTCAAATTTTAACTCAGGTCCTTCTAACTCCAGGGCCAGTGCTCTATTCATTGTACCACCCAGTTGCCCTGAAAACTATCTTTCCATGTAATTGGAAAAAATAAATTTAAAATAAAAACTATTTACTTAAAAAACCCCAAAACCTCTGTTCTTAATCCCCTTTCAATATACTCTCTTAGTGATCTCATCAACACCCATGGCTTTAATTATCATACCTATGCATATGAAACATATATGTATATTTCTGTGTGTCTATATGCATATGCATGTGTATATACATACACACACGCATCCAATTACAGTCACTTTCCCTTGAGTTTTAGCCCCATGTCAGCAACTGTCTACTGGACATTTCAAAGTGGATTTCTAGGAGCCATCTGAAACTCAATATATTAAAAGCAAACTATCTTTCTTTCCCAAAGCCATCACTCTTTTAAACTTTCCTATTTCTGTCTGATGCTATCATTCTTCTTGTCTCCTAGGTTTGTAAACTCAACATTATTCTTGATTCTTTACTCTCTCTCATCCTCATATTTACAATAACTTGCCAAATCTTGCAATTTCACCTGTGTAACATCTCTCATCTTATCCCTTCTCTGCAACTCGTATAGCTATTTATTTCAAGCCTCAAGTCTCTTCCCACTCCAATTTATCCTCCACACATTTGCCAAAGTAATGTTCCTCAAGTACAGATCTGAACACGTCATTCCCCTCTTCAATGATCTCCAGCGACTCCCTATCAACCTGAAGAATAGGAAGGAGCTAGGTACATTCATGTTCACAATTTGTTAAAGACATTCCCCAGTTTATGGTCATCAACTTTGTTTCTAATTCTTGGCTATCACAAAAAGTGCTCCCATAAATATTTTGGCGTATTTGTAGACTTTTTTCTTATTGGCCTCCTTGAAGTATAAGCATAGTAACAGACTCTGGTTCAAAAAATATGAACATTTTAGTTGCTTTATTTACATAATTCCAAATTGTCAGTGTGTTTATCTTCCCACAAGCCCTCCAACATTGCTTAGTCCTATCTTTCTATTATGTTTGCCAATCTGTAGGGTGTTAGATGAAATCTTGTGGTTGTTTTGATTTTTCTTATTATTAGTGATCTGGAACTTTTTTTTTATGGTTGTTAGTAGATTACTATTCTTTTGAGAACTATTTATTCATATTCTTTGACTGCTTATCTATTGGGGAATAACATCTAGTTTTATATATATATTTGTGTATGTATATATGTATATACATACATACACACATATATATCTATCCACACATATACATATACAAATATATGGTAAATGTTTATATACCAAACTTTTTAGAGAAGTTGTATACAAAAACATTTTTTTTCCATTTAGTTGTTTCCCTTCTTATTCTTGGTACATCAATTTTGTTTGGACAGAAGTTTCTGTTTCATATAATCTGAATTATTTTATCTTTTGTTTTTGCTTCTATTAGTTTAGTTAAGAATACATTTCTCACCCATAGTTGTGAGAGGTATATCATCTGCTTTTCTTCTAATTTTTAAAATAATCTTATCTTTAATATTTAAGGTCATGTATTAATTTTGAATATATTATGGAATATGGAATAATATGTTGATCTAAGCCCAATTTCTGACAGATTACATTCAGATTTTCCCAACAGTTTTTAATGGAGTGTTATCCTGGTTAGATTTTCTAGTATGAAAGACTAGGATATTGAGTTCCATTTTTTTCTAATCCCCTCCTCCCTGCCCTTGTCTAGTTTGTTCCATAGATCCATAGACACACTCATACACAATTACTAATACCAGATAGTTTTTTGACTGCTGCTTTGTAATATAGTTTGAGTTCTTAGAAGTGTTATTCCTCTCTTGTTCCTACCTCTTTTCATTATGTTCCTTGATCTTCTAATTTTTTATTTTTCAAAATGAATTTATTATTTTATTGAGTTCTGTAAAGTATGCCTTTGATAATTTGATTTTCTAGCATTAAAACTTTAACTTTGATAGTACTGCCAGTTTTATTATGTTGGCATGAACCATCCATGGGCATGAAATAATCCTCCAGATATTTGTACTTTGTAACTGAATCTATATAAGTGTTTTGTGTGCTTTGGTAGTTTGATCCACAGGTACTTCATTTATTTTGGAGTTATTTGGAAAGGGACTTTCCTTTGAATTATTGCCTCTTGAATTTTATTATTATTATATAATTTTTCGACTTTTGAGGTTTTATTTTGTAGCCTGCATCTTTGTTGAAGCTATTGTATCAATTCCTATCTTTGCTGATTAGCTAGCATTTTCTAAGTAAACCATCATATCATTAGCAAATAAGGATAGATTTATCTTTTTTTACTTACTTTTATGCATTTAATTTCTTTATCTTGTCTTATTGATATTGCTAGTATTTCCAAAACTATATAAAATAATATAGAAAGAGTGGACATCTTTTCTTTGAAGTCATATTTATTGTGAAAGATTCTAATGTATTATGGTTGCTTATGATACTTTCTTTTGGTTTAAAATAGATATTTTTTATGATGACAAATAATACCTATACTTTGTAGTGATTTTTGGCATAAATGTTATGTTTTGTCAAAGGTTTTTCTACATCCATTTAGATAATTATGTAGTCCTGAATGCTTTTGTTTTTAATTTGATTGTTTAGGGGCGGCCAGGTGGCTCAGCGAGTAAGAGCAGTGGCTCCAGTGTCGGGATGACCTGGAGATCGAATCCCGGGCTCAGACACTCAGAACCACACCAGAAATAACTGGCTGTGTAACCTTGAGCAAGTTACTTAACCCGGATTGCTTTAAAAAAAATATGATTGTTTATTTTGTTTTCCTCATAGTGAATTATCTTTTCATCTTTGATATAAAACAACTTGGCCATCATGAATGATTTCTTGGATGCATCTTTGTAGTTTTTCCTAGGATTTTATTTAACATTTAAAACTGATATGCATTAATGATGTTTGTGTATAGTTCTCTTTTTTATCCTTTATAATTCTCTGGGTTTAGTATTAAGACTATCTCTCATGAAAGAGATCTTGGTAGGGTGCTTTTTCTCCCAGTTTTAAAAGAAAATAATTATTTAATATTGGCATAAATTATTCTTTAAAAGTTTGATGGAATTCTCCTGTGAATCCATCCAGACCAGGGCTTCCCCCCTACCACCCCACACCAATCAGGTAGTTCCTGTAAAGCTAACTCTGTTTTCTTTATTTAATATCTGTCATTGGTCTTTTGTTGTTCAGTCATTTAGTCCTATCCTACTGTTTGTGACCCTATGGACATTAGTTCACTGAATTTTCTTGACAAAGATACTGGAGTAGTTTGCCATTTCCTTCTCCAGTGGATCTTTTTGTCAGTGATCCATTAAGCAAATAGATTCAGTTACAAAGTACAAATAGCTGGAGGATTATTCCATGCTCATTGATGGTTCATGCCAACATAATAAAACTGGCAGTACTATCAAAGTTAAAGTTTTAATGCTAGAAAACCAATGACTTGCTGGAGGGCACACAGCTAGCAAGTGTTTGAGTTTGGATTTGAGTCTTCCTAGCTCTAAGCCCAGTGCTTTATGTACTGTATCACCTAGCTGCTCCTTTTATTTGGATATTTGAATTTTTAAAAGGTATTCCTCTGTTTCTTTTGTGCTCTCAGTTTTGTTAGCATATAAGTAGCATAACAGGTTCTGCTTACTTTTAAATTTTCTTTTGGCTTTATTGTGATTTCACCTTGCTCATTTACTATTTTGTTCATTTGATTTTCTGCCCCCTTGTTTTTAATCAGATTGACTAAAAGTTTATCAATTTTACTAACTTTTTCAAAGAACCAGTTTTTAATTATTTATCACTTCTATTTTTTTGTCCCCTGTTTACTTTTGATCTACTTTTTAATATCTTTTTTTGGTGTTTTTTTTTTAGGTTTGTTCATTTGTTGGCTTTCTAATTTTATTAAAATGTACATTCTGTTTGTTAATCCTTTATTTTCCTATTTTGTTCATGCATATTTAGAGAGATATCATTCTCCCCTCCCCAAGGATTGCTTTAACTTCATCCCAGAAATTTTGATATTTTGCTTGATCATTATAATTTTCTTTCACATAATTGTTGTTTCTAATATTTTTTCTTTGACCCACTTATTTTTTAGGATTTCATTGCAAGTCTCCACTTGCATCTTTATCTTTTGTTTGTGCTATAGTAAATATTTTTGTGTTATGAACTTTAAAGAATATATTTGTTATTTCTGCCTTTTTACATTTCTTTATATCTTTCTGCCCTAATACATGGTTAATTATTGCAAAAGTTCCACATGGCACTAAGAAATAAGTATATTCTTTAGCAGTTTTATTTACGAGATGCTACAAGTCTTTTAGCTCTAGTTTTTTCTAGCAGTTTGTTCAGTTATACATTTTCTGCTTTGTTTATCTTTATGTTTGACTGAGAGAGGGACATTGAAATTCCTTGTCACTATTGTGTTACTGCCTATGTATTTTTGCAGCTCAGTTAATATTTCTTTTATGAATTTGGATGCCAAGACATTTGGGGCATACATATAAGTTTAATATTGATATTGGTATGTTGTCTATGGTTCTTTTCAGCATAATGAAATGTCTTTGTATATCCCTTTCTATGCTTTGAGCGTTTGTTTTTGCTTTGTCTGATAGCATGATTGCAATTCTACATTCAAAAATTCAATTACTGAATAATAATTTTTTCTGGAACCTCATTTTTATTCTTTCTATATTTTTGTTTTTTAAAATGTGTTTCTTATAAGCAACAGATCATGATTTGGTAGATACAGATCTGTTACTCTTTTTCTTTTAATTGGATTATTTAATTCTATCTACATTTAAAATTATGAGAATTGATTTTATATTTTTCTCCATTTGCCTCCAATACTAATTTTTTTCAGATTAAGATATTTTCTTATGATTGATTAGCATCATATCAGATTTTTTTCTCGCTTTTGTGTTGAGGAGTGGAGGTCTCTTCCCCTTTAGAGGACTGAATTTGGGTTTATACTTTTTCCTACCAAGTGGAAGACTAACTCTACAATGCTGTCTGTCCTCTTGGTACATAGTTGTTTACCCTTTCCATTGTAAAACTAGGTGAGTTCAATGTATATAGAGAAAAAATAGAAGCCACCATCTCTAAAGTTCCAAAGAGAGGACTATGGGGTTAAGTTGTATGAGTATAGTATACAAGTTTTATTATTTTTCATGTGTTTTCTTTTTTCCTGGGACCTACGATAATTAAAAAAATTAAAAAAAATAAATTGTTTCATCTTTCTTGATAACTTTTGTTTTTCTAATTCATTCATTTCTTTTTATATTTCTCACCCTCCCCCTATATAGCAAGCCATTCTTTATAAATAAAGTTTATAAAACAAAGAGAAAAAAGGCAGTTTAACAAAGCTGACAAACGTATCAATGGTGTGTCTGAAGGTATGTTCAATATTTCGTGGTCTCCCACCTATGCACTGAAGAAAGAGAGTTGCAATTCTGGGACAATTCTGGTCATTATAATATTTTAGTGTTCAATTTTTGTTGTTATTGTACTTTATTGTTGTCTGGTTCTGCTAGTTTCACTCAATATCAGTTCATTTAAATCTTTCCATGTCTATTTGAATCCTTCATATTCAGAGGTCATTACAAAGAATGTGATAGTGTTGTAATGTTCTATTACATGCATATACCATGTTTTGTTTAGATATTCCCCAGTAAATGAAACCTAATTTTATTTCTAGCTCTTTGTTGCCACAGAAAAGTGCTGCTAGGAATATTACAGTTTAGATGGCACCATTCATTTGGTCTTTGCCTAGGAGTGGGATTTTTAGCTCCAAGGGTATGAACAACTTTGTTACTTTTTTAAAGCAAAATTCCAAGTTGTTTTCTGGAATGTTTGGACCAATTTATAGATCCACTAAAAATGTAACTGTGTTCCTATAGCCCTTCCAACACTGGGCCTCTTTTGTCATCTTTGACACTTTAAAGTGAAATTTGAGGTGACAGTTTAGTTGTTTTAATTGTATTTATAACATTGACATACTGCTCTATGACCACATTTGAGTAAGAGTTTACATGCGTTATCTCACAACAAACATGAGTGGCAGGTACTACAGGTATTAGTATCTCCATTTTAGAGATGAGGAAACTGAGGCACAATGAGCTTAAGTGATTTGCATACCGATAATAAGTATCAGGGATGGAATTTGAATTGGTCTTCTTGACTCCAAGTTCAACTCTCTATCTCTTTCACCATGCTGCCTTTTTACAACTGTCCTTTGATTCTGCCCCCACTCAATTCCATTTCCAGCAAAATTAGTCATAATTTCTGGGAGCCCAGGGCTTTCCGGAGGGTCCGCTGGAGTGCAGCTTTCACTTCACTGTTCCTTAGGCTGTAGATTATAGGGTTCAACATGGGAGTCACTACTGTGTAGAACAGTGAGAGCAGCTTTTTATTCTCAGGTGAGGTGTTGGATCGGGGTCGGAAGTAGGTGAGGATGGCAGTACTATAAAAGAGGGAGACAACAACCAGGTGGGAAGAGCAAGTGGAGAAAGCCTTGTGCTTTCCCTCTGCTGAGGGCATCCTAAAGATGGTGGAGAGGATTCGCACATAGGACCCCAAGATCAACAGGAAAGGAAAGAGGATAAATAAGACTGTGGCTGTCAGTGCCTCCAGCTCAAACAGGGAGGTGTCAGCACAGACCAGTGCAATCACAGGAGGGCTGTCACAGAAAAAGTGATTGACTTGGTTTGGACCACAAAATGGGAAGCTGAAAATCCATGTTGTTTGTACTGTGGCCACAGGAAACCCAGAGAACCAAGAGGCAGCAGCCAGCTGGATACAGGCTTTCTGGTCCATGAGGACGGGATACCGCAAAGGGTCACAGATAGCCACATAGCGGTCATAGGCCATGGTAGCTAGGAGGCAGCACTCAGCAGCCCCAAAGAAGAAGAAAAAATACATTTGAGTTGCACAGCCAAGAAAAGAGATAGTTGTGTCTTTGGTCAGCAGGGTACTTAGCATCTTGGGCACAATGACCATGTTGAAACTAATTTCCAGGAAGGACAGGTTCTTGAGGAAGAAGTACATGGGGCTATGTAAGGCAGAATCAGCTGTAGTGACTAGGATGATAAGGACATTACCCATGAGAGTGACAAAATAAATGATCAAAAATAACAGGAACAGTAGAATCTGTAGTTCAGGGGGTAGGGCAGAGAAGCTCACAAGGACAAATTCACTGACTATTGTCCAATTCCCCCAAATCATTCTTGGTCAGAACTTGCAGTGTTCAAACTTTAGGGAGGTGAAAGGATTCCTTTCAACCCCGAGGGGATGGAGAATTTATCATCCACTGTCTACACCTCCATTCTGCCTTACAGAAAAATGCCTTCATATGAACCTTCTCCTCTACTTTTTTGCCCTCACTTTCCCCTCAAGTTTCTGAAGAGCTAAGCATCTGCATCTTCCAAAAGACAAACATCTGGCACTGTTCCACATCCCATAGGATAAATAAAAGTATATAGACCACCTTTAACCCTGTAAGTTCTTCATGATCTGGTTTCTCTGAAGGGGTTCAGCACAAAAGATGTTTCATCATTGTATCCTTCCCTCTCTCCTTTTGTCCATCAGTTTTTTTTTGTTGTTGTTTGCTTTTTGGAGGGCAATTGGGGTTAAGTGACTTGCCCAAAGTCACATGGCTAGTAATTGTGTCAAGTGTCTGAGGCTGGATTTGAACTCAGGTCCTCCTGACCCCAGGAGCTCTATTTACTGTGCCATCTAGCCACCCTGTCTGTCAGTTTTCTAAGAGATGAAATGACATCTAGCAAGGCTCTTGCAGCAACAGTGAAAGCTGTTGAAATAAGATGGGATTCTTATCAGTAAAACAAAAGTTGGGAAACATTGTAATCAAGACAACTCTTCTTTAACAGCTAATCATTGCATTCCCTGTGATCAGAGCTCTGGACTAGATGCCACGGAAGGTACAAAGGAAAGAGAAGGTACAATTCTTCCTACTAGGAAACTCTTTAATGAAAAAAAAGTTCTGCCCTCAAAGAACTCTCAACTTAAAGGGAGGCACACAGAGATTAAGGATAGGATCCCAGACATTCATCTGATCCCCTGAGCACCACAGGAGGTGCCACCAGACACAGGAGGGAATCTGTGACACAGGTGAGGGATTAGCTATTACTCAGATCAGCCTAATAATTCATGTTAGTTTCAACACCACGGGGAGACCTCATTTGTCTGAAGAATGAGTCTTAATTTTCTTTGAGGTCCTATTTTTTGGGGGTGGTGGGGTGGGGTGGTAGTAGATGTTTTTCCTTCATTAAAATTTCTTATTATGCCCATAAACTTACATTAGTGTCAATGTGTTTGTAGCTATATTTTCATAGCTACAGTATTTCATGAGATACAATAAAGACCAAACTCCAGGTCATGTGAAAGGTAACCAGGCCAATGTAGTTATGCCAGTTATAGACTAAAAACTGCACAGACAGGGAATATCATCTAATCAAATCTATTTCTTCAATTCCCCCAACAAGTTAGTCAATTGACTTTGGCAAACTCTGTTCAGAAGTTCCTTTTTTTAAAAAAAATTAACAAGCATTTATTTTCTCTTTCCTCCATCTCCTCTAATTTCTTAATATTTAACTGGTTTGCTTCCTGCAACTTCTGCCACCTGGGGCTGAACAAAACAAGTCTTTCCAGAAGGAGAGTCCATTAAATATTTCAAGAGAGCTATCATTGTCCTTCAAATCTTTTCTTCTGTAAACTAACCATCCTCAATTTTTAAAATTCATCCTTATATTCACATTGGGTAATTTGGCTGCAGCAATCTTATTTCAACTGCTATCCTCAACAGTTGTTTTACCTTTACTATCTGTTGACCCTGAATATAACACAGATTTGATTACACTTATATAAATGAGTCAGCAATCAGGGAAACTAAGAAGGAGTCAAACTCTTTGGTTTAGCTTCAGGAAACCGATAGGTCTTCCTTCACTTTAGAACACAAATGAAATTATGTAAAATTAAACATAATTATTTATGGGTTGGGATGACCCAGGACTTATAGGTTGAAACTAAAGCCAATGAAAATCATCAATCATAGCAAGTAGGCAAAGACTTTTCTTATGTGAGGACTTACCTTTTCTGGGCCTCGGTTCCTTCATCTATAAAATAAGCAGAATTGATTAGACAACCTCTGAAGTCTCTTTCAGCCTTAATTCTATGATCCTAGAAATCTGGTTGACCTCCCATATCTTCATTCCAGACTGTCATTATCTTTCTTGAAATGTGGTGCCCTTGAGCAGTGTATTACCAGTGTGATCTGATGAAGGTAGAGTTCAGTAGGCACAAGTTTCAAGGTCAAGTAACAGTCATTTTTTTATACCAACAATGTCTATTCCCTGTTGCTTATATATCCTACATAAATGCAGCCCCAAAATAGAAACACTCATGTTCTTAGTGTTATGATGGCTGCCGTAGCTTCTTCCCACTCCATGATTTCTCCTTCCTGCTCCCACCTCCTCAATGATCCCTTCTTTGTTGTGCAAAAGTATCTCCTTTCCTTGGTCTTTTTTCTCTCTACCTTTGACATGATGGTTGATGGAGGTCCTTGAAATGCCTTTGGAGGAACAAACTCTCCATGGATTCATGTTCTATCCCTTACAGTCTCAATTTATGGTCTGTGAAATGCTCACAGCCGAGGATTGGAAGCTGGACGTGGGGAGAAGGAAATATCAGTTTTTAAATTTTATACATTTAAAAAGGGCCATTGGTCATGGAAGGTCATCAGACTAACAAACATTTGCCACAGAATATACTGCTTAGCAGTATCATTTACATTATCATTATGATAACTAGTGAAGGTTAAAGAGCTTCTTGATCACTTAGTAAGGCTAGAATTTGAATAAGGTTGCTGCAGCCAAAATGGACTAGTTGTTGGGAAAATCTGTTCAGAATATACTCCCTGTAGTCTATTGAGTAAATACATTCCTCTTTCAATGCTACCCAGAATTTCATGGTCAGCATGATCTGCCCATGATCTTACTTGGACAAGAAATGGTTGTTAGTGCTACTGTTATGAGGATCCTAAAAGGATACTAGAGATTGTATCAGCTTTGGTACTCACATTTTATCAGTGCCCTCAATTGCTTCTGCCCTCTAACTAGAGGACTGGAGAGTGGAGGAAAAAAACTCCTTCCATAGCTTCTCCTTATAGAGGGCTCAAAATCCCAGTCATTCCATGTGTCCCTCCCACTTTCAGCTTCCTTTTGTATACTGTCTTCCCAATTAGATTATGAGCTCCTTGATGCCAAGGACTGTTTTTCTTTTTTGTTTTCTCAGTGCTTAGCACAATGCCTGGTACACAGTAGCTTCTTAATAAATGTTTATCTCATATCATATTGGTTTCAGGTGTGAAATATGGAAATGGCTGAAACTTCTAGGTCCTGGGTCATCCTATAAATAATTGTTAAATTATCCCATAAATAATTATATTAAATTTAAATTAAATAATAATCCCATAAATAATTATGTTAAAGTTTACAGAATTTCATTTGTATTCTAAAGTAAAGGCAGACCTATTGGTCTCCTGAATATTAGCAAGCTAAACCAAAGGGTTTGACTCTTTCTTAGTTTCTCTGGTTGCTGACTCATTTATATAAGTGTAATCAAACCTGTGTTATATTTAGTTCATCCTGAAAATATTTCTCCGACTTGGCCAAAATAGGCTGTGGAATTCAACCATATAGTAATATGAACAGAGATACATTGCTGTGGTCCAGTATAAAGAACTGTTTTTGATGAATCCCAGCACAAGTCCAGTCAGCCCAGTGTTGCTATATAGCAGTGTTAACATTTCTTAACATTCTGGTTACTTTATGACATACCCACTTGCCTGTGAATTACAGGCTACCAAAAGTAGAAGCTGAGAACTCATTAACTTCCTTTGAAGGCATTTCCAAAATATGGGTGTAAATTGTGGTTCCTGGACTAGTGTGATCTGTACAGACAGGCTCTGCAGATCCAGTCAATAAAATAATAGGTAATCTAGGAAGTAGATGCACATAAGGTAAAATGGGAGATTGGGAAGACATAATAAAAATGATTACTAAGCCATTTTCAGTGATTTTCAGAAAGCCATTGACCAAATAAGATATGAACAAACAGTTCAGATATTCAAAAAGTGGTAGAAGTTGTTTTTTTCAAACTACAGGCCAATGAATTTGATTTAGTTACAGGTGAGATTCTAGAACTCATTAACTAAAGGGATAGTTCGTAAAAATTTAGAAAGGAAATTAGTGATGATAAAGATACAGGATCACTTAATGAAGAATAATTGATCCCATACTGACTTCTTCCCATTTTTATAATTACTAGACTTGTAGATTCAGGTAATTCTGTATTGATTAATCAGTAAACATAAATTAAGCACATTCTATGTGCCTTGTACTGTACTGAGCATTGGGGGGTCAAAAAGAGGCAAAAGACAGTCTCTGCCTTCAAGGAGTTTACAGTCTAACAGGGGAGACAACATGCAAACAAAAATATACAAAGCAAACTAAATATAGAATAAATAGGAACTAATTAGCAGAGAGAAGACACTGACTGGAATGAAGCCATTCTATATCTGTATCTAAGCAAGGCCTAACAAAGTTTCTTGTGAGTTCAGTTAGGTACATTCAGAATGTTCTGGTCCACAGAATAGTGATGAAAGGATTTATTTCAGTCTGGAGGGAGTCTTTTGTGGAATACTCTTGGGATCTTCCCTTGGTCCAGTTCTGTTTAACATTCAAATAATGAACTTAGGTGAAATTTTAGGTGTCATGCTCATTAAATTTGTAGGTAACATGAAATTGGGAGAATAGTGAATAATCTTGAAAGGCTATAACAATGGACCAAATCCAGGAAGTCAAAATTTAGTAGGATGAATGTAAAGCACTATACTTGGGTTAAATTCCCCTGCCCCCAACAACTGCAGAAGTACAGAATAAGGAACTGTCTTCTTACAGCTGTCCCCTCCACTCTCCTGCGCCTGATTCCACACCTTTCCTTTTTTTTACATGATCAGCTAAACACTTTACAGCTATTATCTTATCATTGGATTCTTGCAGCAACCCTAGAAGGTAGGTGTTGTTATTATCCCCATTCTATAGTTGGGGAAACTGAGGCAGACAGCAATTCCATAATCTGGGTCACACAACTTGTAAGTATCTGAGGTCAAATTTGAACTCAGGTCTTCCTAACTCCAGGCCCAGCACTCTATCCACTATACCATGAAACTCCCTGTTAAATCTGCAAGAATAGAACATTCTGCTAATTTTAGTTCTTTCAGTCTTATTTAAAGTTATTCCTGGTGCTCACTCTCTCAAGCTTATCGAGTCTGCTTTGAGGCAGCAACAATACATTGCTATCTATTGCTTATGCATATTGACCGAGATGCATTGATGTGCTTCCTCTGTTATTGGCTGTGCCTGATTTCTTCTGACCCTGTAGTTTAGCTACATCTTCAAAACTATATTCTCCTAGACTCAAATGGCCTTTTAATGTCTGCATTCAGTGCATTATTTTATACGATTAAAGACTAAATTGTTGGATCCTCAGCAGCGTAGAAACCAGATTATTCTTGTGGTGGTTTCATGCTCAAACCACCAGTAATTAGCCTTGAGAGGCTGAATGACACAATCCAAGGCAGCCTCTCTGATCTTGACTACCCTAGCCTGGTCTTTTGAACATATCTGGTGCTAAGACTAACCTCACAATTGCAGTGACCCAGGAAAATCCACTTATTCCCATCACCTCAAGAACACGAGACCACTATAGGCTCTGTGGGAATCAGGGGTAACCATGTGACATTTGTGGGACACTCCTGCTATGCCATGACTACATCTTTCCTACACACATCTTCCCACCACCTCTATTCTTGTAGCTCTTCTCCCAACTTTTAAAAAAAATCACTTGAAATATCCTGTTTAAGGGAATTCCACAGATAATAGGCCGGGTCCTCAGCTACTCTCAAGGGAAAGCAAAAGGCTGAGGAAAAGAAAATGCTTTCTTTCAGAAATGGAGGCTCCAGGTTATAGCCAAGCTGATCCTGGGACCCTAAATATTCTCTGACTAGCGACTTATTGGTAGATATTTACCTATATTGTCATGCATCATTATTCTGTTTCTGGAGTCAGGAAGGCCTCAGACTAGTCTGTGTGACTCTGGGCAAGCCATTAAAAAAAGTCTCTGCCTCAGTTTCCTTATCTATAAAATGCAAATGATAACATCACTTACCTCCCAGGGTTGTTGTGAGGGTCAAATGAGATCAAATGAGAAAACAATTGTAAAGCACTTAGCACAGTGTCTAACACATAGTAAGCACTTTATAAATTTAGTTGTTATTATTATTATTGTTAGTTACCTGTGTCTTGATTTAGTTCTCTTTAAAATGATGGGATTGGACTATATGAGTGCTTTTAAGTTTCTTAATCTATGGTATTATATCAAGGATACATAAGGGCACATTCCCCTGCTGGTTGCCATTTCTGAATGGGAAACAGAATACACCCACACACACACACACATGCATGTGTGCATGCACACAGACTCCACCCATGGAAGGAAAGGTACCTAATAACCCAAACTATCACAGTCACACAAAATCTTTCTGTTTCAGAAGTCTCCTTCCTCCCCAATACCCCTATTAGCTTTTGCATTCAGTCTCTCCTGACAGCATTGTAAAGGCCAATTTAAGGATCCAACAGCAGCAATCTCCATTGCAGCCCATGGCTTTAGTATGCTTCTATTCATAGCCCCTTCCAAACAGAAGCACCAATGTGCTTCCTGATGCCATGGCTACACCTTCTTCCTCCCATTTTGCAGTTTGCCTTTTGCCTTTTACTTTATGCTAACATCCTCCAGCACGACATCAATCCATTCATCAACGCTTTTGATCATTTAATCAGTTAATATTTTACCTAATTGCACTTTTATTTTTCCATCTTCCTCATGAGGACATCCTGAAAAACTTCATCAGATTTGTTGTTGAAAAGTACATTTCTCTGATTAAAAAATAATCCTTTAAGACACAAAAGTAATGAGATTAATGTAGTATGAGTCACTTTAAATTAACCCATGCTAATTGATAGTGATCATTGCTTCACTTTCTGAATGCTTAGAAATAATCCATCTAATAATAATAATAATAATATATATTTTTTAAGCAATTGGGGTTAAGTAACTTGCTCAAGGTTACACGGCCAGTTATTTCTGGGTGTGGTGCTAAGTGTCTGAGCCTGGATTCGATCCCCAGGTCATCCCGACACTGGAGCCGGTGTTCTTACTCACTGAGCCACCTGGCTGCCCCTAAGCAATCAAGGTTAAGTAACTTGCTCAAGGTTACACAGCCAGGTGTTTCTGGGTGGGTGCTAAGTGTCTGAGGCTGGATTCGATCTCCCAGGTCATCCTGACACTGGGCCAGTGCTCTTACTCGCTGTGCTACCTGGCCACCCCCAATAATAATAATCTTGGTAGTTGTGCCATATTACTAAGATATCACACCAAGGTTCGACTTCTTTAATTGCCATTTCTCCCTTTGCTTGGCACTCTGATCTCCTCTTGATCAGTTACTTTTTGCCTGGTGTTCTGGTTCTTGTTGCCACTCTAGACCATGCTGTTTTCTCCAGACCCACACATGGCTTTTCTGTGATTATTGCCTTCTAGCTCCATCTAGAACCACTGATCCACCTTTGTGCCCATCTTATATCTGGCTTTCCTTGTTCTTAAGATTTCCTGGCCTTGGTTCTTTATCTCATGTTCATGTCTTCTCTCATCACTGCCATTCTTAGTTCTGACATTCTAAAAAGGTAGGCATTACCCAGACATATCTGTCTAGGAATTTTATACATATGCACCTACACATACAAAATGTCAGTAAACAGAGTGCCCTCATTCTTACTCCTTTATTCTTTTCTCAAATATAAAATGGTAGATGTGATCTGCATCCTAAAAGGTCTGAGTGTTGGAGGTTCTCTGAAAACTCCTTTAGATCAAGGGTCAGGGACAGATGGAAAAGGCCCTTTAGCTTATTCCTAAAGATGTGAAGGAATGAAGTGAATTGGGGTGTGGAGGTGGGGAGAAGCATTGAATACCACTAAGGAAAGTCAAATGAGTTTTCAGAAATTCAAAACTGTACTCTTATTGCACTCATATGAGAGTATAATTGGATCTCTTCTAGGTCAAAGGTCAGAGGAAAAGAAGGTAGAGGAGAGGCAGCAAGATGTGGAGAAAGGAGTGAATGACTTAGCCAAAAGAACTGCATTCAAATCCCGTCTCAGACATTCACTAACTCTTTGACTTTGAGCAAGTCACTGAACCTTTTTAAAGTCTTAGTTTTCTCATCTGTACAATGGAGGAAAGACAATAATTACACTATCTACTTCATGGAGTTGTTCCAAGGAAAATACATTTCTTAGGTCTTTAGATAATCCTCAGGTGCCATTGGGCCTGAAATATTACTTGTACATTGTCCCTGATATATATTTTCCCTGCTGTGGTCAGCTTCTTTTAATCAGAGAACCACATTCCTAGACACACCCAAGGAAATGGGAGTTTCTGGAATAACTAAAATCTTTGCAAAAGTAGGAAGTAGTTGGGAGAGCTGAGTGAAGAGGACCAAGGAAGAAGGATTGCTTAAGGAAGGAAACCAAAAAACCCAAACTCAGCATATTTCAGGATATTCAGAGGTGGCTACTGGCAAGCTTGATGTAACTCAAAGAATACCATACCATAAACATGATAGAAACCTCAATCCTGCCACTAATTCTTGATGTGATTTTAAGTCCCCTAACCTCTCTATCTCTCAGTTACTCCATCTGTAAAATGGGGATAGAATCTATTTCAGAGGGCTTTTGGTGGGTATAATGCATTAAATGTGAAAACACTTTGAAAAGTACAAAAAATATAAAGAAAGCTGGATTTGTTGTCAAAGTTCTGGGTTTGAATCCTGATTTTGAATTTTTAGCTTTGTGATCTTGATCAATCATTTATTCTTTCTAGGCTTTAGTTTACTTCCCTGTAAATGATGGGATTGGACTAGATGACCTTTAAAGTTCCTTCCAGCTTTAAGTCTTATGATCTTATAAAGGTGATAGGAAAGTTTGAAGCATTATTATTGTTTTTTTTTGTGTCTGTAGCTCTGTCTGGGAAATAACCCAAGACAGAGTAGCCTAGATTTCTCCCAACAAATTTTCATTTAAGGGAAAATAAAGCAGGAGAGGTAGAGAAGACAGAAGAAACTGAGACACAGGGAGGTTGCAGACATCCTAGGATTATTCAATCATGTGGCTCTAATGAAACACAGGAGCAATAGAGATGGGAAAGACACTTACCTTCTGGCAACAATTCAGGGTCTTCTAGAGGAATTACCCTTTATTCCTAGTCACTGTGTCTGGGAGTTCCTTAAGAAATCCCAACAATTATAATTATCTCATTTTTTTCTTTTCTCCTTCCTTCCTTCTTTCCTTCCCTTCCTTCCTTCTTTCCTTCCTTCCTTCCCTTTCTCTCTCTCTCCCTCCTTCCCTTCCCCTTTTTCTTTCCTGTCTGTATTTCCTTTCCTCTTTCCAGTCTCCCAGAGTTAGGAAAAATGGTGATGGGAAATGTTTTCTTGCCTATTCTCCAAACTCATTAACCCTCTAAAGCCTGCTGATGCCTCCAAGCTTTTACCCCTAATCCCTTAATTCTTATCTATACCTCCAGACTTTGACCTCTATGCCTCCCATCCTAGTATGAGTGAGATGTGAAAACAGAAATAGTGGAAATGGAGAGATTATTCTTTGTATGGCAAATTCATAATGCCTCCCCCCAGCTCTTGTCCTTTATGTACCTGATAAGCTCATCTACTTCAGTTATTTCATAGTAGCCTTGTATTTGGCCTGTGTCTAACACTTCAGCAGAGCCCAGGATGGGTCTGTGTTACTCACTTGAGAGGAACTCTGGCCTGGATTACAATGACTTTTTTTTTTTAGCTGTTCCTAGAGACCATAGGGATGGGGAATTCTCCAGGGTAGCTCTTTCTTGAGAGTCATATGTAAAATCACAAAACTATCTCCTGTCAGGAGGGTAAGATGGGATTCCTGAAGACTCTCTATCCTCATGATTGGAAGAAAGTTTTAGCCACAGCTTCCACCTTCTGAGCAGATGGCTGGGCAGGTAATTAGAGCTCAGGGGACCAGTATTAGCATACTGTGTTTGGACCCAGGAGAGACTGAAGGAGCATACCAGTTTGCCCATTCCCTTGTATCTTTTTTTTTTAATTTTTTGGTCTTTATTAATTTGTTTGTTTGCTTTTAGTTTACCAGATTCAGTTCCACAATATCTTGAGTTTCAAATTTTCTCTCCCTTCCTCCCCCCCCCCCCCACATGGCGGCATACAATCAAGTATAGGATCTGCAAATACTTTTACATTAGACATTAGTCAGGTTATAAAGAAGGATTGTATCAGATGGAATAAACAATGGGAAAGAGGAAACAAAACCAACCAAGAAAAAGAAAAAGAGCAGGTAGTTTGCTTCAATCTGGATTCAAACTCAGTTCTTTCTCTGGATGTAGACATCACTCTCCATCTTTTGGGGTTGACTTATAACCCTGCATTACTGAGAAGAGTCCAATCTATCAAAGTTGGTTGTCACACATACATTGTGTCTGTAATTGTGTACAGATTTCTCCTGGTTCTACTCTTCTCACTCAGCATCAGTTTGAATAAGTCTCTCCAGGTAAAATACGAAGTCCATCTGCTCCTCGTTTCTTATAGGACAATAGTATTCCATTACATGCATATACCACAACTTGTTCAGCCATTGCCAAATTGATGGGCATCCCCTTAATTTCCAATTCTTTGCCACCACAAAAAGAGCTGCTATAAATATTTTTGTACATATGGGTATTCCTCCCACTTCTATGATCTCTTTGGGGTACAACCCTAGAAGTGGTATTGCTGGGTCAAAGGGTATGAAATTGTTTATAGCCCTTTGGACATAATTCTAGATTGCTCTCCAGAATGGTTAGATAAGTTCACAACTCCACCAGCAATGCATTAGTGTTCCAATTTATCCACATCCTCTCCAGCATTTGTCATTTTCCTGTTTGTCATCTTAGCCAATCTGACTGGAGAGATGTGGTACCTTAGAGTTGTTTTGATCTGCATTTCTCTAATCAATAGTGATTTAGAGCATTTTTTTTCATATGCTTATATATATCATTAATTTCTTCCTCTGAAAACTGCCTGTTCATATCCTTTGACCATTTATCAACTGGGGAATGACTTGTATTCTTATAGATTTGACTCAATTCTCTGTATATTTTAGAAATTAGTCCTTTATCAGAGACATAGGTTATAAAAATTCTTCCCCAATCTTCCACTTCCCTCCTAATCTTGGTTACACTGGCTTTATCTGTACAGAACCTTTTTAATTTAATGTAATCAAAATTATTCATTTTGCATTTTATAATGCTCTCTAATTCTTGTTTGGTCATAAAGTCTCCCTCTCCACAAATCTGACAGGTAAACGATTCCTTGCTTTCCCAGATTGTTTACAGTATCAGCCTTTATACCTAGATCATGCACCTATTTAGACTTGATTTTGGTATATCATCCCCTTGTATCTTTGCCATATTTCTGACTTGGCATGGGCATGTCTGCACTGCATCTTATAAATCACATTGGGTAGGGAAAGCTATCAATTGTCCAGGTAAAAGACAGTCAATGGGCAACATTATCAAAGTAATCACTGGGTACATTGCATGGATATTATGCTTATAAAACATGGTTTTGGGATTACAAGTGACCAAAAGTTGTGTGAAATGATGTTTCCTGTTGCCTTTGGAAAAAGAGTAAAAACCATCTCTATTAACCTCTCTAGTTACTTTCATTTATAGTGAGAATGTCAGTTGATAAGATTCTGATCCAAATACCCTCAGCCCTTTCCTTATCTCTACAGAGTATGGGGCAAACCCTGTAGCCCCAGAGATACTCTGCTTTGCAAAATGATCTCAAATTGCTCAGTATTCGCAGAGGAAGAGGCAATGAATGGAAATGGAAAAAAAGCCACCCAGAAATGATATTTGGGAAGAGTTGCTCCCTCCTTCAGTGTTCCATAGCTTCTCAAAAACATTTACTGAGAAATTCTGATTTCCATGAAACTAGGAGTGCCATAGTGAATACATCTCCTTTCTTCTTCTATGGCAGAGTCACCAGAGGAAAGAAATCCTTCCTCATCAGTGACATTGTCTCATTCCTTTCAGCAGCATGGGAGTAGATGAGGGAAGTTTATGATTACAACAGGGACATAAGTACTAGGGGCCTCAGATAACATTCTGGGGTCTGCCGGGAGCCTTTTGCTTTAATCAGAAGAGTTACATTTTTCCCAGAAGGCAATTCAAGGCACAGTTTTCCCTGTTGCACCTAGTGAGGGTATAGGGAAACAGGATTAGTGGAGTCCTCTTTGTGAGAAAGTTTACTGTAGAGCCTAGAATTTTAGCCAGTTCTCTATCAGGAATAAATATTCTCCATATTCTATGGTACTGAGTTCTGTCTTTTAAAATTTTTTTTTAATTTTTAATTTTTTTCTTTTTGGAGGGGGGAAGGCAGGGCAATTGGGGTTAAGTGACTTGTCCAAGGTCACATGTTTTTGAACTCAGGTCCTCCTGACTCCAGGACCAGTGATCTATTCACTCCGCCACCTAGCCGCCCCGCCCCCTAACCCCCCCCCCCCCCCCCCCCCCCCCCCCCCCCCCCCCCCCCCCCCTATCCTACTGACGCGACCCCCGGTTTATTTACACAAGCTTTGGTATAGGATACTTTGTTTCTGATATGCAGTCCAAAAGTCAACACTTAGGACTGAACATGGAACAACTGATTGACTTAAGATCGGAAAAGGAGTATGACAAGGCTGCATATTGTCACCTTGTTTATTTCACTTTTGTGCAGAGTTCATCATGCAAAATACCCGGCTGTATGAGTCAAAATCTGGAATTAAGGTTACTGGGAGAAATATCTACAATCTCAAATATATAGATGATACCACTCTGCCGGCAGAAAGTGAAGAAGAATTAGGAAGCCTCCTGATGAGGGTGAAAGAACAAAGTGTAAAAGCTGGCTTGAAGCTTAACATAAAAAGACCTAAGATCCTGGCAACTGATTCCATCATTTTCTGGCAAACAGAATGTAATGGGAATGTAAATTTTAAAGGTCTTCCCTGCCCCTAGGCTAAAGTGCACCTGGAGCCTGGGGTGGGAGGCTTGTTTTTCAGTAGATACTTTTTGATTGGTCAGTGGGTCCAGAAGGTTGTTACATTCTCTGAGCCAGGAGAAGGCTATATAAGCCCTGATGTGTAGCTTTGTTTTTGGGGCTCACTCTGAGAAGTGTTCTGTGATTTGATATGGATTCTGGGGAGCCGTTGTTGAGAGCCTCCCGGCTTTGAAAAACCCAGATGTTGATTGGGTATGGATGTAATGGTTGGACAGTTTGGAAAGCTGTCTACTTGATCTGTTTCTGTCTTGATAATTCTGCCTGTATACTTTGAAGTTCAGGGTGCTGACCTCTTTCCCCTGAACTAGGTAAATGATACATATTTGACTGATTAAAGTAAGCTTGTTAACCCATTTTGAGTTGCTTTCCTTTAACAAAGCAGATCTAAGAACCTGTGTTGGCAGACACCCTGAGGACACTTGGGGTGCTTGCTGCTACACAGAGGGAGAAGAAATGGAAGCAGTGTCAAGTCTTGGGCTCAAAGATTACAGTAACAGTTACTTCAACCATGAAATTAAAGGACACTTGTCCCTTGGAAGGAAAGTTTTGGCAAATCTTAATAGTATACTAAAAAGCAGAGACATTGCCTTGCTGACAGTGGTCCAGATAGTCAAAGCTATAGTTTTTCAAGTAGCCATACATAGCTATGAGAGTTGGACTATAAGGAAAACTGAGTGCCCCAGAGTTGACACTTTCAAATTGTAGTGATAGAGGACTTTTAAGAGTCCCTTGGACAGCAAGGAGATTGAATCAGTCAATACTTAAATTAATTCAGGCTATTCACTGACAGGTCAAATACTGATGCTGAAGCTTAAATACTTTGGCCATATAATGAGGAAATGGGAGTTATTGCGAAAGGCCCAAATGTTGGAAAGATTGATGGCAAAAGGAAAAGGGGATGGCAGAGGATGAGGTGGATAGTGTTATGGAAAGAACAAACCTGAACTTGGACAGACTTTAAGGGATAAAGGGGGATAGAAGAGCCTGGCGTGCTATGGTCCATGGGCTCACAAACTGAACAATAAAAACAACACTTTGTTTCCTCATGGCATGCAGGGAACTGTGTATTTCTGAAAACTATGGAAACAAAGCATTAACTCTGGAAGGTTCCATCATGGTAGAAGGATTTCAGACATATAACCAGCAACAAACAGTTTCTACTTTCTAAGGACCTGCCTATCCAAGTATCACACAGGGGCCCATGGCCAGCAATCTGGCTGATTGAAACAAGCAAACAAAAAAATAGACAATCACCTTCAGTCCTATGTGACCTTCTGTTGCTGCAGTGACTATGGAAGAGTGGCAAGAAGGGGGCTGGAGGATGGTAAAAATCACACATTCTTCATGCCACTTATAAAGATGAACTGAGGTGTTTGTCTAAATGTGGGTTCTTTGTTAAATGTCTGAAGACTAGACATATTACAAGAGCAACTGAATTACACCAATTCACATTCAGTCAACAAGAATTTATTAAGCACTTACTACGTACCAAGCACTATGCTATAAATAAAAGCAGAAGGCAAAAGAAAAACAATTCTCAAGTTACGTAAATAAAGGAATTGGTTTTATCCTGCCTCCAAAGATAACAGAAAACATGATTTTTGGTCATCTTGTAGTAGAGTATACATAAGTATTTGCAAAGTGACCACCATGAAAATAATTGTAGCTTCTGTGCCAACATCTGGTGCAGAGGATAGATACCAAGAAAAATTCTATGTAGAAATCAATAAAATCCTCTAAATTTAATCAATTTATGCTTTAATGCTTAGTGATTTTAATTCAGAGGTAGCTATAGAGGAAGGCAGTGAAAAATTTGGTTCAGGAACAAGAAATGATGGAGTTCAAAGATGCAGATTACTCAAATGCTTCTTGCCATTTTATTATGAATATTTTAGTCAAGGAAAAGAATTAGAGGGTGCTGGATATATTGAACATCAAATAGTATCATAAAAATCAATATGCTATTTTAACCAACAGGAAGTAACTTACTTATGTGAGAGTCATTCCAGAATTTGCTGTCTTTATGTCACTAGGCCATTCTCTTATTAGTGGAAAGACCAAAAAGTAATATAAAATTAGGAGAAAGAATAAAAATGAGAAAGAAGATATAGCATAAAATTAAAAAATTTTAATCTGTTGTATTTAAAGGAATAGGATAGGAAATTCATAAAGAACTAGAATTGACAACA
Organism: Petaurus breviceps papuanus; assembly: GCF_028583685.1. Classification (NCBI taxonomy): domain Eukaryota; kingdom Metazoa; phylum Chordata; class Mammalia; order Diprotodontia; family Petauridae; genus Petaurus; species Petaurus breviceps. Next base: position 21,452,906 of record NW_027185754.1, on the reverse strand, counting down.
ATTACAACCATTCCTAAAGAAGTTAATGTAAATTAATTACTAAAACCAGGAGAACAAAAGAACCTAGAAATTGCTTCAACTTGATCTTGCAAGAGAAGAGATTTATCAGTCAAGGCCAGCAACAATTTGGAATAGAAATTCATTTGTAAATTTGTGAAGAAAAGGATTACTGATGATTTTATGCAGTATTGCCCCATGAGATAGTGTGCTGATTGTATCAAGTATTGTAACATTATAGAGCCCTCAAATGAGATTGGTATTTACTCAGAAGAGTTTAGCTCTATACATAAAGAAGACAAAAATCAAGTGGATGAAGATTGTTTGCTATTGGGAATTTAATGTATTCAGTTGAAAGGATAACCAACAGAGTAGGTATATTATTACTTATAGAGAGAGTTACCAGCACAAGGCAACTTCTGCCTCTTGCTGCCTGCCCAGTTTTCCAACTGGGATGTAAAGAACCTTCTGGGTAAAGAAGAGCAACCCTCTTTTCAATTCCAGGGTTCCCATCTCCTGCTTCCCCTCTCCTTTGAGGGCAGAGGAATGCTATCCTTGATGCAATGATGAACATTCTCACCACTGGTAATACCATTCATATCCCAGGGACACTGAACTCCTGTAGATCACCACTGAAATCCCATTCTACACTGCCTGTCACCTGATTCCTCATGCCTAACCTCCTCAAATCTCACCATAAAGTTTCATCCTAACTTTACCATTCCTTCCACTGTATTCTCTGGAAAGCCTGTTCCATAGGCAACAAACTTCCCTTCGTCTTAAGTCTTTTCTTCTCCCATCTCTTCCATCTATTAGCATTTACTGAAACCTGACTCCTCCCAGATGACACAGTCTCTCTGGTTGCCCTTTCCAGTACTGGTTGCACCTTCATTTATTCTCCTCTACTCATTCTTCTAGGTGGAGGAGCTGGAATACTCCTTTCTCCCCATTGTCACTTATAGGTTCTCCTCCTTTCTCCCTCACTCAGTAACCTTTCTTCTTTTAAAATTCATGCTATTCATATCTCCTATCCAATCAAAATCCTGGTAGTTGTTGACTGCAGACCCCCTCTGTCACTCCCCTTCCTTTCTCAATAAGTTTGCTACCTGGTTCACAATTTTTCTCTCCTTACCAATCCCCTTACTCATACTAGGAGACTTCAACATATGCCGTGTTTCCCCAATAATAAGACCTATCCCAAAAATAAGCCCTCCCCTTACTGTGTAAGATTCCTCTAAAATAAGCCCTCCCCCGAAAATAAGCCCTATTGAGATTGCTACTATAGTGAAGGTGATCCCCTGCGCTACACGCTACATTACGGTACCCTCTGTATGCACTGTTCCCCCCCCCCCCCGTGAAACGCACGCCGCGCTCCGAGCTGCATCCAATCAGAGCTGCAGCAGTGAGCGCGTCATCCTGTTCTTCCCCAGTGATTTGCTTATTGAATAAAGGTACATTTTTTTGTTCACATTTACCTGTTTATTAAAATTGCTGTTAATGTTCATTAAAATAAGCCCTCCCCTGAAAATAAGCCCTCTGGTGTTTTTCTGTCCAAAAAAATAATAAGACAGTGTTTTATTATCAGGGAAACACGGTACATTGATATTCCCTCAAATACCCTAACCACTCAGTTTCTTTACCTATCCATTTCCCATGAGCTACTTCTCCACCTCACCTTAGCCAAACACAAAAATGGTTATTTCCTTGATCTTGTCATCACCTACAACGTACTACTTCCATGTTCAAAAATGCTGAAATCCCCTTATCTGATCATAATCTATTGACTTTTAAAAATCATTTCCTCTTCCTTACAAAAACCCAACTCTTCATCTGTACTGTGACCTCTAATGCCCTGATCCTTTAATTCTCTTCCAGACCACTTCCCTTGCAGTAGCCACTCTCTTCTATTCTCCCCCTATTGGGCCCCTGGTGAGCCAATTTAACTCCACACTGTCATCTTGTCTTGAATTCCTAGCCCCATTATCATATCACTAATTATGCCCAGTCAAGCCTCAGCCATGGATCACTCTAGTCATTAATTTCTCTTGCTCCTATACAGCTACTGTTGAATAAAGGTAGAGCAAATCATGCAACTGTTCTGAATATGTCCCCTATAAATTTATGTTCCAACACCTCAGTTGGGCCCTCACTGCTGCTTGGCAATCCTACAATACTTTTTTTATTAACTCATTGTCCCACTCTCCACATTAGCTCTTTCAAACCTTTTCATTCCTACTCAAACCTCCAATAGTTCTTCCTCTACCTACTCTCTCAGCTGAGAAATTTGTCTCATATTTTACAGAAAAATTGAATCATTCACCCTGAACTCCCTTTTGTTGCCTCTTCCTCATCTCCTATCCCTCAGATGCCTCATGCCACTTTCTCCTTATAGATGAGGAAACTGAGACAAACAAGGTTAAGTGACTTGCCCAGGGTCACATAGCTAGTAAGTGTCCGAGGTCACATTGGAATTCAGGTCTTCCCGACTCCAGGCCTGGTACTCTATCCACTGTGCCACCTTGCTGTCCTGCCTAGAATATAGTAGATGCTTAATAAATGCTTATTGATTGTAGGGATGAATTGGGTTGCTGTTTACTCTATATAGCTCCTCTGTTCTGTTGATTGGCATCATGGAATTGATTTGAGGACATACAGACTGACAACCAGGGTATTAACAGGAGTTAGAAGGCATTTTATAACCCAACTTAGACTGGAACCAGGGACAAGAAGTCAGCAGCATGAAGACAATTAAAATGATAGACTCATGAAGTGAAGGCTGCGCCACCTTCCTCCACATACATGTAATATGGGGTAGGAGCTGTTATTGTGTGACTCAAAGGGAGGTGAATTAGACATCTCTGGCCTTTTCTCCTTCTACTTTACTCCAAGAGAGACTTTAATTCCTGCTGGGGGGGGGGAAGCATGGTCTTGGAGCTAGAAGCTTAGCCTACTTCTCACAGATGCCTTATGCCACTGTTTCCTCCTTTATTCCTCCTCAGACAGAAGGTTACTGGGTTAGAATTGTATCTATTTGCTCTCTTAAATATTATTTGTATAGGGAACATGGTTTTCATGTTCAAGCTAAATTACTGATGACCATTAATAGGGGAAAAGAGGACCACAAACTTTATATCCAAGACTTGACTCCCTTTCCACCAAATACCAGTTCTATAATGAGCACAGATAGAAGACAGCAAAGAAATTAATTTATCCAAGTTGATAGCAAAGTAGAAATCAGAGAAAGGCTCCATAGGAGAGTATATACCATATAATAAAGAGTGAAAGACTTCTTTCATTGGGAGCAGGGTAACTTAGATCAACCAAAAGAGTCCCAGATCTCACTTAGAGGGAAATTCTCCAAAGTCTCTAGCATAGAAAGCTGGAGATAGAGACATGATGGAGATTGCTAGCTTTTCTCAGGTTGGCTTCTTTCTAGAGTCTTATTATTCCTTCAGCAACATGGGGTTAGTATTGTCCATCTTCTTTCAAAGCTGAAAGCCAGAACCACCCGAAGTGACTACAAATCCCAAAGAGATTGAAGACACAACATGAAGAGTGAAGAGACTCTCCTCTTTTTTTCTTTCCAGTTCCATCCTGCCTCTCACACAGTCCTGGGGAATTGATCTCTACCAATGAGGAAAGAGTTCCATACCACTAGGCTTTGGGACTTGGGTTACACTAATATTAAACTGGGGTTTTTGCTGGATTTTTTGTTGGTTGTGTGGCTTGCTGTAATTGCTCAAAGCCCTAGACTTTAGACTAAAAGTGTAGCCCTCCCTGATTATGGAAAGGCTTATTAGCTACTGTATCCCCAGAAAATGCTAGAAGAGAGCAATGAGCCAGAAGAGGTTGAATAGTTGAAGATCAGCAAATGGTAGCACCTGGTACTCCACTGGATATTATATTATTTCTGCTTTTTTGATTGCTGAGCCAATTTATTTCTATCCATATGTAGATTTCAGGGACTTCCCAGGTAAAGCTCATATCTATTTTCTCCTATTGCCTTGCTACCATTGCTTTCTCTGTGATTTGCTGGAATTCTTGGTAAGAGAGGAGTAGATCTAACAGATATCCTTTCTATTATTCTATTCAGGGATTTGATGTAAGCACCACTAGGTCCTCCTTATTTCCCAGGAATTCAGTCATCTCTATATGATTCCAAGATCTATATCCAACCATCGCCTCTCATCTGAGCACCAATCTTGCATTACCAGTTGGACATGTTGAACTGTACACCCTATATCCATCTCAGACTCAGCGTGTCCACCTCATTATCTTCCTGCAAATCTGCTCTTTTTCTAAACTTCCCTATTGTTGTTAAGAGAACAAATATCCTTCCTGTCACTGAGGCTTGCAAACTTGGCATTGTGCTGAACTCCTCACTAATACTCACCCCGCAAATCCAATCTCTTCTTAAGTCTTGTAATTTCTACCTTCACAACATCTCTTATATATGTTCCATCTTCTCTACTTACCTGCCATACTAGTGAAGGTCCTCATCATTTTGTTCCTGGAATATTGCAATAGCCTGTTGGTTTGTCTCCCTGCCTCAAGCTTCTTTCCACTCCACTCTAACCTCCACTCAACTGCCAAAGTGATCTTCCTAAGGCTCAGGTCTGACCATGCAACCTACCCCTCCCTCCACTCAGTAAATTTTAGTGTCTCCTTATAACTTCTAAACATAAAATCCTTTGTTTGGCATCTAAATTGCTGGAGAATCTGTCCCCTCCCTACACGTCCAGTATTCTTATACTTCATTGAATAGCATGTGCTCTATGACAGTGTGACACTGGCCTTCTTGCTGTTCTTCACACATGACCTTCAGTCTCTTGACTCTGACTTTTCACTGACTCTTCCCCAATCCTAGAATGTTCCACCTCAACATCTCCATCTCCTGGCTTTACTTGCTTCTTCAAGACTCAGCCCAAACCTTACCATTTCAGCAGTCCCTTCCTGATCAACTTTACCCTCGTTTGATAGTGTCTCCCCTCTGAGAATGCTTTCCATTTACTCTTTATATATCTTGTATATACAATTTTTTTTTCATACTGTCTCTTCCATTAGAATGTGAGCTATTTAAAGGCAGGGACTGTATTTTTGCCTTTCTTTGTGTCTCCGGAGCTTAGCTTTATGTCTGACACATAGTAAGTGCTTGATTAATGCTTGTTGACAGAAAGACCTTTAGCTGAGTTGTGACAAAAATGCAAGAATTTTTCAAGTTCTGAAATTCCAACACAGACCTTGAATGCTTTTGGCTCACCAAAGGTTCTTAAACTCATGTAAATACTGTTATTTAAAAAGGAAATTGAGGTCTCTATTTCCTTGTTATTTAACTTTTCTCCCTACTGTATTTTACCTCTTGATAATTTCCACATTGAGGAGTTCTAAGTACTCCAGTTTTTCTCTCCTTTGCATGTCTGCTTGCATTTTTCTGTCAATCATCCCTCTTGCTGCCCATGTGTCTCTCCAGGCTCTTCCTTGAGCTTATATTTTCTTACACAATTTATTTTTCTTCATTTAGGAGTTAATCCTTCAAGTTCTGGTGTGTACTGTCCCCTTCAAGGGAAGGTCAGTGGAGACTAAACAACTCCTGTCCCATTTTCAAAGAGCTCTGATTCTCCAATGCAATTATACAACCTCTTGTGATATTTTGGACACCTCTTTAAGCAGTTAGAATGTAATCCAAACTAATTAACTAATTTACTTCATAACCACAGTAACATTCATTCTTGCCAATGTCACAATTAGCTGTAGTTGTAAACAATCATCGGGGAATTTCATGTTGTGTGAAATCAGAAATATTACCTGAGAAGAAAAACTTAGTAATTTACTGTAACTATATTTGAATAATAATCTTAATAATATTTTCTACATTCTCAAAATTTGAATTGGCAATTAAAAATATTTATGATTATACAGATATTTAAATACAGTTATTTACCATTAGGATGAAATGACATGCTCCTGTGGAATTGAAAGTATCTTGAAAATTAGAATTTTTAAAAATTCACTTTTAAATCCTGTAGGAAAATGAAACAAAACAAAAAAGGTGAAATATCATTTCAGTTCAAAATGTTAACATAGCTCCTTTCTTATGTTGGAATCTAGGTGATTAGGGACATGCTGGGGGGTGGTGAACTTCACAGGCTATGTCTTTCACTTGACTAGTGAACTCTTTCAGTGCCTTCTTTGTACCTCCTAGCATTCCTTCATTCTTTCTTCAAGTTTTCCAGGGCCAATATGGGGGCAGGGTTGTACTAGAGACTATTTGGGATATTTGCTTTGATACTTCTTCAATGAATGTGTAATCTCATCCTGCTAATACCTTGAATAGATTGTAGTTGGTACCTTCCCATATTCCAGAGATAATTGCTGAGTTTGAATATACTAGAGCCATAATTCCTGCTTTTCTATTGACACCATCAATTTTCTTTAAAAAAGTTTAGTAATATCTTTTGTTTTTACATTGACTAAATTTCTCTTCCCAATTGTTCCCAAGAGCTATACCACATAACAAAGAATTTTTTTAAAAAGAAAAACATGAAGAAGAGAAAAAAATCAGTAAAACTAATCAATATATTGAAAAAAATATGACAATATATGCTACATTCCAAAACTGTGGACACCCTACTTGCCTCTGTAAAGGAGTGAAGGGGAAATGTCTTCTCATATCTCTTCTTTGAAATCAAGCTTTCTATAATGTAACAATCATTTTCAATTATTTTGTGCTTGTTCTTCATATTTATATTGTAGTAGTAATGTATATTGATTTATTGGCTCTGATTACTTCACTTTGCATCAGTTCATGTCAGTCTTTTTACAATTTTATGTTGATCTGTATTCATCACATTCATCATTTCTTACAGCATAATAATATTCCATTATATTCATGTACGACAATATATTTATTCATTCTCCATTTGATGAGCACTTCATTTGTTTCCAGTTTTCCCAGACCTTAGCAAAAGACCTAGAACATAATAGGCGTTTAATAAATGCTTATTGAACTGTTGTTTGCTTCCACAAAACAAAGTTCTGCGTTTTTTTTATCAAACCTGTTTGTCATCTTTGCCAGTTTGCTGGATGGGAACTAAACTTCAGGGTTATTTTGATTTATCTTTTTTATAATAATTTGGATCATTCTTTCATAGGGTTGTGAATAGTTTGTAATTCTTATTTTAGTACAGTTTGCTCATATCCTTTGACTGCATAACTACTGGGGTATAGCTTTTGGTCTATATTTTTCTTTTAGTTATCTAAGTATTTTGGATTCTAAATTCATTCAAGAAATTTAATACAAAGATCTTCCCCCTTCCATTTAACTACTTCCTTTTCCCTAGAAAGTTATTTTCTATATAGAGAAGCTTTTCAGTTTCCTGTGATCAAAAATTTATTTTTTTTTCAATTGTCTCTATACCTTGTTCAATTAAGAACATGTACCACCCACAGCTGTGAAAAGTATTTGATCTGCTTCTCATATAATTTGTTTATAGTCAGAACTTTAGCATTTGGATTGTGTATCCATTTTGAATACATCATTGAATATAGTATAAGGCAATAACATCAGAAACATTCTTTGGAAACTTCAAGTTCACTTTTAAGCATCCCAAATACATCTAGTCCTCATCACTCAATTGACTGAGTCTTGACCCTTTCATAATCTGAAAATATGTTTTCCATAGATGTTTCTCAAAGAATAAATGACTGGGATACAATGGTAGAAGTCAGCCTACCATACAACATAGCAGGAAACTACTATTTTTTACTTTTCAACATCATTTCTGCTTATGGTCCTTTGAATCTAGGTGGAATGACCCATGAATAACTGCCCTGTTTTAGTTTAGGTTACCAATTTTTTCTAGTCACCGAGGTTTGCAACCTTATAGTCATCCTTATCTTCTCTTCTCTTCTCACCCTTAATATCTTGCCATTTTTCTCTCTCCACAACAGTTCTCACACATTTGGTCTTTTCTCACTCAGCCACTACCTTAGTTCAGGATCTCATCACTTTTTGCCTAAACTATTGCAATGACCTCCTAATTTTCCAACTTCATTTCACTCTTCAATCCATCCTCCACACAACTGCCCTAAGGAATGGACCCTTTTTGTGCTGCCACCTCTTCCCTACCCCATTGTACATGTTGTCTTCTGCAATTGAATCAGAACTCCTTGAGAGTAGCTTTTGTTTAATTTTTTGTCATCATACCCTCAGCACCTCAAAGAGTCTCTTACTAAATATTTATCAGCTGATCAGTTGATTAATCAGAATGTCATCTCAATATAGGTTTCTGGCTAGATGAATGGCTAAATGAAAATAACATTTAGGGGGAAAAACAGGATCCAAGGGTTGGAAATTCTACAATAACTTAAATCATTCATTGTGGAAGAAAGGAAACTGAGGGAAGTTTCAATGAAGGCTATAGGTTAGGAAGGGGCTTATTGATCTAAAGTTGTTGATTTACTTTTCTCCATCCACACTGAACACAAGAAGAGATCTATGTTTATGAAAAGATTCTCTTTTCTTTTTTCACTACCAGTTGAAAGACAGAGAAGTCATGTTGTATAGTATTCTAGAGTGCCAGCTTTTGAACCAGTAATAATGATAATGTTTTTCTTTTGACTGAACTTATAATTTCAAAAGTATAGGAATATTTAGCTTAAGAATTCCATCTACTAATGAAAATTAGTATGTTGTACAATTTATAATCTTAGAGAATTTTCTGAGGCACTAAAAGGTTAAGTGATTTGCCCAGGGTTGCACAGCCAGTATGTGTCAAAGGCAAGACTTGAACCTGTTCTTTCCTTTCTACAAGGCTAACTCTCCAACAGCTGTCACTTTGCCACTAAAAATAATAGTTTTAACTCACATATGTAAAACTCTTTAAAGTTGGCAAAATGCATTATAGGAAGAAACGGGTTCATGTCTTATCTGACATATTTTAGATTGGTGACTATGGGTTCATGTGGCAAGTTACTTGACCTATCAGTATTCCAAGAAACCCTTTTAGACTTTAAGTTACAAAAGAGTTGCTGATCTACTCTAGTAAAGAAGTTTTTACACTGGGGAGTCCCCTGTTATGATGAAATCATAGATCAAGAACAAATATGTATCTTTGTGTGTGTATATGTATTTATGTGAATCACCAGCAATTGTTATGCTGAGCTGATGAACAGGTAACACTTTTATCAGTCTTTCTTCATATTCTTCCCAAAGACGATGAAGTCATCAAGGTATACCAATACCTTCAAGTAGTTTGTGTTTCTAACTATTGTGTTTCTTAATCACCATCAAGTGAGAAGTGCCTCTGAGATGCCTTGGGACATATATTAAAGCTAGCAAAATCCACTGGGCAGATGAAAACTGTCTGCTTTTGTCAGAAATCTGTTATTAGCCTCAGCAAAAGTTCAACATTGAGAAATGCTGGCCGCCTAACAAACAGTCATGGGCATCTGGAACTCTTGATGTGATGTAGTGATGAACCACTTTGAATCCTTTGTCCAAAGTCTAGTAGCCTGCACACAGTCATATCTTTCCATTCTTCATCCCTATGTCTATTCTAGATTCTGCATATAGGCTGTTGGACTATGTGAAGATGCCATTGACTAGAAATATCTTGAGATAGCTTCTTCGATCTCCTATCATAGATAAATAAATATATATTCATATAAATATGTATTTATACAAATAAATATATATCCAGATTTTTCCTGGAACAGTAGGAAATCTGAATTGCATTCTGTGAACTTTTCCTTGTCCACATCTTGCATCCTTCATATGCAATGAAAACATGCTTTCTCTTTTTCTGAGCATCAACCTCAATCAGTTCTGCCATTTTTCTGGTACTGTGAAATCAGCAAAGTTAAATTTCTTGGGATTCACTTCAGAGATTGGGAGACTGGTACACTCATGATAGTTGTTGATGTTGCTTGCCTCTCTCCTTTAGGCTTCTATACATCTATATTGATGTTCAAAGTCTCAGGTATATGGTCTCAACTCATCACTCGTAGTATCCTCCTAGTATTTTGGATGGACTAAGATTGGCTTCAGTTAAGACTAACACTCAAGATAGAGTTGTTGGATTGGAACACATAGCAGCAATTCATCTTCCTGTTGACTCTAACCACCTCCTTAGTGTACTTAAAGCTTGCTCTAATGTATCCTAGATAGGAATAGTCCTTGTCACTCAGATAACAGTAAAATCCCACAAACCAAAGTGATTTTCCCCCTGTTCTCCAAACTCTCCAGTCCATTCAGGAACAAAATTGAGCATTATTCCTATAATTGAATGTCATAGTTTGCAGAAACTTATTGCCCTGAGGAAGGTCCTAGAAAGCGCTGCCTTCACTTCATTATTCCTCAGACTATAGATGATGGGATTCAACATGGGGGTCACTACCGTGTAGGAGAGTGAAAGCACTTTTTTGCTTTCAGGAGAGTTGTTGGACTTGGGCCTAAAATAGAGGAGGCTGAGAGATCCATAGAAGAGGGAGACTACAACAAGATGGGAAGAGCAGGTGGAGAAGGCTTTGCGCTTCCCTTCAGCTGAGGGCATCCTGAGAATGGCAGCAACAATACGGGCATAAGAGCTCAGGATAAAGAGGCAGGGTGTCATGACAAACACCGTGGTTCCTATAATAGCATAGACCTCAAACAATGTTGTATCTCCACAGACCAGACTTAGCACAGGTGGGCTGTCACAGAAAAAGTGGTTAACCTTATTGGAGTGACAGAATGAGAAGCTGAAGAGCCACGTGGCCTGGACAGTGGCTACAGGAAGACCTGATAGCCATGAAGCAGCAGCCAGATGGACACAGACCCTGTGACTCATGATGACTGGGTAGCGCAGGGGATCACAGATGGCCACATAGCGATCATATGCCATCGTGGTGAGGAGGCAGCACTCTGAGACCCCAAAGAAGAAGAAGAAATACATCTGCGTGGCACAGCTAATAAAGGAAATAGTTGCATCATGAGCCAATAGGGTCCCCAGCATCTTGGGTACAATCACCATATTAAAGCCAATTTCTAACACAGAAAGATTCCTGAGAAAGAAGTACATGGGACTGTGCAGGGCTGAGTCGGCAGTAGTGACCACAATAATAAGGGTGTTACCCAACAAGGTGACAAGTTGAATGGTGAGAAAGAGTAGAAAGAGCAGGAGCTGAAGCTCAGGTTGAAGGGCGGAGAAGCTCAGGAGGACGAACTCATCCACTGTTGTCCAGTTCTTCTCAGCCATCGGCACAGAGACTGCTCCCAAGCTGCAGAGAGACAGACAAGTTGTCACTGGAGAAGTCATTGTCTAGTTTCCTAGTTGAGAATTCTCTGCTGTAGCCCAGGGAGGAGATGGGAGGGCAGAAGATCTCAGTTAGGGGAAGAAGGTCCCCAGTATGGCAAAAGACTGAGGACACAAGCAAAAAACCTATGTATAGATTGAGTTCTGAGATGGGGCTGGGTCAGCCTTTGGAAAAGTACAAGATACTCAGTATAATCACAAAAAGATGAAATTTGCTATCTCAGGTCTATCAACACCAGGATTTGTTTTCTTTTGGGAATCATTAAGGGAGATGGAAATCAGTGTTATGGAGTAGAAGAAATGATGGACTTGAAAGAAAGAGACCTGGGTTTGACTCCTTAATACCTGCTAATTTTTTGATTGGGGATAAGTCATGTAACATCACTGAATCTCAGAGTCTTCATCTGTAAAATGATATTAATATTTATATTATCCACCTCAGAGGATTATTGGGGTAGGGCTATTTAAATCCTAAAAGCACTATAAAAATGTGAGTTATTCTAAAGAATATTAGATTTGGTGAAGAGATCTGAGTTTGATTCCTGGTTATCCATACTATTTATGTGACCATGGGTAAGTTACTTAACTTTTCTGAGTCTACATTTTTTCACTGGTAAAATAGGGAAGTTGAGAATCAGATCAAGTCAATAAGCATTTATTAAGCATCTGCTATGCCAAATACTGTGCTAAGCACTGCTGTCCAAAGAAAGGCAAAAAATAGTCCATGCTCTCACAGAACTCACAAGGGGACATTATATGCAAACAGCTACATACATATATGTATACATGCACATGTACATACATATATCTAATATATGCATTTATATATGTGTATGTATACATACATGCACACACATATGTATATGTATACATACATACACACATATGATAAAGTGGAGCTAATCTCAGAGGCATGCCCCTAGCATTAAGGGAACTGGATGAGGCTTCTTGTAGAAAGTGGAATTTTAGATGAGATTTGAAAGAATCCTGGAAAGTCAGGAGGTAGAAATGAGGAAGGAGAGCATTCCAGGCATAGGGCATAGCCAGTGAAAAATGCATGGATTTAGAAGATGGCATTTGTTTGGTAGGGAGCTGCAAGGAGACCAGTGACCATATGATATAGTGGATAGCCTTGGAGTCAGGAAGATTGGGGATTAAATCCTACCACTGGAACAAACTATTTGACCATAGGCAAGTCACTTAACCTTTAAGTGCACCAGGCATACCTCTAAGGCTATAAATTGTAATTGAATTGTTGATGTGTACTGGTGGAGGAAGCTTCTACACTGAGAGTTTCTCACAGTGAGGATATCACAGGTCTGGATCATCCTCAGTGATAAACGCTTGCACTACCTACTTCTCAGGATTGTTGTAACCAAAGTGCTTTGTATTGTGAAGCTCAAAAGAGATAACATGTGAAATACCATGCAAACATTCATGTTCCATGCAGATGTCAAATTGTTATTATTATTATATCCAGGTTCCCCTACTAAAAAAATGAAATAAAACCCAATAATAACCAAAATGAAAAAAAGAAAGTGCTTTGTAAACTTTAAAGCACCATAGAAATATGAATTGTGATTTTTAGAAGGGTAGGACTGTCTGTGACATTGCCTCAAAAATTTTTACCTATCTCATGAACATCCCTAGTTTATAAATCATATCCATACATTTATCTAAACTTTATGTGTTACCCCATTCATATTCCCGACCTCAAGGTCACAGGATTTGTGAGTTGAAAAGACCTTTGAGCTCACTCCATTTCAAAAGTCCCCTTTATTTTCTATCTAGTTGACATGTCTGAGGACCTGGAAGAGTAATCTGAATTGCCTCTATTCTCACAGCTACTGAGTCACTTACCCAGGATTAGAAACCAGAACTCTTGGCTCCTAGTTTAATGTCCTTTCCATTGTTTTCTGTTCATTTAGTCATTTTCACTTCTGTCAGACTCTTCCTGACACCATTTAGGATTTTCTCGGCAAAGATCTGGTCATTTCCTTCTCTAGGTCATTTTATAGATGAATAAACAGGGTTAAGTGACTTACCCAGGGTCACACAGCTAGTATGTGTCTGAGGCTGGAATCCTTTCCCTGGGTTTTATTAATGAACTATTTAATTTCTTTTGCACTTAGGAAGACTATCTTACCTGGAAGGAGAATGAGGTATCCTAAGTGCTCTGAGATCCAGTCCGTTTCTGAAGTAGAACTTATCTGGGTAAGGGTAATCTTTACTAGTCCATGGGACCCTGGCTTCCAAAACTCTTTGAATTTTATAGTTGTAGTGGTATTCTCCATTTCACATTTTAGCCAAATATCCAAATCACCTACCTCTACTGAAATCATATTCGAAGTTGGCCTTAATTACTTTTTTGGAACAGTGCATGGAAGTTTCAGAGACAGATTTTGTATTGGTATAAGGAAAACTTTCTAATATTTATTAGGTTCCCAATTGCCAGATGTTCTCACATGTAGACTGGATAATTGTGATAATGATAATTTGCATTTATATTGTGCTTTTAGGTTTGCAAAGCACTTTATCTCCATTTTATAGATGAGAAAACTGAGGCAGACAGAGTTTAAGTGAGGTCATATAAAAGTGTCTGAGGCCATATTTAAATTCGGGTCTTCCTGACTCCAGATACAAGGCTCTATTCCCTGTGATATAATATAGGGAATTTCTGTTCAGTTATAGATTGTCCTAGATGATCTGTGAGGTTACTTTCTAACACTGTAATTCTGTGAGTCCATGACTTTAGGTTAACAGAATATGTTTATAGAAAAAAATTAAATATTTCCTAAAAACTTCACAGAGGCAGAATGTAGAGAGCTTAAGTTCATGACAAATAATAAGGATTTTTAAAAAGAAACATTAAGAAATAAAAGAAGTTAGATATATTTATAAAAATTAGTTAAGACAAGCGGAAAGTTCAGTACTCACATGATTTTTCTTTAAATCATGAACACATCTAAGGTGAACAACTCATATCTCTGTCTCTCATCCAGGTCGTCATCTAAAGAAGTGGCAATGGAATGCAGATTATTCTGCTTAGAGTTTTCCATATTTCCAGTACTTCACTGATGTGCCAGCCAATTGAGAATCACTTGGATGAAACCTGGAAAGAATCTCTAGGAATTATGGATCTTTGATGAAAAACTGAAGAATTCGCGGTTTTTATTAGTGCTTCTGATAAGTACTTTCAAAAGCAGGTTATGAAAGATGAAAATCTGGCTAGAAAGGTAAGGGCAAGAATGAATTTACCTTTCTAGTATAAGGCTTGGGGTTTGGGTTTGGGGTTTGGGAAGAGCTATTAAGTAATAACAATAATAGCTAATGGGGTTCACTGTGCTAAGCACTTTACAAATATTATCTCCTTTGATTCTCATGACCACCCTGTGACGTAAGTGATGTTATTATCCCTATTTTACATATGAGGAAACTGAAGCAAATACCCAGGTGGTGTGTACTCAAGATGGGGTCAAAGGTCCATCCCATGTCTTAGAACCAAGACCATGGGGGAATTGGCAAGAATTGCAGTAACCACTGTGGGTTTCACTAGGTCTTCTTGGCACACTGGCACTTACTTTTACATGGCCTTTTACATGATGCCATGTGTTTGTCTAGTTTCCTCCAGAAATCTAGAATGATGCCATCAAAACATCATTATGTGCACATTAGATTGTATATTCCTTGAGGTAAAAGACCCAGGGGTGTCTTTTACCTCTTTTTCTATCCCGAGCACTTGGCATGATGCTTGGCACATAGTAGGTACTTACTGTTTGTTGATTAATTGATTGACATATTCATAGGACCTCCTCTCAATATTGTGGGGTCACAGTCATGTATTTGTGAAAACAATATAGCCTTCAGGTTCCCTGGTGCTTCATCATGGTTTCACAAACCTTCCTATATAAAGACCATCTGGGTCTTTTCCTCTTCCACAGTATTGTTTTAGATCACATTCTGGGACAAGGCATCTGCCAGTGTTTTTTTTTTTTTAAATTTCTGGAAACTGTGATCTCATTGGTAGATGGAACTCTCAATGAGTAGACTTCAGTAACTGCTTATAACTTAGGGTCTTAGAGAATTATTTGGGAACCTGAGAAATTAAATGACTCACCATCCAGGGTCACACAGCTCCAGGACTTGAACCCAAGTCTGCACGCTCTGCCTATTATACCATGCTTCCTCTTGCATTTATTAATAGAGGGAAAAATTATAGAACAAGAATAGCTCACCATGTGTCATGCCTTGAAAAGAGACAAGCTTTTTTGGAATACATTTTTTCCCAAAGGATTTGAACAGACAACTTTCAAAAGAAGATATCCAACCTTTCATCAGCTGTATGAAAAAAAAATCCTCCAAGTTAGTAAAAAAGAAATGCAAATGAAAGCAACGCTGAGCAATGATAATGAAAAAGAAAAAAAATGAGCATTGCTAGAAGGGCTATGGAAAAACAAGTACATAAATGCTCTGTTGGTTGGAGGTGTGAATTGCTTCAGCCTTCTGGAAAGCAATTTGGAACAATGTCCCCAAAGTCACTGAGCTGTGCATAGCCTTTGACCCCGCAATACTACTGCTAGGCCTATACCCCAGATAAATCAAAGAATGAGGAAGAGGACCCATATATGTAAAAATATTTATGGCAGTTCTTTTTTTTCCAGTGGCAAAGAACTGGAAACTAATGATGATGACTTTTTTTTCTAGAGAATTGATGATGAAGAATATTACTGACCTTCTGGAAGAGAGGAAATAGATTAAAGATGCAAAATGAGGCATTCATTTTTGGATATGACCAAAACAAGTATCTTTTTTTTTCCCTTTGACTATGCATATTTATTATAATGGTTTTCTTTCTTTTTCTTCCCATTAGAGAAAGGTAGAAGGGAGAGAAAATAAATGATTTTAATTGAAAAATTGAAATTCTACTTATATAAAAATAAATTCAAACAACTTTATGGTAACCACCATTAATGAATGTTATGCTTTTTTTCCCAGGTGACACTGTCACATTTCTTGTGCCATCATTTTTTATGTCTTTTAAAAAATTTTTTTAGTTTATTAATTTTTAGTTTTCCAGTTTTCAACATTCACTTCCATAAATTTTAAATTTCCCCCTCCCTCCCCTGCCATGTTGATTACCAATAACTTGTCACACCTAATTATTTTGTCTCTTTCTGCAAGGGTTAAACAACATAATTATTAATTAACAGATAGTTGAATAGGTTAGGGTTTAACCCAACAGCAGCTATATATAGTTTGCAAAGATTGTGGACCTTCATCTTCAGTTTTAGGAGGGAAACACCTCTATCTTCTGTAATCGTTTTGAGCTGATGCCACCTTAATGGTGATCCTTGATGTACAATTCTCTACCAAAAATGTCCATTGAGGGTTGAGATGTGTGATAGTTATAAATTCCACTTGAAGGGAATGGTCTCATAACATACTAGCCCTGTCCCCGCAAATGTTTTATTTCCAGGATCACCCCATGTTTAGCCACAGCATTCGATGCGGATGGAGATTGTTTATCTCCTGACCAGGCTATTGCCACTATAGTTCCCTAATGCCCTCGAGTCTGTGAGCACTTGAAGTCATCAAATCCTCCCGATCCTGGGACCCCAAAGCAGCTTTGCTATGAGCATGAGTATGGCAGAGAACCTCCTCTATTTCCCCCGACCTAAGTTTCCTTTCAGAATTTTTTGAGGGGTCTGACCCTTTTAGCCAAGAATTCTGGTCTTATTTCTGACTTATTTCATTCCCCTGTTTTCTTTCTTTCCCTTGTGTTTGTGAATTTAGCCTGCAGTGTTGATTGGAGGTATCACAATGATAACAAACATGGCATCAGTTCAAATGCCTCTATAGCCCAGGTGACTGGGATTTTCAAGTGGCCCCCAGGTACACTGAGTCCTTTTTCTAGTTTCCTACCTCTGCCTGCTTTCTGGGGTCTCTGTTGAATCTCTGACTCTACCTCTACTCCTCCTACTTATTGATAAAGTGGGCTGTTAGATATATTATCCAGTCGCATGAAGAAGCAATGTAATACAATGGAAAAAATACTAGATTTGCACTCTGAGGACCTATGTTCGTATCCCCGCTCTAATTATTACTATCTGTGTAATGCTGGGCAAATCACTAATGTTTCTGGGGATCAATTCTACATCTATAAAATGAGGCATTTGGACTAGATGGGTTCTAAGGTCCCTTCCAGCTGTAGAACTATGATACTATATTGCTGTTTTAGTTCAGTCATTTTCCAGTCATTTTGAACTCTTTCTGACCAGATTTGGGGTTCTCTTGGCAAAGCTACTGGAGTGGTTTGCCATTTCCTTCTCCAGCTTATTTTACAGATGAGGAAAATGAGGCAAACAGGGTTTGTGACTTAAGAAGAGTCTTCCTGACTCCAGGGCTAGTGCTGTATCCACTGTGCCACCTAGATGCCCTGTTCTGCTAATTGAATGCACCATTTAAATCTTTACTGAAAATCTTAGTTAGCATTGTCTTCTTCCATCTCAAGACAGTTTATGGGAACCAAATCCTACTGATACAGTTAACTGATGACCTACTACCCTGCTTTGAGCCAAAGACCAATACTGTAATATCTTTCTTTTTTTACATATAAAAACAGTCACAAGGAGCTCACCTTTGAAACTGATCATCTCCCAACCAAAGGCTAAGCTTATTCTTCAGGGGGTATTGTCCAGTATTATTCAATCTTAGCAGGACCCTCCACTCCCAGCTACTCAGTGATAAAGGTCAATTCACATACACCAAGTGTCTCCCTGCTCCAGAAACATGGATGCGGAGATTATTGTGGACTGGAGGAAAAATAGCAAGGCAGAGGATGTGACCATCACATTCACCTGCATGGATTGTTTCTGCTGAACGTGGATCTTTGCCAAGTGTAAATTCTGTAATTGCTCCTTCAGTTTTTGTGCCTCTCGCATTATCTTTTTCAAGGTAAGTGGGAGATCATAGGCTGATAGGATTTATATCTGGAAGGGAAACCTTTGGGGGCAGCTAGGTAGAAGAGTGGATAGAGTGCCAGGCTCAGAGTCAGGAATATGGAAGTTCAAATCCAGCCTGTGACACTAAGCAAGTAATTGGCCTCTGTTGGCCTAGTTTCTAGGCAGCTAGGTGGTGCAGTGTATAGAGCATTGCAATTGGAACCAGAAAGACTGTCTTTATGAATTCAAATCTGGACTCAGATATTTACTAGCTGTGTGATCCTGGGTAAATCACTTAACTCCATTTGCCTCAGTTTTCTCACCTATAAAATGAACTGGAGAAGGACATGACAAATCACTCCAGTATCTCTGCCAAGATAACCCCAAATGGGGTCAGAGAGTCAGACACGACTGAAAAACAACCACAAAACTGTTTCAGTGTAACTGGTTTCCTTTGTAACCGTATGTATTTTATGCATTTAAAAACGTTATTCTGAGGAGGGGTCCATAGCCTTCACCAAGAGTGAAAGGGTCCGTGACACATAAAAGTTTAAGAATTTCTGTGTTAGAGAGTATCTCACCCTCTGCCCCCTCTAGAACCCTTCCCACAATTTCCCTAAAAGAGCTCATAAAAGAGAAAAGCTTAGTGAGAGTAGCCAAACCCAGCCAACTCACCTCCGATGGGGGCAGCAGCCTCTCAAATCCACCTGGGCACAGTACTGTGATACCCGGCCATTCCCACGCCATGGTGAGATGTGTGTCACTGTAGGCTGGCCAGACATTCTGCTGGCACCCTGACACCATCTTGTTGAGGCGAAGATTTGACAAAATATTTGTTTTGCTCAGTTTTTCTCTTCCCAAGGCTTGTCCCCCACTGAGTAGTAGTAGTGGTAGTGGTAGTAGTAGTAGTAGTAGCAGCAGCAGCAGTAGTGGTAGTGGTAGTAATAGTAGCCACCATTCATATAGAGCTTACTATGTGCCAATATCTTGTTTTAGGCCCTTTACAATGATCTCATTGGATCCTCACAACAATCCTGTGAGGTAGATGCTATTTTTATTCTCACTTTACAGATGAAGAAACTGAGGCAGATGATTAATTGACTTGCCCAGGGTCACACAGCTAGTAGTAAGTGTCTGAGGTGGCATTTGAACTCAGTTCTTTTTGACTGTAGGCCCAGCATTTTATCTACTATACCAACTAGCTGCTGAATGATCAATCATATCTTCTCCCAGTCATGATTCCATCATTCACCTCATCTTTTTGCCAACATTAGGCTCACTGGAAGCTTTTGATGCCACCAAAACACTGACCATGAAATGACCTTGCTCTCCCTGAACTAATCAATTATAGATAAATAATATCTGAACAGAAGGGATAAGAGGCCTTATGTTTATATTGTTCTTTCTAATTATTTCAAAGCACTTTCACATCCATCATCTCATTCGATCCTCACAAGATTTCTATGAGGATTTTTATTTGCATTTTGTATCTTGGGGGAATTGACCTCAGAAAAATTTAAATGACTTGGCCAATATAATTTATTCCTTATATGTAATATAAATTATTTGAACCCAGGATTTCCAATCAGCACTCTCCGTACTTCACAAAATATTTGAATGTTAGATATAGAGGGGACCTTAGAAATCACCTTGTTCAATCCTTTCTTTATTTTGCTTTTTGGAGGGGGGGAGGTAGGGCAATTAGGGTTAAGTGATGTGCTCAAGGTCACATGGCTAGTTTTGTGTTAAGCGTCTGAGGCAGGATTTGAACTCAGGTCCTCCTGACTCCAGGGCTGGTGCTCTGTTCACTGTGCCACCTAGCTGCCCCACAATCCTCTTTTTAACAGATAAGAAATTTGAGGCCTAGGGAGAGGAATTGACCTGTCTGAGGTTGTATGGATAGTTAGTAACAGGGCAGAGAACAGAACTATAATCTCACACTTTAGAGAGTCAAAAAACTCCACAGTTAATGAGTATCTTCTGTATGTAAAGTAAGGCATCTCTATTACTCCACTAGGTGATAGCCCATCAAGATTAATTGGCAGTATCTTCTGTTCCAGTTCAGCTTGGCTTCTCCATTCCATTACTTACCCACAGAAGGAAGGAAAGGCTCTTTTGTGTTGGGCATGTGTGTATGCTGTCTCCTAAACTAGATTGTAAAGTCCATGAAAGCAGGATTTAAGATTAGCAGCCTTTCAACCTAGCATGGTGCTTTGTATAATAGGAGGCACTCATTAAATACTGATATTGATGATTCCTTTTCTGCCTTCATTCTTTTTCTCAGCCTGTCCCTATTGACGGAATTTCTTTGCTCCTCCACTCATATCATCTATTTGTATTGAAATTCTTTTTTTCCACAGTCCAATTCAGTTACCACATTCCCCTCCCCAAATACTTTCTTGATCCCCACAGCAAGAAGTGCTTTCTTCTTGCTCAAATACCTCAAAGCACTCTTTTATAATCAATATATCCTGTCTTTTATGATGGCTATTTATGTATGGCCTCCTTTACCATGCCCCCCATCTCCATTAGACTCAATTTTTTGAGGTCAGGATTATTATTTCATCTCTATCATTGGAAACTAGGTGTTATAGTGGCTAGGGTGCTGGGCCTAGAGTCAGGAAAACCTGACTTGTAAGGTTATTGTGAGGATCAAGTGAGATATTTGTGACATGCTTAACATAGCACTTGGTACATAGTAGACACTACAGAAATGCATATTTCCTTTCTGTCTCTGTATTAGTGCTGAACACCAGAATACACACAGTAGGTGCTAAAGAAGTACTTGTTGAAATCTCAGTCCTAGAAAACTGGTAGACAACATGCCATCTTCCTCTCATTAGAGAAAAGGGCATTATAGACATTAACGATGCTATTCAATGACATTACTGATTCAAATGTTTGCTTTTGTCACAAGGAAAGGTTGAAGAGTATGCTAAGGGGGGAATGACTAGCAGCAATAACAGAGCCCCCCCCCTTTTTTTTTGCTTTTTGGAGGGCATTTGGGGTTAAGCGACTTGCCTGAGGTCACGTAGCTAGTTTCTGTGTTAAGTGTCTGAGGCTGGATTTGAACTCTGATCCTCCTGACTCCAGGGCCAGTGCTCTATTCACTGCACCACCTAGCCTCCCCCAGAACCATTAAAAAAAGTAAATAGTGGTTGAATTGAAAATAATGACAGTAGATGATGCCCACATTTTTTTCTGAAGAAGTATTTTGTTCATGATTCTTATAGAAAGGCAGAGTGACAGCAAACCTGTAAATCCACTGGACACATATGCCATCAGGGAGGAAAGCAGACTCTACTTGCCTTGGGTATTACCATTGATGCTCCCCGACTTTTCTGACCAGTGACTCCACACTTTACTGCACTCCCCTTCATGGAAAATGAACTCTGAAGCTCAGAAGGGGGAAGAAGGAGCACTGCTAGGTGGATTCCCCCTGCACCACAGTGGGAGTGAGAAGTTTCAGTGGGAAGCTAAATGACTCTCTGTACCACAGTGAAAGCACAGGAAAAGAGCTGAACCTATAGTCAACAGGGCCTGAGCTTGAATCCAGATTCTGTTATTTACTATATCACCTCCGAAAAGTTCCTTAACCTCTGTGGGTCTTGGTTTCCTCATCTATAAAGTGAGGGAGTTGGACTACGCTAAGATCCCTCCCAACTCTAGTTCTATGAATTTGTGACTGCCACAATGTGGACCTTTTACTGATCCTTCAATGTTTAGGTGTCTCCTTGTACATATTATTTAAGGTGGAGAGAAGTAGCAAACAGCAACACTTGACCTCTTAACACCCTTTTCTTTTACCTAGCATGAAGATTATAATCAGAGTTCCCAACCACAGCCCTTCCTTGATGGGAGGAAGCAGTAATGAAGGAGTTTCATCGAAGATGAAAAGTGGGAGCTTTTCACCTGAGACAGGTTATTGGACTCTGGAGTTGGACTGAAGAGCCCCATTAATCCTAGAACCTATGCCAAACAAAGCATCTGTCTCCATGTTTGGTTGAACTTGATTTAGAAAAGAATAATTCAAAATTACATACTTTTACTCTCTTCCCATATTGTACTTAACTTGTGTTATTTTATTTTATCTTAGTGGAGTTTGTAAAATTAAAAATAATAAACCCTCATCCCACTTGTGTTTTTGCTTTGGGCAAAGATTTTTCTACTTGTTACGTTGGATGTTAAAAAAGGTCAGTGTAAGGGGCGGTCAGGTAGCACAGCGAGTAAGAGCACAGGCTCCAGTGTTGAGAAGACCTGGAGATCAAATCCCGGGCTCAGACACTTAGCACCCACCCAGAAACACCTGGCCGTGTAACCTTGAGCAAGTTACTTAATCCCAATTGCTTAAAAAAAAAAAAAGGTCAGTGTATATCTAATAGTTGGTGGTTAGAAAAGGATTGGCTATAGACTCCAAGAAATAACTAGGGACAGCTGGAGGAGAGCTGGAGTTCAAGCATGTGGCTTTGATTGCCCCCTATTTCTCTTGAAGGAATTCCATGACTGACTCCCCTGGAACTTTTCTTCAATAAATTATTCCCTTAAATTGCCTCATTTTACCCCAACCAGGGACTACTTCTGTCCTGTGATGCTTCCATTTCCCTGGCCAGAAACCTTCCACCAACCAGGCAGCCTTCTATTCAAACCCTCCCATTAAGGATTCATACTCAGTACTTGATGAGGGGGAAAGATGGGGTTTTCTCCTCTTGTTACTGAAGAGCAAACCAAAGACTGGGGAAGAATAAATATATCTAGTCTGGAAGGACTCCAGGAGTTCTCCTAACCTGGGCTTCTCCAGAAGGATGGTACTGGAGGGAAGGTGGGTAATCTTAGTGATTTAAATGTTTCTGACACCTTTTACCCTCATAAATAGATTAAGACCTAGAAAAGAACTGTAGTTGGCCCAGTAAGAGGGCTGGTAGAAGAGGGTTGGTGGTGTTTTGTTTATGTACTAAAGCTTCCATTTCTAGAATTCCTGTTTAAATCTTTTCTGATTGGGCACTTCAGTCTGCCAAGTGCCCTTGAATAACCCATGCCTTATTCTTTCTCTTACCTGATTCTGAGAGAAGGTCTTTTTCTGAATAGTTATGGACTTATTCTATTGCATTTCCTTTGTGCCCTTGAATGACTATAGGGCTTCTGGATCCACAGCCAGAAGAGGCTCATTACCTTTCTTGAGACTGGCTGATTGGTGGCCAGGGACTGGGGAAGGTGGGCAAGGCAAAATTGGGCTAGTCCCAACCTTAGAAACAAGTGAGGAGGTGACAGTCTGTAGCTATTAGGCATGAGGCCCAACCATGACCTCATTCTTCTGCAGAAATTCTAGGACCTTTACTCCCACCAGGGACTCCCTTACCTTTGCCCTCAGGGCCAGGTGAGTGACAAGTACCTGCCTGTTTCTCCTGGGGAATTTAGCCTCCCTTCAACCTTCCTATCTCTCTCAGGGAGGCTTGACCTTCCCTCAGACTTCTGCCTTTGGGGAACATGGAGAAATGCCAAAAGTCACCAAGATGAAGCACCAGAATAAAAAAATTGACATACAGTAGAGCCCAGGGAGAGAAACTGGAAGCTACAAACACATAGGAATCACTCCAGCATCAAATGAACTACAATTGTGTGCTTAGAATTAGGCTCAGGATTATAAAGGATATAGAACAATAACAACTTACTTTTCTATAGGGCTTAATGGGTCTGATTGCAACAATCTTTGAGGTAGGTACCATGATTCTTATTAAAAAGATGAAGAAACTAAGGCTGAAAAAATTTTAAGTGACTTGCCCATGGTCACACAACTAGTAAGCAACAGAGATGGGATTTGAATCCAGGATCACCTGACTCCAAGTCTAATTAATTTTTCCATTGCACGTGTTACCTTGTCTATGAAGAAAGAAGTAATTTCTTCCCTTAGGAAACTTATAGTTTAGTTAAGGAGACAAGCTATACAAACATGAAACAACCAGAGTATAATAAATACTAGCATTTAATTATGTGTTAAGTTAGGATCAGAGAATAAAAGAATAGTTTAGAATATGTTTTGTTGTAGTTCAGTCAATTTTCAGTCATGTCTAACTCTTTGTGACCCCTTTTTGGGGTTTTCTTGGCAAAGACATTGGTTTGCTAATTCCTTTTCCAGTCAATTTTACAAATGAGGAAACCGAGGCAAACAGGGTTAAGTGACTTATCCAGGGTCACACAGCTAAGAAGCATCTGAGGCTGGATTTGAACTCAGGTTTTGCTGACTTAGGGTTTTGCTCTCTGTCCACTTCACCACCTAGAATCCCAAAGGAGTACTGGCTGTTTT
The DNA here is from genome assembly GCF_028583685.1 of Petaurus breviceps papuanus. Classification (NCBI taxonomy): domain Eukaryota; kingdom Metazoa; phylum Chordata; class Mammalia; order Diprotodontia; family Petauridae; genus Petaurus; species Petaurus breviceps. The sequence goes on along the minus strand of NW_027185754.1, from coordinate 21,428,373 downwards.
AAGAGGGAGTGGTTTCCTTCATCACTTAGAGATTTATAAGGAGAAGCTAGATGACTCTCTGCTGGTGACGTTTAGAGTGTGTTGCTGTTCAGATCATATTTAAGGGCACTTCAGATTCTGAGATTAAGTGAGGTTTTGGAGAAGAGGGCTGGATCACGAGGGAAAGACCTCATGAAGAAGCAGTAAAGTATAAAGTCCAGTACTATGCTAGGGAGTTTGAATACTTGGGCTGTAGTCATGATTTTGCCGATTACTAGTTATGTGACTTTGGGCAAAGCAATCGAATTCTCTGAGTTTTTGTTTCCTTATTTGTCTACCCAATACAAGACCAGACACATGAAAGTATGCTGTAGTCTTTAAAGTGTTATACCAAGTAAGGAATCTTAAGGTACTTAAATTGAACACTTTCTATGTGGCCTTGATCAGTACCCTTTAACCTTTCTGGAACTCAGTTTTCCCATCCTTAAAATGAAGAAGTGTCAGATAATCTCTGAGGCCTCTTCCAGCTTTAGATCTATGATACTGCATGATCTTGATATTCAAACTCAAAAGAGATAAAGAAGAGAAAGATAACTAAAGATGAATATCACTAATATTAAAGTGAGGATACCAAATGAAATATCCATAGACCACAGTAATATATTTTTAAAAATTATTCATTATGACCAGGTTGGAATTATATCAGGAATGCAGGGATAATTAAACTTTAGGAAAATTTTAAACTTGGAATACATGGAGCTTACCTTAATTTGAGAAATAACATCTAAAATCAAAGGCTACCTTATTTGTGATGGCGATATACTAAAAGTCTTTCCCGTGAGGTAGATAAGGGGTAAAATAATGCTATCTATAACCAAATTAAGAATCATGCCTAAGTAGCATCATGCAAAACTCTCCATGTTTTAAACACAAATTAAAACATCTCTGAGGTTTCACTTGACATTCATAAGATGAGGAAATTGGGGAAAACAGGGTTAAGTGATTTTCCCAGTGTCACAGCTGTGGTTGGATTTGAGCTCAGGTCTTCCTGACTCCAGGCTTAGAGCTCTATCCATTGTGCCACCTACCTGTCCAATATGTATGTATGTATGTATGTATGTGTACTCACATGTGTGCACACAAATTTAATATCTGGGGAAGTCTTGTTGAATGGTCATCTCTTTGTGAATAAATGCATTTTGAAGGTGATGGTTAATAAAAAAGTAAAAATAAATAAAAGCATATTGACCAGAACAACAGAAATGATAGATAGCCTCCCTACCGTATGCTTTGGTAGAACAACAAGTGAAGCATCTTGAACAGCTCCATTTTAGGGAGCCCCATTTTGGGGAGCGTAGCCTCCCTAGGCAGGCTGGAACACACTACTATAAGAAGGCTACTGGGTTGGAGAGGGGACTTACAACCATCCTATAGGAATCTCACTTAAAAGAACTGTATGCATTTAGCCTGGAGAAGAAAAGATTAAGAATTGATCACTTTTACTCCTCCATATATTTTAAGTGTCATATATAACTCTCATTTGCACCGAGAGATAAACTAGGATCAATTCAGATGGAAGCTATAAACACAGATTTTGGCTCAGTGTAATGAGAAACTTCCAGATTTTCTAGTTGTCTAGAAGTGTTGCCTCATAAGGTAGCGAGTTCTCCATCATTTGGGGGCATTCAAGCAGAGGTTGGATCACCAATGGGAATTTCATAGATAGGTTCCTGTCCTATTCCCAACCTATTACAGGTTGAACTAGATCAGAGGATCTTAACCTTTTTTGGGTCATGGACCCATTTGGCAGTCTGATGAATCCTTTTCTCAGAATAATATTTTTAAATGCATAATATAAAATACATAGGATCACAAATAAAATCAATCATATTGAAAAAAGTTCATAGAACCACCAGGTTAAGAATCCCTGAATTAAATGAATTCTTAATTTACTTCCAACTCTGATATTCTATGTTTCTAGGGCAAGAAGAGACTATGGTTTGATTAAATAACAAAGAATTGCAGCTAGTGCAACCAGTAAGAAACTTCCTCCAGGTAGGTTACCTAATGAAAGCAAAGTATCTAGAGGGAGGGGCCCTCTGACATTACATAAGACCCACACAGGGAGACCTGATCAGAGCAGGATTGCAGGGATTTCTTTGCTGGTGCTGAGGCAGGATTCTCTTGCTTTGCTCTTGCTTGGATCTGGGTTGCAGTCCTGGGTGGTGGTCCTGGGGTGAGGAGGAGTGCTGGCATGGTGGAGCTTGTAGTTGTGGTGGTGAAGGAACCCTCCTCACAGTTCCAAGGCAGAAAAGAGTGCTTGTGGTCAGTCATGGACCAGATCACAGACCAGGAGAGGACTAAACACCTATCCTTTGATCATACAACTTTGGAAGATCTGAAAACTTACAGGTGCCTAGAAATATCTCTGAAAACAGCTGTGAAAAACTCCTGAAGCTTGGGACAGTGCACTCTCCACTCTGGAAGCAAAGTCCTACCTTAACAAAGAGCTTAAAAAGTCAAGTAATTGGCTGGGGAAATGAGCAAATAGTGGGAAAAAATCAGGCTATAAGAGCCACATAGCCTAACACTCTAGGTCTTTTCAGACCTGAAGGAACCTCTGCGAATGTCTTCACAGGGAAAGAGGAAGACAAAGAAAGTTGCTCTCACTGTATATCCCTATACTATTGCTTGAACTACATCTTATCTCCACAAAGTAACTGCCAACCTGCTTACCTAGACTTTGAATGTTTATTTAAGTTAGGATCCCTTCCTAGAACATTCGTATTAGAGCAGAATTTGGATTTTTGTTGGGATAAGAGAGAAATAAATCAGGTACATAGGATGAGCTTGATTTTGGGTGGCTCTGAATACCAGGCTGATGCATACAGCTTTGAGCCAATAGGCAATTTAAAGCCATTGTAGAAAGTCAATTGATAAATATTTGTTAAATCCCTATTATGTGTCAAGCACTGCACTAAGCACAGGGCATACAAAGAAAGGTAAAAGATAGTGCCTCTTCTTGAAGAGCTTACAATCTACTGGGGAAGATAATGAGCCAATAGTTAGCTATTGGCTATATATATAAACATCAGCCTATATACGGGATAAATTGGAAATAATTAACAGAGGGAAGGTACTAGGATTAAGAAGTATTGACTTACTGTAGAAAGCAGACTTTAGTTGAGATCTGAAGAAAGTCAGGGAAGCCAGAACATTAATATGAGGAAGGAGGACATTCTATGCATGGGGGACAGCCAGAGGCAGGAGATGGCGTGTCTTGTTTGAAAAACAGTAAGGAGGCCAAGGTTACTGCTTTGAAGAGTACATGGGAAATGGAAGGTATAAGGAATCTGAAAATGTATAGTGTGGGGTGGGAGAAGAAGGAAGGTTAGGAAGAGCTTTGAATACCAGAGGATTTTATGTTTGAAACTGGAAGGGATAGGGAGCCACTGATTCAGCACAGGACGTGACATGGTCAAACCTGCCTTTTAGAAATATTATTTTGATGGCTAAAGGGGGAGAGATTTGTGGCAGGTAGATCAACCAGCAGGATATTGCAATAGTCCAAGTGTGAGGGAATACAGGTCTGTACCAGAGTGGTGGCAGGGGCAGAGAAAAAAGAGACTATATACAAGAGATATCACATAGGCAAAACTGATAAATCTTGGCAACAGATGGCATATGGGGTGGGGTTGAGAGAGTGAAGAGTCAGGGATGCCTCCTTGGCTGTGAACCTCAGTGATGGAGATGCCTTCAATAGTAATAGGGAAGTCTGGAAGAGGGATGTGTTTGGTAAAAAAAGATAACAAGTTCAGGTTTGGGTATGTTGAGTTTCAAATGTCTACTGGACATCTGGTTTGACATATCCAATAAGGTGTTAGAAGCATGAGACTGTAGGTCAGGAGAGAAGTTTGAGAATCATCAGTATAGAGATGATAATTAAATCCATGGGAGCTGATGAGATCAACAAGTGAAATAGTACAGGCAGAGAAGAAAGAGGACCAAGGACACCCACATAATAAACATTTTTATTTAGGAAAATTGGTCTGGTAGCAATATGCAAGGTGTTTGGAAGAGAAGCTTGCAGGTGAAGAAACTAGTTAAAAGGCTTCTGGATTAATACAGATGTGAAATCATAAGGGCTTAGACTAGGAATGATTATGGGGATGAGAGATAAAGAATGGATGTGAGAAATACTGAGATACAAGAATCAACAGAACTTAGTGGCTGGTTGACTATTAAAATGAGACAAGGTGAGAGGAAAGTATAATATAACTCCTGGATTTTGAACTTGAGAAAGTATCCATTCTACTTTATTGTAACAGAAGAATGTCTAAGTGGAAAGGTCCTAGAGGCATTTGGAAAAACAGATGGTTGGGTAAAAGATCAAGAAGATTTAGTCTTAGAAATTGTTAAGTATTTAAATGAATTGAAGAAATGACGGTTGGTAAGATCTCTGAGAGAAAGGAAAATAATGAATGCATAAATTAAAATAAATGAATGAAAAAAGCATTTATTATGTGTTAAGAGCTAGAGATACAAATATAAAAGCAAAGATAGTCCCTACCATCAAGGAGCTTGCATTATAACAAGGGATGGGAGTGATTTCCAGGAAAGGATATTTTGGTTTGGAAAGGTATGGGAGGGGGGCAGAGCCAAGATGGTGAAATAAAAGCACAAACTTGGCATGGGCTCCAGCTCCAACCACTTCCAATACCTGCAAAAAATGACTCTAAACACATTTTAAAGCTACAGAACCCACAAAGTTACAGAGAGAAACAAGGTGAAGGCTGAAGGCAGCCTGGCAGACCAACAGGAAAGGTCTGTTGCACCAAGCTGGGAGCCTAGTGCAGTCCCCTGTGAGCTGCCGTTCCAGCCCCAGGGCAGCCCTAACCAGGGGAGGCCAGAGAAGACTTCAGGAGAGTGAATCAACAGTGGCTGTGGTGGTTTCCAGACTTCTCAACCCATAAACGCCAAAGAGCAAGTAAAAGGTCAGTGGGGAACTCTGTTGGAAGGGTGAATGAAGTGCAGTCCAGCCCCTGCCCCCAGGACGAGAAGTGGCCAAGGCATGGCAGCTGCAGCTGCGTGGCTTCTTCCAGAGCTCCTGCCCTACAGATCATAGGGGGACCAAGCAATCATTCAGAGGGTAATTGCTCTTGCTTTGACCTGCTTGGATCTGGATTGCAGTCTTGGGTGGTCCTGGGGTGTGTGGCCAGTGTGCCAGTGCTTGTGGGGGCTGTAGAGAGGGTGCCTAACTAATAGCTCTGGCAGCTTGAAAAAACCCCAGCAATTTGGGACAAAGCTCTCTCCATTCTGGAAGCAGAGTTCTACAGTAGAAAAGAACTCAAAAGTCAAGTAATTGGCAAGATGAGCAAGCAGAGGAAGTGCAATCAGACAATACAATCTTTTTTTGGGGACAAAAAAAGATCAAAGAATGGAACTGGAGGAGGACAATGAAGTCAGAAGTCCTGCATCCAAAGCTTCCAAGAAAAATATGAATTGGTCACAGTCCATGGAGGAACTCAAGAAGGATTTTGAAAATCAAGTAAGAGAAGTGGAGGAAAAATTGGGAAGAGAAATAAGAATGATGCAAGAAAATAATGAGAAGTGAGCCAACAGCCTGCTAAAGGAGACCCAAAAAAATACTGAAGAAAATAACACTTTAAAAAGTAGACTAACTCAAATGGCAAAAGAGGCCCAAAAAGCCAGTGAGGAGAAGAATGCCTTAAAAAACTGAATTTGCCAGATGGAAAGGAAATTCAAAAACTCACTGAAGAGAATAATTAGAAATTAGACTGGAGGAACTGGAAGCTAATGACTTTATGAGAAATCAAGATACTATAAAACGGATGAAAACAAATGAAAAAATGGAAAGCAATGTGAAATATCTCATTGGAAAAACCACTGACCTGGAAAATAGATCCAGGAGAGAAAATTTAAAAATTGTTGGACTACCTGAAAGCCATGATCAAAAAAAGAGCCTAGATGCCATATTTCAAGAAATTATCAAGCAAAATTGCCCTGATATTCTAGAACCAGAAGGCAAAATAGAAATGGAAAGAATTCACCAATTGCCTCTTGAAAAAGATCCCCAAAAGAAAACTCCTAGGAATATTATAGACAAATTCCAAAGTTCCCAGGTCAAGGAGAAAATACTGGAAGCAATCAGGAAGAAACAATTAGAGTATTGTGGAAATACAATCAGGGTAACACAAAACCTAGCAGCTTCTACATTAAGGGATCAAAGGGCTTGGAATATGATATTCCAGAGGTCAAAGGAGCTAGGATTAAAACCAAGAATCACCTACCCAGCAAAACTGAGTATAATGCTTCAGGGAAAACTGTGGTCATTCAATGAAATAGAGGACTTTCAAGCATTCTGGATGAAAAAACCAGAGCTGAACAGAAAATTTGACTTTCAAATACAAGAAGCAAGAGAAATATAAGAAGGTAAGCAGGAAAAAGAAATCATAAGGAACTTATTAAAGTTGAACTATTTGCATTCCTACATGGAAAAATGATAATTGTAACTCATTTTCTCAATATGAGGATAGTTGAAGGGAATATGTATACATACATTTATGTATATATAGGAGGATGTATGTGTGTATAAATATATGTGTGAGTGTGTGCATATGTGTGTACTTGTATAACTAGACAGAGGGCACAGGATGAGTTGAATATGAAGGGATGATATAAAAAAATAAAATGAAGAAGTAAGAGAGGAATATATTGGGAAAAGGAGAAAGGGAGAGATAGATTAGGGTAAATTATCCCATATTAAAGAGGCAAGAGAACACTCACAATGGAGGGGGAGAGCAGGAAGGTTAAAGGGAATGGATCATCTTTACTCTCATTGAATTTGGCTTAAGGAAGGAATAACATACACATTCAATTGGCTATCTTACCCTACAGGAAAGCAAAGGGGAAGGGGATAAAAGGGAGTACGATAGAGGAGAGGGCAGATTGGGTGAGAGGGTAGAAGCAAACACTTTTGAAAAGGGACAGGATCAAAGAAGAAAATAGAGTAAGTGGGGGGCAGGATAGGATGGAGGGAAATATGAAAGGAGTATTTCATAATATAACTACTATGGAAATGTTTTGCATAACTACAACCTATGATGAATTGCTTGTCTTCCCAGTGGGGGTGGGTGAGAAGGGAAGAATGGAAAGACACTGGAACTCAAAGTTTCAAAAACAAATGTTAAAAAAAATTGTTATTTTTACATGCAACTGGGAAATAAGATATACAGGCACTGGGGTGTAGAAATCCATCTTGCTCTACTAGAAAGTTGGGGGGGAATAGGGGAGAATATAAGAGAGAACAGATTGGGGGAAGGGGTATTCAGTAGGCTCACTATTTTGGGGTGGGGGGTAGGGGAAAGATGGGGAGAAAAATTTGTAACTCAAAATCTTCTGGAAATGAATGTTGAAAACTAAAAATAAATAAATAAATTGGGAAAAAAAGGAAAGGTATGGGAATGGTGAGTGCGGTCATAGGGAGTATATTGGTACGTCCAACATGGTGGCTGGCAAGGAAATGTCTGGGGAATAAAGTGAAGCATGGTTGTAGCTAGGCCTTGACAGAGTAGCTAATTGGAGCAAGTGCCAACTGTGACAATCGTGCCCTGTCATTCAGGAGTTGCAGAGATGAAAGGGTTAGGTCCTCTGCACCATAGTTTCTCATCAGAATGGCTTGGTGGCTTTCAAGAAATTAATCTGGGGGATAAATAAAAATAAAGAAAAGAAAAAACTGATCCTCTTTAGAGGGGAGAAGAGATGATCTAGTGAATGGAACAGAAATACAGCATTTGGAGATGCAAGAGAAGATTCAGAAGCGTAAAGGGTCACAGAGTAAATCAATCAACAAGTACTAATGAAGTGCTTACTTTGTACAAGGGATTGTAGATACAGGACTAAAATTAAATAGTTCCTGTCCTCAAGGAGCTGACATTCTAATGTATACACGTATAAGTATACACAAAATATCTATATATGTTGATACAAAATATACTTTAAGTAAGTAAATGTTGGAGGGGAGGCACTAGAAACTGGGGATCAGTAAAGGCCTTAAGTAGGTCTTTGAATTAAGGATTAAAGGAAACTAGGGATTATAAAAGGTGGAGTTAAGGAAGGAGAGAATCTCAGATAAGGAGAACAGTCTGTGCAAATGTGCACAGGCTAGTGAGGGAATGTGAGTAAGAAACGTCCTGTAACAAGGCTAGAAATTTGGGTAGAAACTAGGCTGTGAAGGGCTTTAAATGACAGAAGACTTTATATTTGATCCTGGAGTTAATAAGAAGCCACAAGAGATTATTGAGTAAGGAAATGAAATGTTCAGACCCGTTCTTTAGGAAGATCATTTGGATAGCTTTGTGGTGAATGAATTGTCAAATTGGCAGAGAGGCCAAATAAGAGGCTGTTGCAATAACCCATGTTAGAAGTGATAAGAGCTTGAATTGGGGGTGGTAGTGGATATTTGAGTGGTAAGGGGATGTTGTAGAAGTAGAATTGATAAGACTTGGCAACTGATTGGAGATGGGGGTGAGAGAGAGTGAGAATCAGAAGATGACTTCGAGGTTGTCAAACTTGACGTCTGGAAGGATGGCGGTGTTCTCAACAGAAAGAGGGACATTTAGAAGGATGGGTTTTTGGAGAAAAATGAGTTCAGTTTTAGACATATTGAGTTTTGAAATTCCTATGACACATCCAGTAGTAATGTCAAATAGGCAGTTGGTGACAAGGGACCAGAGATTATGAGAGAGCCTAGGTCTAGGGCTAGAAATATAGGTAACAACCACAGCAACAACAGCCACACTAGTTAGCATTTATTTATACTGTGCTTTAAGGTATGCAAAATACTTTACAAATATTAATTTATTTTATCCTCACAGCAGCCCTGGGAGGTAAATGCTATATTATCCCCATTTGACAAATGAGGAAACTGAGGCAGACAGTGGTTAAGTGACTTGCACAGGATCACACACTTAGTAAGATCTGGGCAACGTGAACATAGAAGTAATAAGCAAACCCATGAGAGATGAGAGAAAGAGTAAAAAGATAAAAGAAGAAAAGCCTAGGATAGAACATTAAGATCCACCCAAAGTTATGGATGGTCTATAGATGATGGTTCAGGAAAGGATTTAAGAGTTTTGATGATATACAAGCATAGCATAAATATTATAAAGGTCATGGTGGACTACATACTTACTCTGAGGCACTTATGCCCTGATCCTGCAAACATGAGTAAGTCTCTATTATTATCTTCAACTATGAAAGTTCTGCTTATAAAATTCCTCACTCTAAGATTATAGAATTAAAAAAGGTTTATTTTTTTAAATTATGAGTTTAATGATCAGAAAAAGCATTTACCCAAATAAAGTAAATCAGAATAAAGAGAATATGTAAAATGATTCTTTTATATCTATCTACATATATACACATATGTATATACATATATGTATATATGCATCTTGCTTTTAAAAATATATATATATGATTTCACATGTTATTCTATCTATCTATCTATCTATCTATCTATCTATCTATCTATCTATCTATCTATCTATCTATCTATCTATCTTGTATATACCCAGGTATTTACATGGCTGTCCAATTGAATATATGCTCCTTTAGGGCAGGAACTAAATACTTGCTGAATGACTGGTACTTCCCCACCTTGAGGATATTCACTGAGTTCCCGATTATAGGACTGAGTGCACTGGGGCTGCTTCATGTGATTTGATTCCTAACCATCATAGCCCCTATGTCAGTGTTCCAGTGATGGAACCTGCTTGGCATAGGCCCAGGGGTCTTCAGTGAAGAAATGACTAGAATGTAGTATGAGCGTCTTGGAATCTCTTTAACTCAGTTGACTCTGATGGGAAGGAAGCCTCTGAGGTTATGAAGATGTCCTAGTGACTGCTTGTTCCTAAGCTCCTCAGACTGAAAAATAACAAAGGTGGAGAAATAAAAACCTGACCTAAACAGAAACCCAATACCCTGACCTGAATCCATTCCTGATCTCCCTCCCCTGACTAACAACCTTTGAGTCTCCTGTGCTCTTAAGTCTAGCCTAACTCTACCTCTCAGGATCCCTTTGGCTCATTCTTGTCTCAGGCCTAGCACCCAGACACGTACAAAGAGCTCCAAGGAGGGCCTGGACTCTGTAGTGGTGGTGAGAATTTCATTCTGATGGATGAAATGAGCTAGGCTGGACCCTGATCTGAGATTTTTGACTGCCATGGCTAATTCAAGTATGTGGATTGAGGTGGCACTGGTGACAGATGTGTAGTCTCTGCTGGGCACCAACTAAAACCAGAAATGCACATAAGAAACCTGGACCATTTTCAGATTCTGTGTAGTCACCATTGCCAGCTATCCCCAGCTTCCTCCATGACCCCTGAGGCTATAAAACAACTTAACTCTTCTAATGAGCAACTACCCTGTTAAAAAGTTATTAATAAGCCATTTGGGCAACCTAGGGAGCCTGGCTGGATGGGACTCCCAATGGTCTATCTCAGTAATGGTGGATAAGCCCAGGGTGGCAACCAGAGTCAGAGGTGGGTAGAAGTGCTAATTAACTCAACCTGGAAAACCATTCCCAATGAACTCTGCTCAGAAAGCAAGAGGCCATCTCTGGGGTTTGTCTCCCTACTGGGAAGTGGTAGTGGGAAGAGACTGAGGTTAGCAGAAAGTTTGCCCTAAATCCTTAGATCCATTTAACCTCTACCTGCCAAGATCTACCTGACCCAGAATTCTAGTTTCAGAACCCAGGAAAAGCCTGTCAAGGTGGGCTGAGGGATCATGTAAGGGTCAGGTTTGTAGGTAGAAAGGTGAAGACAGGGTCTTTTCTCCCTACTCTTTAAACTGTAATTAAGATTATTTCCTTGTAATCACAAGTTCCTTGTCTCCTCTTCCTATCATTGATCTTGTCCTGCCATGCCTCAGCCTTGAACTACTCCAATCCATTTGCTAACTTCACTCCTTCTCATGTGCTGCTGAATAAAGGAGGAGAAAAAATCATAAAACTGTGCTTAGTCTACTACAGATTTATTATATATTTTGAACTGGATCTTCACTTCATCAAGATAATTTTTGCTGTTATTCAGTCTTTTTCAGAATCTTCATAAACCCATTTGAGGGTTTCTTGGCAAAAATGCTGGAGTGGTTTGCCATTTCCTTCTCCAGCTCATTTTACAGATGAGGAAACTGAGGCAGAGTTTAAGTGACTTGCCCAGGGTCACACAGCTAGTAAGTATCTGTGCCTGTATTTGAACTCGTCTTCCTAACTAGAGTCTGGACGCTCTATCCACGGTGCCACCTAGCTGCCCCATTTTTTTAAACTTCCCTAATCAGGGTGGCTAGGTGGCGCAGTGAATAGAGCACCAGCTCTAGAGTCAGGACGACCTGAATTCAAATCCTGCCTCAGACACATAACACTTACTAGCTGTGTGACCTTGATCAAATCACTTAACCCTAATTGCCCTAAAAAAGAAACCTCCCTAATCAATTGACTGTCTTACTTACCAGAGCAGCTTTTCCAAACTTTTTCATACCTTCTCAAATCTCCCATGGTTTCTCTTCCCCTCACCCTGAGAATCTTCTCCCATACTTCATTGAAAAAAAAAAATGAGGCCATTTGCTGAGAGCTCTCTCTTTTTTCACCTTTCACATAACTAAGATGTTCTCCTTTGCTTCTGTCTCACATGATAAGGTAGTCCTCTTTACTCTTCTATATGCATAACTGATCTCATTCTATATCCTAAGACCTACCCCCTTCCTTTCTTTCCTATTGCTGTCCATGGTCCTGACATCCTCCCAGTTACCCAGGCTTGAGAACTAGGAATCATCCTTGAGGCTTGATTTTCTTTCTCATTCCTCATATACCATTAGTTGCCAAATTCTATAGATTACACCTTTTGTAACATCTCTCATATACTACTCTGATGCTGCTACCACATAGATGCAAGCCCTTATCTCTTCATACGTAGATTATTGCAATAACCTTCTGGTTGGTCTCCTTGCTTCACGACTCTTCCCACGCCAGTCCATCCTCTGCTCAGCTATCAAAATGATTTTTTTGAACTGTGAGGTTTTACCATGTCATTCCCTTCCCCCCATTCAAAAAACTCCGATGACTACCTAGACCTCCTGGATCAAATATAAAATCCTCTGTTTGGCTTTTAAAGTCCTTCATAACCTGCTTCTTCCTACTATCCCAGTCTTCTTATACCTTATTCTTTTTCATTTACTCTGTGATCCAGTGACAATAATTTGCTCAATGTCTCCCCCACCCCTGACAACACTTCAGCTTCCAGTTCTTTGTATTTTCACTGACATGTGAATGTTCCCTCTCAGTAATCATGGTAATCCATTGCTATCTTCTTTGACTTTGAAATTATGGTCATATCTTCTGATAAATCCTTCATAGACGATTTATCTAGAGCACTTTTCTGGTCATTTTAGCATTTTGTGGATGTGATGCCTGGGCTGTCCTTTTGTTTGCAATTGTTCTTACAGTATCACTTGTCAACCCCTATTCTCAACATTCATTTACATGAACTTATGTCTTATTCCTTTTCTTGTGTTCAAGTCCACTGACAAGATGATACGATCTACCTATTCCCACCATGCATTTAAGAATTGGATTTTTTTTAGTTACACTCTATACACACAAATATTTTTATGGAGATACTGGTCAACTTAATTGCTCTATGATTCTATTTGTTATGGTGATAGTGGCTTTGCTTATTTTGTTTCCCTAAAACAGGGTAAAGACTGAAGCAGGAGGGGTGGCTAGGTGGCACAGTGAGTAAGAGCACCGGCCCTGGAGTCGGTGGGATTGGTTCTGGCTTCAGACACTTAACACCCACACAAAAAAACTGGCCGTATAACCTTGGGCAAGTTACTTAACCCCTATTGCTTTAAAAAAAAAAGACTGAAGCAGGGTAAAGATGGGTGGAGAGATGTAGGAAGATCCTGAGGTAAAGGAAACCTCTGGAATTTTGTGTAGAAGTGTGCTGGAGCCAACTCATACTGGCTTAAAATATCTCTTAAATTTTCATTTACACCTTAAAAACTGGCAGACACCATAAATCAGGGCTTGATTTATTGTGTGTTGACTTTGTGTATACTTAAGAAAGTATGGCAAAAATGTTAAAATGCAGATTAAACTTAAAGCTGTGCTTTTCAGAGAGATGGTTGTTAAACCTTTACCAGCATCCCACTGAATTTCTGCCTCTATATATCCCCTTTCAGTTGAGCAAGGGACAGCTAGCATACTCAAAGAATCTGTGAAATCCAGAAGAGGTTTGTAGTGATTGGGAGTGAGAAGATCTATAGGAATAGAATTACTTTCTATAAACTTTTGTGATGATCAGTAAAGGGTGAGCTATTCAGAAGGAACAACTTTTTGTCTGTGAAAAGCCTAGATCCACACAGGTCACTGTGCACAATGGTCATCATATTATGAGGGGTACTAGGAAGTGAGTGGGGCAGAGAAGAATCAAAAGAAGACTAATTTAAAGAATCTGAGGGAAACCCCACTATCATACCCTTATCCCACAACTTGACCTTCACATGACCTTTTAGTCCACCTTCCAGGATTTTCCTGTAATTTAAAATTAGGCTCATGGACCAGATACATTTTGGCAGGTAGGGGTTAAGTGGATTTGAAAACTTAGAGCAAACTTTCTGCTAACGTTGGCCCCATTCCACTACTCCCTCCCAATGGGAACACCCATCTCAGAGTTAGCCTCCTGCCACCCAGGCAGAGTTCATTAGAAGTGGTTCTCTAGCCTGAATTAATTAGCTCTCTCTTCACATCTAATTCTGGTTGCTATCCTGGGCCTATCCACCATGATTTAGATAGGCCACTGGGAGTCCCATTCAACCAGGTTCCCTGGGCTGCCCACATGCCTCATTAATAACTTTTTAATAAGATAACTCATTAGGAAAGCTAAGTTGTTTTGCAGCCTCAGGGGTCATGGAGGAAGCTGGGGATAGTAGGCAACAGTTGCTGCACAGAACTAGATTTCTTAGGAGAATCTCTGGTTTTATTTAGTGACCACCAAAATTAACCTTCACCTCGTCCACAATCCCACAATGACACTTCAATTTGCATAATCTAACTAGTCATGGGATCAGAAGTCTCATATCAGGGAACTATTCAGTTCTTTTCCTACACAAGGCTGAGCTTCCTACTACTGCATCCAGGTCCTTTACAGGGCTATTTGTATTAATTGGGTCGTCTAGGCCCAGGTCAGGATGAATCAGAGGGCACTGGAGAAATGGGGTTTGGCTAGATTTGTAAATCCAGGAAACTCACTAGCTAGACTGAGGGAGGTGGAGTTAGTTTGGGAAGGAAGGTCAGGAATGGATTCAGTTTAGTCCAATGATTGCAAGTTTGGCCAGATTAGAGCTTCCACACCTTGGTCATATTCAGTCTGAAGACCTCAGGAACAAGAAGTGGTCACTATGACTTCCCACCTGCTCAGCAACTTCCTCTTAGTGTCAGCTGAGTAAAGGAAACTCCATGTAATTCATCCTGAATTTCAGTTTTGCCTTCATTTGAACCAAGTATATTCAGTTCTTGGGTTTATATGAAAACACATTCAGCACTATACTGGGGAACACTGCAGATTTTCTCAGGGAGATACAGTATGTGCAGTATTTATGTAACAGAGGAAAATATATCCACCTACAGCAGGGTGGGTTTACTAAGAAAAATAAAATCAAACTAATGTAACTACCTTATTCCGAGGTATTATCAGTCTGGCTCATGAGAGGAATGTTATAAACACAGTGTATCTGAATTGAAAGAAGATTTTTGCCCAAGTCTACCATGATACTTTTGTAGATAGGATATCTCAGAATATTTTCATGGCAAAATGTAGGATGTAGTTAGGTAGATTCATGATTTGTTGAATGATCATAGCCAAAGAATAAATGGAATCTTGGCATTATCTTTGAACTCCTTCTCTTTAACCTCTAATATCCAGGCAATTATTGCATTGTCAAGTAGTATAAATTCTACCCCTGAATATTCCTTTAATAAATCTCCTTCTTTACATAAACCATGACTACCACTCATGTTCATGTCCTCAGTGCTTAACACAGTGCCTGGCACATAGCAAGTGCTTAATGTATGTGTTTTGATTGATTGACAAATTCAATCCCTCATTGCCACTTACTAGACTATTGTAATAACCTTTCAGCAATTCTTCTTTCCTCTCTCACCTCTATCCTGTCCTTCCTGCACATCACTACTAGATAACTTTCTCTATGCATATCACTGTTTTGTCTTCAACCTTTCAATGGTATGATACTACTAGCACCCTGGCATAGAACCCTCATTACCTATTGTCTGGACTACTGCATATAAAAAGATATTACAAGATGGAAAGACAAATTGGGTATGGTGGGGTGTGTGTGTGTGTGAGAGAGAAATAATGAGGAGATGAAGATAACGCTGGGGACTTGAGGGACTGGGTGGATGATGTTGCCATCTACAGCAATAAAAAAGATGGGGGAGGGGAGGGGAAAGGCTTAGGGGAAAAGTTAATGGGTTCTGCTTCAGACATATTTAGTTTAAGATGTCTGAAGGCAATTGGAGGCAATTGGCGATGTGAGATTGGAGGTGAATGGAGTGCCAGTTCTGGAGTCAGGGATTCTCATCTTTGTGAGTTCAAATGTGGCCTCAGACAGACACTAGCTGTGTGATCCCAGGCAAGTCATTTAACCTTATTTGCCTATGTATCCTCATCTATAAAATGAGCTAGAGCAGGAAATGGCAAATAGTGTCTCTGCCAAGAAAATCCCAAATGGGGTCACAAAGAGTCAGACTGACTGAACAACAACAACAAAAAAAAACAATTCATCTTGTCTCTTGTCACCTTCTGACATACATGTAATTTCCTATGTGGTGTGGTGGGGAAAAGGTATCATTCATCAGAAAAGTAAGGGAACATCAGAGACCACATGCAAGGGAAATGTAGGTCCTTTTCCTCCTCCTTGATGGAATTCATTTCCAAGGAGTAGACGAGGTCTGCATGCCTAAAGGAATCTTGATGAAAGTCATTTCTCAGGCAGTGATGATATAATTTACTATCATTATTTTTAATTCAACAAACACTTTTAAAAATTAGTTTTATTTTTGCCACTTATTAGTTTTATTTTTGTTATTTATTTTTAACCTTGCAATACTTTTCCCTTAATAATACTATTCCCAGGAAGGAAACCTTCCTTTAGTAACAAAAACCCTACCCAAACCATTTCAGTAAAGCTGGTTCTATAACAACTGCACCTGGTGGTGCTTGCCACAATTCTTAGCCATACTCCCTTCCTCCTGCTGAGGTATGTATGGATTCTCCAGGACTGGGATTTCAGAAATACTTAAGCACTACCATGTGGGCCTCTAGGGCAGTTAGTTGGCTCAGCGGATGAGTGCCAGTCCTGGAGCTGGGAAGAGCTGAGTTCAAATCTGGCCTCAGACAGTGACTAGCTGTGTGACTCTGGGCAAGTTCCTTAACTCTTTTTGCCTCAGTTTCTTCATCTGCAAAATGAGCTACAGAAGGAAATGACAAACTACTTTAGTATCTTTGCCAAGAAAACCCCAAATGGGGTCATAAAGAGTCTGAAAAAGGCTGAAAATGACTAAGCAACAACGATACGATGTGTGGCACTGTACTTGGCACTCGAAATGATTGAGTTGAAATCATATACCATCTATGAATATTGAGGGACTTTTAATTTCATTATGGAATAGGGGAAAGAGGAGACAGTATACAAATAACTGCCATAAAAGGCAAATGCAAAAGAGGTTTCCAAAGGGTTATTAGAAGTTTGAAGAAAAAGAGATCACTTCCAGGTTGGAGGTGTGGGTGGAGATCAAGGAAATCCCTCTGAAGGAGGAGGTGATGCCTAAGTTGGACACTGAAAGAATAACTTTCAACAACCACAGATAGGGTGGGTGGGTGGAGAACCAGAGGAATTCTAGGAATGGAGAATAGTATAAGAAAAAAGCATGAAGGTGGGGAAGGGGTCATTATTGTCAACATTCACTACACAACTATTATGTGCAGGACATCATAATATGTTTAGGGAATGTGAAACAATTCTTGCCCTCAGGGATTTTTTGTAATCTAGTTGGAGAGATATGCACAATGTAAAGTAGCCTTTCCTTCCTTCTCTGAAATGGACAGCTAGGTGGCACAGTGGATGGAGTTTTGTACTTGGAGTCAAGAGGACATGAATTTGGATCTTCCCTCAGACATTTACTAGCTAAATGACCCTAAGCAAGTCAATCATTCAACCTCAACTTCCTTATCTGTGAAATGGCATTAATAATGCCTTTCTCACAAGGTTGTTGGGAGGATTCAATGAAATAGCATATATTAAGTTATTTACAGGCCTTAAGGTGCTATATGAAATGTTAACTATTATTATTAGTTGAGACTAATAGGGGAGCTACACTTTGAAGGGAGAAGATGCCTTGTTTGGAGAGGCCAGATGGGTGGGCAAGAAGTTGATCACCTAACACAGTACTTTGCATACAGTAGACACTCAATATATACTCAGTTGTTTCTTTGAGGTAGAAAGAGATATGTGACCTTAGACAGATCACATCCCTTCTCTGATCCTCAACTTCCTTATTTGTCTAAAGAGGGCATTGAACCATATGGTCTCTAAGGTTCAAAGTAATGGAAAGAGTGCTATGATGGAAGTTTCAGGGGCTGGGTTCAAATTTTGGCTCTACTTCTAACTGGGGTCTTGGACAACTCATTAATTTTTTTAGTTCCTGTCCTCAAGTTATAAAATGGTATTAGGAATCATTGCTCTGTTTACATCATAGGTATATGTGAGGATCGAGTGAAATATTGGATGTGAAAATGCTTTGAAAAAAGTATAAAGTATGATATAAACATAAGATAATCTGAAGATAATTGGTGAGCTCAAGGGAAAGCAATAATTTTAGGGGTAGTGTGTTGCCAGCAGTGAGAGCTTTCAGCAAGTCTGATTTTGGTAGAAAAGAGAGGTGAATCATGGAACTGACTAAGGAGATTTGATCACTGGAGGACAGCAACAAGAATGATAGCATTTATATTTTACCTAAGAGTTTGCAAAGTACTTTACAAAGATTATCTCATTTGATCCTCACAACAATCCTGAGAGGGAGACTCTATTATTGTTCTCTTTTTATAAATGAGTAAACTGAGGCCCATGGCTTAGGAACTATCAAACTTTCTTTTTTCTTTTAAATGTTAAAATGCTTTTTCTTCTCTTTCTTTTTTATTATTACATTTATTTATTTTTAGTTTTCAACATTCACTTTTATAAGGTTTTGAGTTCTAAAATTTCCTGCCTCTCCCCTTCCACCTCCCCAAGATGGCATGCAATCTGATGCATGCTGTACAAACCATTAAACTTTCATTGATATTATTTTGTATATAGAAGGAGAAAAAAAGATGTAGCATTATTTCAAGGCTTAAGGTAGGAAATTAAGCCATTAACTGAATGCATCAGTGAGGTCTGGTGCCCACAAGCTACCTTGGCCAAACAAAACAAAACTGCATTTCCTTCCACTTCTCCATAAACCTTCACAAGAAAGAGTAATGGATTTGGAGTCAGAAGACCTGGGTTTGAATATTTGCTCTATGGATAATAATAGGTGTGAAGTGATAACTCAGAATTGTTTTAATTTGTATTTCTCTACTCAATAGTGATTTAGAGCTTTTTTTCATATGACTATAGATAGCTTTTGTTTCTTTTTTTCATTTTTTTAAAGCAATTGGGGTTAAATAACTTGCTTAAGGTTACACGGCCAGTTATTTCTGGGTGTGGTGCTGAGTATCTGAGTCCGGATTTGATCCAGGTCATCCCGACACTGGAGCTGGTGCAATAGCTTTTATTTCTTTATCTGAAAACTGCCTGTTCATATCCTTTGACCATTTACAATTGGGGAATGATTCATTTTTTGGTAATTCAATTGGTATGGCACTAAGTAAATTAATTTAGGTAGATTTGTCATTTTTATTATATTGACTTGGCCTACCCATAAGCAATTAATATTTTTCCAATTGTTTAAGTCTGAATTTGTTTGTGTGAAAAGTGTTTTGTTTATATTACATAAATATATATTATATATACAAATAGTTTATATTGTCTGCAGTTATTTTAAATGGAATTTCTCTTTCTTCTATTTCTTCCTGCTGTATTTTGTTGGTAATATGCATAAATGAAAATGATTTACGTGGGTTTATTTTACATCCTGCAACTATGTTGAAATTGTTAATTATTTCAACTAGTTTTCGAGTCTAGGATTCTCCAAGTTTACTATCATATCATCTTCAAAGAGTGATAGTTTTTTAACTTATTGCCTATTCTAATTCCTTTAATTTCTTTTTCTTCTCTTATTAATATAGACAGAATTTCTAGAACAATATTGAATAATAATGGTGATAATGGGCATCCTTTCTTCACCCCTTATTGGAAAGCCTTCTAGCTTATCCCTCTTATAGATAATGCTTGCTGAAGGTTTTGGGGTTGTTTTTTTTTTTTTTGCATTTTGGAGGCCAATTGGGGTTGTGACTTGTCCAAGGTCACAGGGCTAGTTTTTGTGTTAAGTGTTTGAGGCTGGGTTTGAACTCAGGTCCTCCTGACTCCATGGCTGGTGCTCTATTCACTGTGCCACCTGGCCACCCCATTGCTGAGGGTTTTAAATAGATACTATTTGTCATTTTAAGAAAATCTCCATTTATTTCTATACTTCCTGGTGTTTTTTTTAAATAGGAATGGATATTGCATTTTGTCAAGTTTTTTTTTCTATATCTTTTGAGATAATTAGGATTTTTGTTGGTTTTGTTATTGATATGGTCAATTATGCTGATAGATTTCTTAATATTGAACCAGTCCTACATAAGTGGTATAAATCCTGCCAGTTCATATTGTAAAATCTTTGTGATATATTGCTGTAATCTTTTTGTTAGTATGTTTAAAACATTTTTTTTGCATCACCATTAAGTACAGAAAATGGTCTTTTTCTTTCTTAATTTTTGCTCTTCCTAGTTTAGATATCAGAAGCATATTTGTGTTGGGAAAGGAATTTAGTAGGACTTCTTCTTTGCCTACCTTTCCCCCCAAATAGGTTATATTGGTACTATTTGTATTGGGACTAATTGTTCTTTAAATGTTTACACTTATGAATCCCTCTGGTCTTGGAGATTTTTTCCTAGGGAGCTCATTGATGTATTGTTTAATTCCAACCCCCTTCCTTTATTAATCAGGGCAATTTGTATTTTTGTAAATATTTATCCATTTCACTTAGGTTACCAGATTTATTGGTATATTATTGGGCAAAATAGTTCCTAATTACTTTAATTTTATCTTCATTGGTGGTGAATTCACTCTTTTAATTTTTTATATGAGTAATTTGGTTTTATTCTCTCTTTTCTAATCAAACTAATGAATGACTTATCTAGTTTATTCTCCCTCCCCGCCATAATACCAGCTCCTAGTTTTATTGATTAGTTCAATAGGTTTCTAACTTCCAATTTTATTAATCTCTCCTTTAATCTTCAGGATTTCCAATTTGGTATTTAATTGAGAATTTTTAATTTATTCTTTTTCTTTTCTTTTTTTTAGCTTTATGCCCAATTCACTGATCTTTCTCTATTTTATTCATGTAAGTATTTAGAAATATAAATTTTCCCCTAAGTACTGCTTTGGCTGCATCCCATAAATTTTACTCTATTGTCTCATTGTCCTTCTCTTGAATGAAATTAGTGATTGTTTCTATGATTTGTTCTTTGGTCCACCCATTTTTCAGATTAGATTATTTAGTTTCCAATTAATTTTTAGTCTATGTTTCCACAGGCCTTTATTGAATATAATTTTTTTTGCATTATAGTCCGAAAAGGATGAATTAAATATTTTTGCTTTTCTGAATTTTGTTATCAGATCTTTATGCCCTAATACATAGTCAAATTTTGTGAACATATCATGTTCCACTAAGAAAATGGCACACTCTTTTCTATTTCCATTCAATATTTTTAGTGGTCTAACATATCTAATGTTTCTAAAGTTCTATTTATCTCTTTATCTTCTTTCTTATTTATTTCATGGTTACATTTATCTAGTTCTGAAAGAGGAAAGTTGAGGTCCCCTACTAGTATAGTTTTGCTTTCTATTTCCTCTTGTAACTCACTTAACTTTTCCTTTAAGAGTTTAGATGCTATGCCATTTGGTGCATATATGTTTAATACTGATATTACTTCATTGTCTATGGCATCTTTTAGCAAAATGTAGTTTTCCTACTTATCTCTATTAATTAAATCTATTTTTCCTTTTGCTTTCTCTGAGATTATGATTGTTACCCTTGCTTTTTTTTAAGCTTCAACTGGAGCATAGTAGATTCTGCTCCTGTCTCTTTAAAAAAATTCTTTGTGTGTGTCTATGTTTCAAGTATATTTCTTGTAAAAAGACATATTGTTGGATTCTGATTTTTAATCCATTCTGCTATCTGTTCCCATTTTATTGGTAGGTTCATCCCACTCACATTAAAGTTATGCTTATTAACTGTATCTCCATGCTATTTTTTTCTTGCTTATCCTTCTCTCTCTTTTTTAAATCTTGTTTCTTCAAAAATATTTATTGCTTCTGACCACTGCCTCCCTTAATTTGCCCTTCTTTCTATCACCTTCCCTCCTTTATCCTCTTTCTCTCCTAGTTCCTTATTGGGTACAGTAGACTTCTATACTCAACTGAATGTGTATGTTACCCCTTCTTTGAGCCAATGCCAATGTGATTGAGGATCAAGTGTTTCCAAGCACCCCTATCTTGCCCTCTATTATAAAAATTCTTCATTTAAAATCTCTTATGTAACATAATTTTCCTTATTCTTCTTCTCCCTACCCCCTTCCCATAATGAATTTCTCTTTCTTACCCCTTATCTATATTTTTCTGATATCATCCCATCATAATTAACTCACACCCAGGCCCTCTGTCTATGTATTCTCCTTCTAACTGCCCTAATAATGATAACGTTCTTAGGAGTTACAATCTTTCCATGTAGGAATACAAACATTTTAAGCTTATTGATTCCCTTATGATTTCTCTTTCATGTTTATCTTTTTAATGTTTCTCTTGATTCTGTCTTGTATTTGAAAATCATATTTTCTATTCAGTTCTGGCCTTCTCATCAGGAATGCTTGAAAGTCCTTTATTTCATTAATTTTTTTTTCTCCTGAAGAATTCTACTCAGTTTTGCTGTATAACCTATTTTTAGGTATAATTCCAGCTCCTTTGCATTGTGGAATATAATATTCCAAGCCCTCTGATCCTTTAAGGTAGAAACTGCTAATTCCTGTGTGATCCTGACTCTATGTATGGATATATGACTCCATGTTATTTGAATTGTTTCTTTCTGGCATTTGCAATGTTTTTTTTTTTAAGCAATTGGGGTTAAGTAACTTGCCCAAGATTACACAGCAAGTTATTTTGTGTGGGTGTTAAGTATCTGAGGCCAGAACTGATCCCAGATCCTCCTGACTCTTGGGCCAGTGCTCTTACTCACTGCAAATGTTTTCTTTTTAACCTGGAAACTCTTGAATTTGGGTATAATTTTCCTGGGAATTTTCATTTTGGAATCTCTTTCAGGAGGTGATTTGTGGATTCTCTCAATTTTCATTTTACCCTCTGGTTTTAGGATATCAGAACCATTTTCCTTGATAATTTCTTGAAATATGATATCCAGACTCTTTTAAAAAATCATGACTTTCAGGTCATCTAAGAATTCTTAAATTATCTCTCTTCATTCTATTTTTCAAGTCAGTTGTTTCTCTAATGAGATAGTTCACGTTCTATTTTTTCACTCTTTTGATTTTGTTTTATT
This sequence comes from Petaurus breviceps papuanus, assembly GCF_028583685.1. Taxonomy (NCBI): domain Eukaryota; kingdom Metazoa; phylum Chordata; class Mammalia; order Diprotodontia; family Petauridae; genus Petaurus; species Petaurus breviceps. Next base: position 21,405,500 of record NW_027185754.1, on the reverse strand, counting down.
GTTTTTTGATGTCTCATGTAGTCATTAGTTTCCACTTGTCCAATTCTAACTTTTAAAGAAATATTTTCTTTAGTGAGCTTTTGTACCTTTCTTTTCCATTTTGCCAACTTTACTTTTTAAGGAGTTCTTTACTTCAATGAATTTTTGTACCTCTTCTTCCATTTGGCTATTCTGTTTTTCAAAGCATTCTTTTCTTCAGTGGATTTCTGTGCCTCTTTTTTACCATCTGACTAATTCTGTTTTTTAAGATGTTATTTTCTTTATTATTGTTTTGTGCCTCTTTTACCTATCTATGAACTCTCTTTTCATAAATATCTTGCATCACTCTTGTTTATTTTTCCCAATTTTTCTTCTACTTCTCTTATTTGATTTTTTGGGGGGCAAGCCAATTGGGGTTAAGTGACTTGCCCAGGGTCATACAGCTTGACATAGTGTCAAGTGTCTAAGGTCAAATTTGAACTCAGGTCCTCTAGACTCCAGGGCTCTATCCACTGCACCACCTAGCTGCCCCTCTCTTATTTGGTGGCAAAAATCCTTTTTGATCTCTTCTAGGAAGTGTTGTTAGGCCTGTATCTGATTCACAATTTTTACGGGGTAGGCTTTGCTTATAGCAGCATTGACACCATTGTCTCCTGAGTTTACGTCTTGATTTTTCCTGTCATTAAACTAACTTGTTATAGTTAGGTTCCTTTTGTTTTCACATTTTCCCAGTCTATTTCTTGTCCTTTAACTTTATATTATATTTATAACTTTTATATTAAAGTTAGGCTCTGCTTCAGGGATGGAGGTAACACTGTCCCAAGCTTCAGCTCTTTCTTGCTGATGTTTTCAGAGCTGGCTCTGGGGGTCTGTAGGGTTTTGGTGCTTCCAAAGTGGTATGAACGAAGGAGATGTGTGGCTACTGCTCTCCTATCTTTTTCTCTGATCTTTACCCAGCAAAAGACCTGGTTCCCTGGTAGACATGATCAGTAGCAGTCCTCCTGGCTCTGGCACTGTGACCAGTTCCCCCACTCTCCTGTAGTCACAATTGCTATTACCCCTCTTTCTCTTGGAATTGAGACCAGGGTCCCTACTCCCCAACAAGTGACCATAAGCACTCCTCTCTGTCTTGGAAACACTACCATGATCCTGCTCTCCTGCAATCACAAGGGCTGTTGTTCTTGGCCCTGGGACTATGACCTAGAACTTTCCTGGTCCTGAACCCAATGCTAGTAAAGGGTCCCATGCAATTTCCTTTTGGCCAGTGTTCCTATTTCCACTCTCCCACTATCCGTGGTCTGAGAGCTACTGAAGCCACTTCTGCCACCAATGCAGCTGCCTCCAAGGCCTGCTTTTGGCATTGCAGAACACCCGCTTTGCAAGGACTGCCCTGAGTTCCATGCTCACCCCCCTACAGAGAAACAGACCTTTACTGCCTGACCTCCTAAATTATCTTGGGCTGGAAAATTTGTTTCGCCTGACATTTTGTTGGTTTTGCTACTCCAGAATTCAATTTGAGTCATCATTTTGCAGTTATTTGGAGGGGAATTTGGGAAAGCTCAGCTGAGTGTTTCTTCACTCTGCCACCTTGGCTCTACTTCTTGTTTTCCTAATAAATGCTTATTAATTGATTTATGTTTTATTGAATCCACTTGATTTACTGTCTACCTCTGTGGATGGAATACCCATACTAATGAAAGCATAGTTATTTTAAAATATCAGAATCAGTTCTATGATCTGATTACAGTGTTAAGAGCCGTAAATGGAAATTTGAACAACCAGGGAAAGAGCACTGATTGAAATCATCTTTGTAATTCACAATGTGACTGTGTATGTGTATTCAGGTTAGAGGTATAGGAATTATTAATAATCCCAATCCCACTATAGATCTTCATGGGAGCTTTGACTTGCTGTTTACAGCCTGGGTCAGTTCACTTTTCTTAGGAAACTTGGTCACCCCTTATGCCTGGGGGCCCACCATACTGATGCTAAACTTGTGAGGATACTTGAGCAGCAAATACACTGTAGCTCAAAATTTCCAAACTCAAAAGGTCAATTAGCCTCAGCCTCCCTGTAGCTGAGATTAGGCATAGGTTTGCCATGCCTAGCTGTCTGTTTCTAATAAATATATATTTATAATATTCCCATATTTTCTCATGGACTTCTTAAGCTTTCTGTATTGTTGGAGTTTTAAGGAAAAACTGGTTGTTGTTGTTGTTTTTTGCTGTAGATTTATTTTATCTTTCTTAAGGCATGGAATCACAGAATCATAATATTGGAAAAAATCACAGAAGTCACCTCAGCTAACCCAAACCTGGTCAGTTAGTAGAAATATTGCTATTCCCATTTGATGGAGGTAAGGGGTCCAAACCTGACTGAGTTGCTTCAGGGAATTAGTCCCCAGGGTGGAAACTCCTCCTATCAATGCAATTCAGTAAGTCATCTGTAACTTATAATCTAACAGAGCTGCCTGGTATAAAGAATGGCTAGATGACTTGCCCATGGGCATACAGTACTTTTGGAAGCAGGACTTCAACTCAGGTCTTCCTGACTCCATAACTAGCCCTCTATTTTCTATATCTTGCTGCCTCTCACCAGCTTTGTTTTATTAGTGAGGAAATGGAGGGTTAGAAAAGTGAAAAGGCTAATTCATCAGCACATAGCTAGTAAGTGTCCGAATTGATACTGTCCTTTAGAATAGCTAACGTTTGTTTAGTTATTTGAGTTTTACAAATCACTTTCCTCACAACAATCTTCTGGAGGTAGATGGTACAAATATTATTACTCTAATTTTAAAGATAATGAAAGAGAGACTTAGAGAAACTGAGGCACTTTCCTATAGTCCCATAGCTAACCAGGATTCAAGCCTATCACTCAGTTTTGCTCTACAGTGTTTTGCCTTACATATTCCTTAGTGTTCCCTTCAAAAGAATAAATTCTTGGTGGAATGAACCCAAGACAGCAATTCTTACCTTTTTTTGTGTTCATATTGGGTTAGCAACACTGTTCCAGAGGCTGACCCTGCCCTGTCCTAGAGCTCAATCTACAGGTTTTTTGCTTGTGTCCTCAGTCTTTTGCCATACTGAGGATCTTCTTCCCCTAACTGAGATCTTCTGTCTTCCCATTCCCTCCCTGGGCTACATCAGAGAATTTTCAACTAGGAAACCAGACTCTGGCTTCTCCAGTGAAAACTTGCGTGTCTCTGTCTGTAGCTTGGGAGCAGTCTCTGTGCTGATGACTGAGGAGAATTGGACAGTAGTAGATGAGTTCGTCCTCCTGAGCTTCTCTGCCCTTCAACCTGAGCTTCAGCTCCTGATCTTTGTACTCTTTCTCACCATTCAACTTGTCACCTTGTTGAGCAGCACTCTTATTATAGTGGTCACTACTGCCGACTCAGCCCTGCACAGTCCCATGTACTTCTTTCTCAGGAATCTTTCTGTGTTAGAAATTGACTTTGCACCCAAGATACTGGGGACCCTATTGGTTCACAATACAACCATTTCCTTTCTTAGCTGTGCCACTCAGATGTATTTCTTCTTCTTCTTTGGAGTCTCAGAGAGCTGCTTCTTGGCAACAATGGCAAAAAGACCTCTATGGGGTAAGCTGTGATACCCTGTGCTACGCAGTCATCATGAATCTCAGGTCCTTTGTCCATCTGGCTTCTGCTTCATGTATATTGGATTTTTCCTACAGGCCACATGGCTTTTCAGTTTTCTAGTCTATGGCACCAATAAGGTGGGGTTTTTTGAGTGTGTGTGATGGCCCATCTGTGCTGAGGCTAGTCTGTGGAGAGAGAACACTGTTAGAGGTCTATGCTATTATGGGAACCATTGTATTCATCATGACACCTTGTCTCTTTATCCTAAACTTTTATGCCCATGTTCTTTCTGTCATCCTCAGGATACCCTCAGCTGAGGGAAAATGTAAAGTCTTTTCTACCTCCTTTTCCTATCTTGTCATAGTCTATGGATCTCTCAGACTCTTCTATTTTCAGCCCAAGTCTGATGTTTTCACTGTCCTATAAAGTTGTGACCTTTATGCTGAATTGAGTCATCCATCGTCTGATGACAAGTAGCTAAGGTCGACCTTGAGTTAACATTTCTTCCTATTAAAAACTTGGATCCATAGTTTCTTTCTACTAGAGCAAGTAGCAGTTCAGCACTACTCTGGTTGAACTACCGAAACACTCCTCCTTATACCATGGTGACAATAATTATGGATAAAACATTTTGAGTGATTCAAATATTTGAGGAAAAACTTTGTCTTTAGACGTGCTAAATAAGTAACCTGCCTTTTAAATCCATTGATTTCTCCCTATTGTTTTATTGATGACTCTGGAATGTTTGAAAGGAGCCTCTGTATAGGAGCCAGACTAACTGAGATGTAAGTCTAGATTGACCCCCAAACTGACTTTAGGCTGAGTTAATAGAAGTACTAGAAATTTGCCTAGAGTGAGATGATAGCTTGACCTGGGAAAATCACATCTGGAGGATCATGTCCAGCTCTAGACTTCAGAGAAACCTTTGAAAAGTTAGAATGTGAGTGACCAAAATCGTGGTGATGCAGAATGAGATTCAAAACAGCACCATGGAAGGAATAACTGAAGAATATTGAGTTGTTTAGTTTATAAAAAGCAATAGTGAGGATATGATAACAGTTTTCAAATATTTTAAATTCTGTCATAAGAAAGAGACCTTAGACTTATTTTGCTTGATGAAGGGGGAATAGTTTAAAGACAAATGGTTGGAAGTCAGAATTCAGGTAAGGGGAAATGTCTTAATGATTACAATGTAAAAAACACATGGAAAGGGCTGCCTGAGGAGGTGCTGAACTTCTCTTCCCTGGAGGTCCTTGGTCAAAAAGTGGATGATCATTTCTTAGTTTTTGTGATGGTTTTATTGCAGATTAGATTCATGTTTCAAGTAGTTCAGGGACTAAATGAAGAGGAACTGATTGAAACATTACTCCAACTAATCATGTAAGGTAATGGCAGGGATGTACTGGAGCCAGCTTGGATGTATTTGTGAGACAATTTTTTCAGTGTGTTTATATAACTTTAAAAATTGGCAAACCCTACAAGTCAGGATTCGAGTTATTGTTTTTAACTATTGACTTAAGAAAGTGATGGAGAAATGTTAATAATGCAGACTAAGTTTAAAAGTATGTGATGCATACATTTTCCCCCAGGGAGCCAATTGTTAAGCATTTATCAGCATACCCCTGGATAAAGAGGCATAAAAATATCACTTTTTAGAAGTCAGGGTCTTTTCTCATGTGTTATCAGTCTTGACAGCTACAGATGACATGCATTTGAAAGGTTATTTTGGAAATTATAATGTAATAATAGCATGATATTCAGTAAATGTCCAAAGCACCACAACTATGGGTGCTACTCCACAGAACCTTTCCTCAACTCACTAATTTCTGTTTTCTGGATTCATTTGGCTAAGATATGTACTAGTCTCCTCATTGAATATTTTTTTTTCACTCATCCTTACCTGTAAAATGAATTGGAGAAGAAAATGCCAAAGCACTTCAATTTCTTGGCCAAGAAAACCCCACCTGGAGTCATGAAGAATCAGACACGATTGAAATGATTGAACAACAGTCACCAACTCTCCAATCTGGTGATAACTTTATTCCTTGAGCATTCTACTGTATTCTTGACCTGAAGCAATGTTTACAGAAGAATAGAAGGATGTACTGGTAAATTTTTAAAAATCTAACTAACTCTCAGGAAATAAAACATACACAGCACACTTTTAACTTTAATTGGTATTATTGACATTATAGACAATCAACAAACCAGTAAGTGTAGACAGTCAAACACACAATTTAAGCCCTGATTTATAGTGGTAGCTGATTTCTGAGGTGTAAATACTCTCACTGAAAATTTTAGTTAGCTCTCACAAGCAGGTTTGAGTTCCCTCTAACACATCCCTATTAAGTTTATCCACCAAATCATCAGTTCTTCTGGTTCAGCAGACAGTAAGAGGACTCAGTCATCACAAAAAATAAACCTCTCTTTCATACATGGCTAGAAGCAGGATCTTCCTAAGTTTACAGGTGATCAATTAGAATCGGTCAGGGAATATCTGTGTTTACTCCAAGTAATGACCCTATAGGTCAGTTCACCCACATTACAAATTTAATAAGCCTTATATTTAAAAGAAATACTTTTTATTCTTTGTTATTCTGAACCTGACAAAAACCAATAAACCAGTAGTCCCTTTCCAAACTTTGTAGCCTTCATTCAACCTGTCCTTCAGTTTTCTCTTATATGATGAATGACTCAAGTTTTTATACCTTTTCTTTAGATCTTTTATTTTAATGCTTGGGTCCTATGGGTTTTTTCCCCCTCAACAGCCATTTTGCTTTCATCACAGGGAATCTAGAGGTATTTTAATCCAAATTTCTCATTTCAGAAATGAAGAAAATGAGAACCAGAGGAGTTAAATGATTTGCCAAAGATTATATATGGTAAAGCCATAACTTGAACCTTACTTCTATGATTACAATGCTCTGCTTGTTGTATTACTCCACATTGTCTCTCTCTGGGTGATGGTGATATAAGGAGAGAGTGATGAATGTAGACACATATGCCTTGCCAGAGTACATACTTCCCCAAAGTGTAGGAGGGCACAGGATTAGAAAATAAAATGAAGTATCTGTGATGTGCAGCTCTGGGGTCTTCTTTACATCATTGCCCTTGTGGTAGAGACTTTCATGCTGACAGTACAGGGAATTCACAGAATTGTTATTAAGCATTGGGAATAGACTTATTGAATACAATAGAGAAAGCGACAGTTGACTGGAATTAAGACATGTGAGAGACAGGGAATGAGGAGCTGCTATAATCAGACAGAGATAACTGATTAGACACACTACTGTATATGACCCAGTTCCTAGAGTAAAGACAATCAATAGAAGAAGAGAAATCCCTGAATATGTAAAATGGTCAGCTCTTAATAATCCTGTCAGCTGGTGAGCAAGACAGGGAAGACATTTTTCTTTCACCACTCTTTTGCTGATTTCCTTGTCATAGTCTGTGATTATAAATTTAGAAAATTAGAGATTTAGGAATTTCCTTCCATCACTTCAAGAAACACAAAAAGGCAAATATGAGTAGGGTTGGTGGCTGACTAAAAATGGATGGCTTTATATAGGAATACTTAATCCAATACCTTTGATTTTTATTATGCTCAATAAACTATGGCAACCCAGTATGATGAATATATGATTCTTATGAATATGTGGGAGGAGGAGATATGAGGGATAGAGTTATGTACATGCACAGGAAAGTCCAGGTGAGGGGTTGGGGTTCTACAGGTATAGATTTCTTATTTTATATATTTTGAGTAATATTCCATTTCATACCCTAGATAACTCTGAACCCTGTCAGTGTGGGTTTGAACTGTTTAGGTCTGGGATTTACCCCAGATGTTTGCAAATTGAGCACCTTCTGGTGGCTAATGGGGATATGAATGTCTTTAAGACTATATTCATTCATGAGCCAGAAGGTAGCTGTAGTGGCTGGTGGCTTAAGGATAGTGCCACCTGGTGAGCAACACAGATACTGCACTCCCTCTCTGGATAATTGCTATAGTGACAAGTTACCTTATATTAGACTTTTTCTTTAAAGGCAGCACCTAAGTATATCTATACTGCTTACACTGCAGAGTTCAATTATTGCAGTGCCTCAGCTATTGGATGTAGAATGCCAAATGACTTTTTTTGTCCTCATGCTATTTCATCTTTTAACATAATTTTACTATTTAATCTTTCATTTGAATTTGACAGTATTGGAATCCCCTTCCATCTTTTTTTTTATTGTAAATTTTACAATTAGAAAACACATCCACAAATTGGAATGGATTTGAGGCAAATTGTTCCAAAAGCTTATGATCCAAAATGGATAATATGCCACATTTGCAGTAGTGGAATTTTAAGTACATATTTTTGGCTGCCTATAGTCCATAAAGTTACAACCTGACACTTCAACAAAAAACATACTGATAGCTAACATGCTTTAAAAATAAGAAAGGAATAACCCAAATGTTCTCTTATTTGACCAATTCAATTTAAGCTTAGATTTTCAGATAGCTTTAGATAGATCCAGAATAACCCAAATGAAACATGTTACTTGAACAATTTTCCAAAGTTTCAGCACAATATCCATAAGATAAAGGGAAGAAATAACCATATTGGAATAAATTCCTAACTGCTATAGATACATATTCTTTTGACCATGTGTATGTAGAATACCTTTTACAGATAAATTTTAAAGAAAAGGCAAATATCTTTATATAAGAAATTTAACACATTCTGTAAAATGCCTTCTATTTGCTGCTGTAATTTCTATAAATTCTTCATCTGTGGTGGTTTCCAGAATTATCAACCCACAGATGCTAAGGACAAAGAGGTCAGTGCAGTGTGGAGTTTGGGATCCATTAGTTGGGAGTGTGGTTGGCCTTTATCCTGTGGAGGGAAATGCCACTGAGGTGCCACAGCCATGCAGCTGCCGCCACATGGCAGCTTCAGCTCCTGGCCTGCAGACTGTAGGGGGAACCAAGCAACCAGTCTGAGGGGTAATCGCTCTCGCTTTAACCTGCTTGGATCTGGATTGTGGTTTAGGGTGGAGGTCCTGGAGTGTGTGACCAGCTTGCCAGAGCGTGTGGAGGCTTCAGAAAGGGCACCCAACTAATACTTTCAGCAGCTGAGAAAACCTCAGTGTTTGGTATGAAGCTCCCATGAATGGTAGCAGAGTCCTACTGTGGCAAAAAGCCCAAAAGTCAAGTAATTGAGTGGCAACATGAGGAAATAAGGGAAGCAAAGCAAACAGAGGAACCCAACATTGGACTCCTATTTTGGGGACAAAAAGGATCAAAGCATGGAACAGGAGGAAGACAGTGAAGTCAGAACTCCTGCACCAAAAGCTTCCAAGAAAAATATGAGCTGGTTGCAGGCCATAGAGGAGCTTAAGAAGAATTTTGAAAATCAAATAAGAGAAGTGAAGGAAAAATTGGGAAGAGAAATGAGAATGATGCAAGAAAATTATGATATGAGAGTCAACAATCTGACTGAAGAAAATAACACCTTAAAAATAGACTAACTCAAATGGCAAAAGAAACTCAAAAAGGCAATGAGAAGAATGCCTTAAAAAGATGAATTTGCCAGATGGAAAAAGAATCTCAAAAGCTCACTGAAGAGAATCATTCCTTCAGAATTAAATTGGAGCAAATGGAAGCTAGTGACTTTATGAGAAATCAAGATACTATTAAACAGATCCAAACAAATGAAAAAATAGAAGACAATGTGAAATATCTCATTGTGAAAACCACTGACCTGGAAAATAGATCCAAGAGAGATAATTTAAAAATTATTGGACTACCTGAGAACCATGATAAAAAAACAAACAAACCTAGAAATCATCCTTCAAGAAATTCTCAAGGAAAATTGTCCTGATGTTTTAGAACTAGAGGACAAAATAGAGGTTGAAAGAATCCACTGATCACCTCCTGAAAAAGATCCCCAAAAGAAAACTCCTAGGAATATTATAGCCAGGTTCTGGAATTCCTAGATAAAGGAGAAAATATTACAAGCAGCCAGGAAGAAACAATTTGAATATTGTGGAAACACAATCAGGATAACACAAGATCTGGCAGCTTCTACACTGAGGGATCGAAGGGCTTGGAATATGATATTCCAGAGGTCAAAGGATCTGGGATTAAAATCAAGAGTCACCTACCCAGCAAAACTGAGTATCATGTTTCAGGGGAAAATATGGTCATTCACTGTAATAGAGGACTTTCAAGCATTCTTGATGAAAAAAACCAGAATTTAATAGAAAATTTGAATATAATGAGAGGAGATGGGGAGAGACAGATTGGGGTAAACTATCTCATATAAAAGAGGTAAGGGAAAATGGTTACAATGGAGGGGAAGAACAGGAAGGCAAAAGGGAATGGGTCAACCTTATTCTCATTGAATTTGGCTTAGGGAGGGAATGACATACACATTAAATAGGGTATCTCACCTTAAGGGAGAGTAGGGGTTAAGGGGATGAGAGGGAGGATGATGGGAGGGCAGGCTGGGGGGGGAGGGAAGTTGGAAACACCCAATTTTTTTTAAAGCAATTGGGGTTAAGTAACTTGCTCGAAATTACATGGCCAGGTGTTTCTGGGTAGGTGCTAAGTGTCCGAGCCCGGATTTGATCCCCAGGTCATCCTGACACTGGAGCCAGTGGTCTTACTTGCTGTGCTACCTGGCCGCCCTGGAAGCACCCACTTTTGAAAAGGGACAGGATCAAAGTAGAGAATAGAACAAGTGGGAAGTGGGATAGGAGGGAGGGAAATATAGTCAGTCTTTTACAATAGATCTATTATGGAAATGTTTTGCATAGCTACATATATTGAATTGCTTATCTTCCCAGTAAGGGTGGGTGACAAGGGAGGAAGGGAACAAATCTGGAATTCAAAGTTTTATAATCAAATGTTTAATATATATATATATATCATTATCAATATTATTTTACATGTAAATAGGAAATAAGATATATAGACACTGGGGCATAGAGATCCACCATGCCCTACTGGAAAGTTGGAGGTGGTATGGGAGAAGATATGGGAGAGACTAGATTAGAAGAGAGGATATCCAGTAAGATCACTATTTTGGAGTAGTGGGAAGGGGAAAAACAGGGAGAAAATTTGTAACTCAAAATCTTGTGGAAATGAACAATGTAAACTAGAAGTTAATAAAGCATTTGATAAAAAAAAAATAAAAACTTCTCTTCCAAGTTTTTGATCACATGGTGAAGTTCTGCTGCATTAATGTAGCTAAATACATGAATACTTCTCTAATTTCTTCTTCACTAAAGACTAGTGAGATAAAGGAACATTTTCTCTAATCTCCATGATCTTTCAAATCTCTCCAAACTAGGAATTATGCATGAGATAAAGTAATTTTAGCTGTCTCTGAAGTCTGACACACCAATAAAACTAATGAGGTAACAGCTTGATGAGCTATGAATGAAAAAGGTGAATCCCTAAGCCTTAACTCACTCAGCAGCTCCTTCCCTACCAGCCTTCATGCCCTGGCCCCCCAACACCACCTCCCCCTGCACTATCGAAAGCAGACGTTTGCTGTGCTAGGAAAATGCTTCGTGAAAGAACTGAGGAAAAGAGAGAATTGGGTAGAGTGCCAAGATATATTTGGAGCTCCACTTGGCCAGAAGGAAGGAGCTGGGAACTCAACTGACACTAATTGTGTCCTCTAACCACTCCTCTGGAAATCACTTGTGTCAGAGACTGAGAGAAGTGAAAAGTGAGTTCCCCAGTATGGTTGGAGGTATAGACAATTTTGAGGTCCAGCCCCTGGGGAAATAACCAACAAAAAGAATGAGTTCAGAGAATGATTAACAAGAGAATATAAGGAGGAAAAAGACTTAAATTAGCAAAGTAACCAAGAGAAAGAAAACTCAGTTAAAGACTTTGAGTAGAAGGCAAAAAACCAACAGGGAATATATTAATAATAGAAGTTAATATGGCCTCCATATTATCAAAATAAATCCAGGCACTTCTGCATAAATATTTCATGATGAAGGAAAATGTATCCATAGGTAATTAGTCAGAGGAACCTGTGGATTCTCAGAACATGGAACTGCAGCAAAATGTTCTTGAATGATTAAGGAGAAAATAAGAATTTGAAAGTAGGATTAAAGTCTTTCATAGCAGAAATAATAGGCAGAATAGAAAATTTTGAAGTGAGGGTGGTAAATCACCAATTAAACAAAAGAGAATAAATGATTGGGAATATAATCACACAGATGTGAGACGATCTAGAAGAAGAAAAGAAAAAAGCAATAAAATTAAAAAAATTATCTCTATGAATGCAAAACATTGATCTCAAAGACAAGATATGTAGAAACAACTTCAGGATTATAAATCTTCTAAGAGAACACATCAAGCAAAAAAAAATACTTGAACACCAAGGCAAGAAATGATACAAGAAAATTTTCCAGAACTGCTGAACACAGAAAATAAAACACTAATCAAAGGAGTCAACAAATGATCTCCAGAAAATAAAACAAGTGAACAAAAAACTTCTGTGCAAATTTCTTCTTTACTGTCCATGTTTTGCATTTTTCTTTGCCATCATTGTCAGAAATTCTGGAAAATCACCTGTACCATTATTCTTAGCATCTGCTTCATTAATCATATCTTTTAATTTGACTTCTATTGGCTACACCTCTTATTATGATCTCCATCCTTGTTAAATAATGAAAAGCTTCTTTGAATTCTGTACTCTGCTTTTCTCATAATCGACCAGCCAGACTGCAAGTGCTACTAGTGCTTAATTTCTTATCAGGCAGCTTCTAAATTCACTGGTCACACATAGACTCTGCTCTTTTTTTTTCTTAAATACCTCTCTTAGTTTCCATAGAACTTCACTTCTACCATTTTCTTTTTCCACCTCTCTAACCACTCTTCCTCCAGTCCCTTCACTTTTTCATCTTCATTCTCTCACACCCTAATATTGATACTTCCCAAGGTTTTATCCTCAGTTTATCCTTATTTTCACTCCACAAAAATCTCCCTTTGGGGAATTTATTCACCCTAATTCATTTGTTCATTTAATAAACATTTATTAAATGCCTCTTATCTGTCTATAATTCCTACCTACATAGAATTTACAGTTTAGTAAAGGTATTAAATACAAATAGAGATTAAGGTTGGTTTGTTTTTGTTTTTGCTCTCAGCCTATAATTTCAGTGAACATTTTTCAGTTGATGGAAATTCCTGGATGTGGAAAATCTCTTCACTAAAGCAGATTAGTCACTTTTCTGTAATTTATAGATTTAGAGAGGTATCTGGCGGAGCTGAGAGGTTAGTGACTTGTCAAGGTTTATACAAGTAATGTACATAAGATAAGTAAGAGTCAGGAATCAAACCCCATTTTTTTCTCTGAGATTGACCTTCAAACTATTATACCACACTGTATTTCACACATGGCTAAATCTCTCCAGTAACTATAATACATAGACTCACACAATAAAGACACCAGAGAGGTGCAAAACAAATCACCATTTGAGATCCTGGAGGTGAGTGGTTACTGATAGGAGAAATTAGGGAAGTCTCCATGGACACGGTAGTATTTGAACTGAATGTTAAAGGAGACATAGAAATTATTTATTAAATAAAATAGGGCAAAGAAGGACTTTCTTGGCGCAGAAAACATTTGTACTCTATCACAAATGTGGCAGAGTATTTTGTGTATTCACAGGCCATAGAATGGTTCGGGCTATCTGTAACATTGTCTGGAAGAGAATAATGGGAGATAAGTAAGGTCCTGTGGTACCAGATGTTGGGAGCTTTTGAATGATAAAAAAGGGAACTTGAATTTTATTTGAAGTGATTTTCTGGACTGTTCCAGATATATGCTCTACACTTTCCTATTGCTTATGTCAAATTGGCATGTAGTGGCCTTAGTAGCACTCAGCAGGGAAGGGTCTACCAGCATTGACTTTTTTTTCTTCCTTTACTACTTGATGACTTTTATCTATTCATATGTCAAAATCACAGACATAGAAAGACATATAGGGAATGATGCAGAGTGAAGTGAGAAGAAACAAAATTACAAGTTTTACTATAACATAAATATTATAAAAATGTACAATTTTGAGCTTTTGTAAACTAATGAAAAAAGAAAGTCACAGAACCAGGAAAACAATTTGCATGACAATAACACTATAAAAACAACTTTGGAAGCTGTAAGAATCATTGCAATGACCATTAATAAATGCAGAGGACTTATGATTATGAAACACACAATCTATTACAGAGAGGTGATGGATTTAGAGTATGAAATAAAACAGATACGTACAGTAATTGCAGTAATTTGTTTTGCTTGACTACATATTTATTACATGAAATTAACTTTATTCCTTATAGGATAGGAGGTGGGAGGGAGAAGAAGTAGATTTCTGTTCATTTAAAAAAATAGAGGGGTGGAGGGGTGATATCAGATGTGAAATACTGCATGAACTTTCAGCTGAGATCAACGTATTAGTGATTTTACTTAACTGTTTTACTTTGTTACAAGAGAACATTCACTAAGTGGAAGCAATCTGTAAAAGTTTATAATGTACAAACAAAACATAAAAATAAAAACAGAAAGTATAAAATTGAAAAAAATCTTATAAGGTTCCTTGAAAGATGTAATAGCAATGATAACAGGTTTTTTCACAATTCACTGATAAAAAATGCAAAAAAATGCCTGTCAAAATTATTTGCCCCCATCATGGCAGATATCCAACACAGAATCCACATTTCAACTGTATTCTTTTTTTTTTAACAACTGGAAATTTTACTTCATTTTATTTAAATTATTTTATTTATTTAGCTTTTTTTTTGGAGGGGGGAGGGCAGGGCAGTTGGGGTTAAGTGACTTGCCCAAGGTCACACGGCTAGTAAGTGTTAAGTGTCTGAGGTAGGATTTGAACTCAGTTCCTCCTGACTCCAGGGCCACTGCTCTATTCACTGCACCACCTAGCCACCCCATATCAACTGTGTTCTTTATAGACTGGGTGGAGGTGGGGGAGAGGGAGCAGCTAAGTGGTGCAGTGAATAGAGTGCTGGCACTGGAGTCAAGAGGACTTGTCAAATCTGACCTCAGACACTTAGTAGTTGTGTGACCCTGGGCAAGTCACTTAACCCTGTTTTCTTCAGTTTCCTCATCTGTAAAATGAGTTGGAGAAGAAAACAGCAAACTACTCTAGCATCTTTGCCAAAAAAAACCCAAAACTCAAATAGGGTCACAAAGAGTCAGATGCAAATGAAATGACTGAACAACAAAAACAAATTGTGATTTTCTGGATGCTCCTATTGTATAAGACAAATTGGATCCACATCCATCATGAAATTTCCCATGTTGAATAAATCTCACATTCATATCTCTTCTATTCCCTAAGCTCTTGGACTATATATTGCTTTTAACAAATCATTTTGCCATTGCTATTATGCTGATTGCCTCATCTCTCCAAGCAATATAGGATCTTCTAAATGATATCCCTAATAACAAAAGATTTGCTTAAATATCCATACAGGAAAATCCAAGTCAATTAAAATGCTAATTGTACAAAATATAATAAATATTTATCTGGATAACTGCTAGACCTGGTCTATTAGTACATGCACCTTGAACTGTGATGAATAATTGCCTTACCCAGAACTGAATAAAAGGTGAGTAATTTGGACTGAATTTGAGAAACCACAAAGCTTTCAGTGATGTCAAGCTTCTCCTTATAATAAAGGCTTTTTAAAATACTTTATTAACTTCTGATTTACATCATTTGTTTCCACCAGATTTTGAGTTATAAATTTTCTCCCCATTTCTCCCCCACCCACTGCCCCAAAATAGCAGTTCCACAGGATATCCCCTCTTCCAGTCTGCTCTCTCCCACATTTTCCCCCATACCCCTTTCCACTTTTCCAGTGGATCTCTATGCCTCAGTGCCTGCACATCCCATTTCCCAATTACATGTAAGATGGTATTAATAATAGTATATATATATATATATACACACACATGTATACATATATATATATATATATACATATTTGAATATTTGATTTCAAAACTTTCAATTCCAGATTCATTCCCCTCCTTCCCCGTCACCCACCCCTACTGGGAAGATACACAGTTCAGTATAGGTTGCACATGTGTGGCTAATGCAAAACAATAACATAGTAGATACATTATAAAAGACTGACTACACTTCCTTCCCTCCCATCCCACCTCCCACCCGCTCTACTCTCCATTTTGATCCAGTCTATTTTCAAAAGTGAGTGCTTCCAACCTCCCCCCCCCCCAGCATACCCTCCCTTCTATCATCCCCCCTCTCATCCCCTTCCTCCCCTACTCTCCTGGAGGGTGAGATACCCTATTTAGTGTGTATTTCACTCCATCCTCAAGCCAAATTCAATGGGAATAAGGTTGACCCATTCCCTTTTGCCTTCCTATTCTTCCCCTCCATTGTAACCATTTTCCCTTGCCTCTTCTGTATGAGATAGTTTACCCCAATCTGTCTCTTCCTATCTCCTCTCATTATATTCCTCTCAGCTCTTAATTTCACTTTTAAGTGAAATTCCTTCCTGTTAAATTGGACCTGTGCCCTCTATCTATATATACCTGTAAACATATAATGACACATTCACATATGTATTCATATGCCCATATACCCTCATATATAGACGAATATATATATTTCTAATCCCTTCAACTATGGAGAAAAGTTTCAAAAGTTACAATTATTGTTTTTCCATGGAGGATTGTTAATAGTTCAACTTTGATAAGTTCCTTATGCTTCTTGTATCTGAATGTCAAATTTTCTATTCAACTCTGTTTTTTTCAGCAAAAATGCTTGAAAGTCCTCTATTCCACTGAATGACCATATTTTCCTCTGAAACATGATACTCAGTTTTGCTGGGTAGGTGATTCTTGGTTTTAATCCTAGCTCCTTTGCCCTCTGGAATATCATATTCCAAGCCCTTCGATCCCTCAGTGTAGAAGCTGCCAGATCCTGGGTTATCCTGATTGTTTCCACAATATTCAAATTGTTTCTTCCTGGCTGCTTGTAATATTCTCTCCTTAATCTGGGAATTCCAGAACCTGGCTATAATATTCCTAGGAGTTTTCCTTTTGGGATCTTTTTCAGGAGGTGATTGGTGGATTCTTTCAACATCTATTTTGCGCTCTGGTACTAAAACATCAGGGCAGTTTTCTTTGAGAATTTCCTGGAGGATGATTTCTAGGTTCTTACTTTGGCCATGGCTTTCAGGCAGTCCAATAATTTTTTAATTATCTATCCTAGATCTATTTTCCAGGTCAGTGGTTTTTCCCATGAGATATTTCACATTGCCTTCTATTATTTCATTTGTTTGGATCTGTTTAACAGCATCTTGATTTCTCATAAAGTCATTAGCTTCCATTTGCTCCAGTCTAATTCTGAAGCAATGACTCTCCTCATTGAGTTTTTGAGATTTTTTTTTCCATCAGGAAAATTCGGCTTTTTAAGGCATTCTTCTCCTCATTGCCTTTTTGGGCCTTCTTTGCCATTTGAGTCAGTATGTTTTTTAAGGTATTATTTTCCTCAGTCAGGCTGTTGACTCTCATTTCATAATTTTCTTGCATTGTTCTCATTTCTCTTCCCAATTTTTCCTCCACTTCTCTTATTTGGTTTTCAAAATCTTTCTTAAGGTCCTCTATGGCTTGTAACAAGCTTGTATTTTCCTTTGAAGCTTTTGGTGCAGGAGTTCTGACTTCACTGCTTTCCTCCTGTTCCATGCTTTGTTCCTTTTTGTCCCCAAAATAGGAGTGTATTGTTGGAATCTTCTGTCTGCTTTGTTTCCTTTGCCTGCTCATTTTGCCACTCAATTATTTGACTTATGGGCTTTTTGCCACAGTAGGACTCTGCCACCAGACAGGGGAGTTTTCGTCCCAAACGCTGGGGTTTTCTCAGCTGCCAGAGGTATTAGATGGGTGCCCTCTCTGAGGTCTCCACACGCTCTGGCAAGCTGGACACACACCCCAGGACCTCCACCCTAGACTGCAATCCAAATCCAAGCAGGTTAAAGCAAGAGCGATTACCCCTCAGATTGGTGCTTGGTCCCCTACACTCTGCAGGCCAAGAGCTGAAGCTGCCACATGGCGCTGGCTGGCTGTGCCTGCATCTCAGTGGCTTTTCGCCCACGCACTCCCACTTACTGGTCCCAAAGTCCAGACTGCACTGACCTCTCACTTTGTCCTTTGTGTCTATGTGTTGATAAATCTGGAAATGGCCACAGTTGCTGCTGATCTGGAGTCCCTCTGGCACAGCTGGTCAGGCCTGCCCTGGGGCTAAAGCCTTGGTTTGGGGCTGGGCTCAGCTCCCAGAGCGCTGAGCTAGATTCCTGCTGGCCTGCCAGGCTGTCCTCAGCGGGAGGTTAGCTTCTCTGTGTCATTTTGTGGGTTCTACAGCTCCAAGGTTTGTTTAGAGTCCCCTTTTTACATGGATTGGGGAGGGTGGAAGCCGGAGCTGCGGGCAGGTCATGCTTCTACTCTGCCATCTTGGCTCCACCCCCCAAAATAAAGGTTTTTATATTTTAAAAAATTAATATATTTTAAGTAATGTTATATGACTGTTAGTCATGGCATACCATGGTCTTCAAAGAATCAGCACTGAAGATTGTACACAAATCAGTAGAGAGCACATAGCAGACATGAGTAGACTGAAAAATATTACCAGTAAAGGAATGTACAAGAGCCATATTATAAGTATGTCATTAGACTACTGTATGATAGAAAAGGAAATGGATGAGTTATGTAGTGAGAAAAGAGGATAATAATGGAAAATTTGAAGACTGCACTGGTATCCACACAATGTCCAGATAGCAAGTGGAAGTCTTGGTATATAGACTACCCTTCTTCCCAAAGAAAGATTTATAAGAAGACCTAGATAGTTGTGACATAGGCTAAGAAGGCATGGATGGGTTGCAATGTGCACCATTATAGGAAGCTTCCCCCACCAATCAATGAGATCACACAACCATTGAAATATCAAAGAAGTTATCCCTAAGGCTTCTACGACACCCTACTAAATGGATGACATGGTAAATGAATGAAGCCATGTTGAGTGGTACTGAGAAGATACTGAAGGTGGACTGTAATCAAATGAAAAACATTCCCTAGAAAGGCTGTAGGGTGGCAGACCATCCTGTGGGACAGTCTTGAGGCATAGGCTGCTTCCTGACCCAGTTGACCCTAGGGCTGCTTGTTTGTTGGTTCAGCAGAGTTGGCCTGGAGGTTTTTGCTCTCCATTCAGGTCAAACCTCTACCACTGGAAGTCATATATTTCCTGAGGTCCTCTCAAGTTGTCTTAGGAGGAAAACTGCTTCTGTTCTATAGTTCATTTTGAAGTGATGTTCTGTCTGTTTGTGAAGGAGATTTGGAGAACCTGGAATTTTATGACCTGCTCTACCATCTTCCCAGAATTCTCCTTACTCTCATCAAATATGGATTCAAGAGAGAACAACATGTACTTTTAAAATGGTATAAAATTCTTCTAACCTTATAAAGAAACAAGAGAATGAGGGGACAAGCTAGAGGAGGGAATTTTAGAAGGGTATATATTTTAAAATTTAGGAGGGTGGGGGGAGAGAATAAGGGAGGGACTTTCAGAATTGTGAGTAGAGTAAGGAATAGAAGAGTAAGGAGAGAGGATAAGTAAGGAATTCTTTAAAGGATCAGGGAGGTAGAGGTCACAAATAAACTAGATATATGAGTAGGGATAGGGCAAAAAGAGAGACTGAGGACAATGGTGAGGACAAAAGGATGGAGGGAAATACAAAAATAGTAATTATAACTTTAAATGGAATAAACTAATCTATAAAATGGAAACAGCAGAATAGTGTAATGGTAATGGGGATTTGAAGATCAAACAGGTACTTAGCACCTTGTTTCAGTTCATGATTGTATCAGGTATTAAGATCCAGAACTTGTGAATCCCACAGTAGGAGGAAGTTGCTGATGTAACAGGAAGGTGTGCAACAGGGAGGAGCTAATACCACATATAAGGAAAAGCCCAAGCTAGAGAGACAGAATTGCTGAGAGAGAGAGAGAGCTGCTAGGATCCTGAGAACTTCTGAGAACTGCTACAAATAGAGAACAGAACTTGTGGTGGCAGAATGGAGAGCTGAGAACTGAACTGAGAACTGAGAAGAACTGAGAAGAGAATTGAGAAGAACTGAGAAATGAGAAGACAGGAGAACTGGGAGGAAGCATGGCTGTGGTGCCAGTACTTTGTGTTATGGGAATGGGAATCTAAGATCTTCCATGCCCCCAGGCCCTTTGATAGGCTTAAGTGACTCTGAGAACCTTCCCCGATTTGAAAATGTACTCTGCCCCCAATAGGCTGAATGTGGCCACCTGAAGCCTGTGGCAGGAGGCTTGTTTTTCAGGAATGCCCACACCTTGATACATTGTGATTGGGCAGTGGGTCAAGAGGGTTGTGACATTCCCTGATTCAGGAAAAGGCTATATATACCCTGATGTGAGGTTTTGTTTTGGGACTCACTTTGAGAAGAGTTGTGTGATTTGACTAGACAAGACTCTGGGCAGCCGTTGAACCCCCAGCTTTGAAAACCCAGATGTTGGTGCTACCCTCTCTGGTAACTGACTAGATATGGATGTAATGGTCAGATAGCTGGAAGCCTGTCTGCTGATCTGTTTCTCTGTCTGCTTGTAACTTGTTTGTATTCTCTGAAGTTCAGGGTGCTGACTTTTTCCCCTGAACTAGGTAAATGATATATGTTTGATTGATTAAAGTAAGATTGTTACTTTAATCTTGAGTTGCTTTCCTTTACAAAAGCAGATCTAAGAACTTGTGTTGGCAGCCATCCTGGGTATGTGTGATAGTAATGGAATATAAAGATTCCCCTGCATTGGCTTGGTTTTCAAACTGATTGTGTTAAAACCCAGAGCTTGTTAATCCCACCTGTGGGATGGACTTGTTGATGTGAAAAGAAAGTCCTGAACTGGGAGGAGTTGGTGACGTAGATTTGGAGAGACACAAGAGAGAGGCAGAAGAACTTTTTTGGAAGCAGCACCTCGTGGAGGCAGAGAGAGAGACTGAGAGAATTGCTGGGGGCCACTTTGAATTGCCCTGGACTTTTGAGACCTGCCCCCTGAACTTCCAAGGACTGAGGAGACATGGCTGTTTTGCTGGTACTTTGTCTGTCTGTTTTGATGTTGTTTTGCCAGATTTGTCCACTGGTGAAAGACAGTCCTTTTGTTGAAGAAGTCCTGGAACCTGGCTGTTGGCTAAGAGCTCCTGAGACTGTCCTGCAGACAGAGAGTGAATACTGTCCACTGGTGAAGGACAGTGCTGTTGTTGCAGGGGTCTGGAGACTGTCCTGCAGACAGAGTGAATACTTTCCACTGGTGAAGGACAGTGCTGTTGTTGCAGGGGTCTGGGAACCTTTCTGTTGGTTCAGAAGCCCTGAAGAAGGATTTTCTTGTTGTATGTTTACAGAAATCCTAGGATAGGGTTTTGCTAATGTTTTCAGGGGTTCTAGGACTGTTCTACAGACAGAGGATGAATTAATGAAGGGACTGGCAATGCATCTTGTGGCCTTGCTAAGCCTTGTCTCCCCAGGAACTAAGATTGCTGAGAACTTGCCTGTCAAGATGAAGAAAAGATCTCCATTTGGGTATTAAGTGCTGTGCTTAAACTTGATGTAACTCTGGGGTAGATTCAATTGTGATCCAGGGGTGGGGAACTTTTGACCTTTTTGTGTTCTATGGTTGAACAAATGAATGTACTTTATTAGATTGGAAACTAATCTCCATTTGAGAAGAGGGGCTTTGTGGTGGATTAAATGAAGGTACAGCCTAGGGGTAGAGTAGTATTTAGAACAGGGACTTTGTAATTGATTGAATGATTGGAAGGTCCTGGGGTGGGGTAGTACTTGGAGATTATTTAATCACACTTAGTAAATGCTGTATTTTGAATGATGTCATGTTTTGATCTTCTCTGTTCTTGGTTGGTCTCTGAATAAAATGGAGAGCACATATGCTAGTATTATGAACCTTGGGAAGTTGCCTTTCCTTGGCATTACATTACAGTATGCTAGGGTGCTTGCTGCTACACTTTGTCTGTCTGTTTTGATGTTTCTTTGTCAAATTTGTCTGTTGATAGAGGACATTGCTGCTGTTACAGAAGCCTTGGGACCTTACTGCTGGTTCAGAAGCCCTGAAAAAGGATTTTCTTATTGTATGTTTACAGAAATCCTGGAGGAGGGTCTTACTGATGTTTTCAGAGGTCCTGGGACTGTACTGATGATTTGTTGATTTCTCAGACCTTGTTGTTGGGTCTATGTTGATTTCACAAGAAGAAATTGAATTGATGAGGATGCTGGAAATGTGTATGCATATTATTGTGGCTTTGTTAAGTTTTGTCTTCCCAGGAACAGAAACTGTGAAGGACTTGAGGTTGACTAGACACTGTCAGCTTCAATATGGAACAGGAACTGCACAAGAAGCTGAACAAGGAACCGAGAGCTATCTGATTTTGAACTCAGGTGACAGGTAGATTCGGGGAAGGAGCTGGGGCCATGGAAGAGGAACCATGGAAGCTGAGAGCCTGCTTCAAGTCAAGATGAAAAGACCTATCCTTGGGTATTTAACGCAAACTGAGAAGATCATGATTTACTGTGGCCTAGGGGTGGAGAACTTTGACCTTTACATTTAGATGATTGAGTTAAGGACTTCTCCAATGAAGAAGAAAGAAGACTTTTTGACTTAATCACAATATGACCTGGGGTAGAGAACTTTGACCTTTGTACTTTGTGTCTATTAAGGAGGCTTGCCTCCTTAAGGATGATTGAGTTAAGGACTTAGTTACTAAATGATTGAGTTACTAAATGAATGTACTTTGTTTAAAACTAAGTGATCACTTTGGTGAAAACTATGTGGCCACTTTAGTTATAACTTGTTATGCTATAACATTGTGAACACTGTACTTTGATTTCTGTGAATGTTTTGTCTTTGTTACTGAATAAATAGAGAGTTCATTATACTGTGTAATCAGAACCTTGAAGCTGTTCACTGCAGCAATACTCTGGAAAGCTGCTTGTGCTTGGCTTTACAAATGGATTAAAAATCATAATCAGACAACATGTCATTTACAAGAAGCACATTTAAAAATGAGAGGTACACACAGAGTTAAAATAGAGGGTTGGAGTAAAATTTATTATGCTCTAGTTTATGTAAAAACAGTAGGAGTAGCAATCATGATCTCAGACAAAGGTAAAACTAAAATAGATTTAATTAAAAGAGATAAATGGAATAATTACATTTTGATAAAAGTTACCATAGACAATGAAGCAATATCAGTACTAAACCTGTATGTACTAAATATTATAGCATTTACATTTTTAAAAGTTAATTGAATTATAGGTGGAGATAGACAGTAGTACTATAATAGTAGGGGACTTTATTTTTCCCTTCTCAGAACGAGGTAAATCTAACCTAAAAATAAATAAGAAAGAAGTTCAAGAAGTAAATTGAATTTTAGATTTAGATATGATAGACATCTGGATAGAATTGAACTTGAAGGGGTGTCATTTCTCTTCTAGAAAATCTAATGTCTTCTTTTGGGGGAAAATTTTGTTTTGAGAAAGGGGTACCAAATGGAGAAGATGATGTGAGGGGAAGTTTGAGAAGAGTTGTCTAGTGGTATGGGCCTGTGGAGAATGTGAGCAAGATGCTCAAAAGAAGTATGTAGCACTTTGGCGTTGTTGCCATAGAGTAAAGTAAGTCTTGTTCACTTGGCACTAGTGATCACTGCCAGAATGCAGATCCAGGACCATTGGGTAGAAGTCACATTTAAGTAGACTTTAGCTCAATGTAAGAACAAAAATCTTCCTAATAGTTAGAGTTATTCAGTAATGGACTGTGTTGTCATAGGAAGTGATAAATTTCATCTCTGAAGGTTTTCAAGCAGAGTGTGGATCACTACTTATCAGTGAGTCAGTCAACAAGTATTTATGAAGCAACCAGGATATGCAAAGCACCATACTAGATGCTGGGGATAGAAATTCAAGTGTGAGTAGTCTGCCCCAAAGGATTTGACATTCTAAAATGAGGATACAATGTGATTACAGATATATGCAAAAAATACAGTTATATGAGCCTACTAACATTTCAGGAAAATCAAGAAAGGTCTCTTAAAAAGGGTAGCAATTGAGGTGAGCCTTGAAGGGAGCAATTCCAAGAACTTGAAAGGATGAGGGAGAGTATTTTAGTATTGGGGGAAATATTGTCCAAAGATATGGAGGCAGAAGAAGAGATATCCTGAACAGGGAACTCCTAGGAAGTAGGCTAGTTTGTAAAAGATGTAGACAGGATTTATATTTTGATTTGATCTACATGGCTTGTGTGGCTCCAACTCTGAGACACTTTGGTTCTAACTTATGAATCAAAATATCTTAACATAACCAGGTACACAGGTCATGATCATTTATGGGCATTAAACTGACATTTATTTCTCAGTAAAACAAACCTAGAAATAAAAGATATGGGTTTCACATTTTCTTCTCCTAAGGTAATAATCACATTTTTCATACCATGCCAAAAAGTTAATAGGCTCCACATCTGTACAGTCAATCACATATCCGTACACCTACCCACATGGCCAAAGAGAATATGGGGATGTAGAGAAAGTCATTGAGAATTTTAAGATTTAAGCTTGAATTCCTTGTACTAAAATGTACTTCATGCTACCACTTGAGTGCTGGTTGGAAAAGAATCACCCAGCTCCAGAAGCATACTAATAACTTATGAATCCTCCAGAGCATATATAGTAGGAGATTCTCCAGAGACTGTCCCACACTCTAAGCCATTAACTGGGTTTGTCCTTGTTTGAAAGAGTCCTTGGAAACGTGAAGGAGACTTGTTTGTGGGAAGGGAGGATTTAAATTTGATTACCATTTCCTTTCTCCCCTAAATCCTGCTCCTGGCAAGGAACAAATATAGGAAGAGACCTTTCTACCTTAATCTTTTACCTGATATTTCTATTTCTCCAATGCTATTTTTCATGCATCTATTCTATATTCCATACCTGGAGAATCATTGTGAACTGTGAG
>NW_027185754.1:21346261-21375841 GCF_028583685.1 Petaurus breviceps papuanus | reverse complement strand
TCTCTCTCTCTCTCTCTCTCTCTCTCTCTCTCTCTCCCTCTCTCTCTAAAGCAATTGGGGTTAAGTAACTTGCTCAAGGTTACACAGCCAGTTTTTTTTGTGTGGATGTTAAGTATCTGAGGCCAGAACTGATCCTGGGTCCTCCTGACTCTGGGGCCGGCGCTCTTACTGTGCCACCTAGCTGCCCCAAATGCCAATTCTCTTGCATTATTCAACTCTCAGAACCTTGGTTCTTAACTCCCTCAAGGCCTTGATATGTTCATGTAAAATCCACAAGCTTTTCCCTGTCAAAGAACTCAAAACCTGTCATGATGAATCCTGAGACTCTCTTTTGAGGTCTTTGGATTGTTTATGTCTTTAAAAGAGTTGGGGGTTAAAAGAGGTCATATTTTAAGGAAAGGGCTACTCTAACAGGTGCCTTTCCTGATGACACTTCTCCATTAGTAGGAATCTATTGAAGCTCCCGCAATAACAAGTGCTTTCAGATATTCTTAGCATGGTGAGTCATAAGCACTTAAAGAATAGCAATGATAACTAAAAACGAATAGAGTTTCATCAAGAACAATGACAGGTTGACTTCATTTCTATTTCTGACAGGGTTGTTAGATCTATGGATTTGTAAAGTTTCTCATGATAATTTTGTGAATGTCACAAGAATTTTTGAAGAGTCACTGTTTCTGATGGGTAGAAGGTAGGTAGTAGACAGAGCAAGAGAGAACAAATTCCTGTGTTAAGATCATTCATGTATTGTACAGTACTAGGCACAACAATTTAAGAACATGATGAGCTGGAGCATGCCCAGAGGATGGCAGCCAGGATGGTTAGGATTGGGAGATTTGTAGTCTTGCCATTTGAAGACTGCTTTAAGAGTTTGGTAGTACTTAGAATACAGAGAAGACTTTGAGTCTAGGTGGACATGACAATTGTTTACAATTTGAATGTGGAAGAGGGATTTGGAATTTTTTCTTGACTCCAGAAATCAGAACTAAAGGTAATGGGTGAAAGTTGCAGAGACACAGATTTCTATTCATAATAAAGAAAAACCTTGTACCCATTGGAACTGCCCAACTGTAGAATTAGCTACATGAGGAGGGAGGGATTGAAACATCACTGGATGCCACTGAGTAGTTTTTGGAGATGTTGTAGAGAGTATTTCTACTCAATTACGGATCAGACTAGTTGAACTCTAAGGTTTTTTGATGTTTGATTTGCATAATGCTTCTTCATATCTTAGCAGAGAGAAAGGGCAAATTGGGGCTTACTTTCTCCTTGATCCTCCTTTTTTTTAATCCTATAGAATGCTGGATCTGAACAAGGTATGGTCCTGTTGGCCATATGAATGAATGGGGAGGGAAGATGGTGAGAGTTGAAGTACAGAGAGAATAATTCTAAGGAAGAGTCAGAATGGAAATGCTGGAATTATAACTTCCAGAAACTTTCCTTACACATGCCTCCATACTATTTATTTCTCCTTTTTATAATGTAGTAAGAAGCTTAAATAGTCAAACACCATTAAACTATAATAATTAGAGGTGCACTTAATGAATTAGTTTTTGTAGAATATTTGTGATGAAAGAATGGATAATAATTTTACAAACTCATGAATAATGCCTGCTTTTAATGGGCTATTACCAAATTGAGCCCCTGGGGTAGCTGCTTATGAATCGGAGAATTCTCTTTAACTATTAGTGTACCTGAGTTCTTAAAATATCTTCTCTCTCTCTCTCTCTTTTTGCCTTTTGGAGGGCAATTGGGGTTAAGTAACTTGCCCAAGTTTACACAGCTAGTTTTTTTGTGTGTGGGTATTAAGTGTTTGAGGCTGGAACCGAACTCAGGTCCTCCTGTCTCTGGGGTTGGCGCTTTACTCACTGCACCACCTAGCCGCCCCAAATATCTTCTCTCTTAAGACAATTAAATATGGTCTTGGTAATCTCAGCCTTGTCTACTTTACTAATTCATTTCATTCTTCATCATTTCTCCATGTATAGCTCAGTTCATGTGACATCCATAAACTGCATTAATGGTATCTAACACTTGGGAACATTTGTAATTCAATAGATCCTAATTCATAAAAATGATATATTATGTAAATCAATTTAGAAGTTAGTCATTTGTAATTCAGACCTCACTGTACAATGTAAATAATTTTATATTTTATATTTACTAATAAGTAATACAATTATTATATTTTAATATAATACTATAATATTATACTTTGGTACTTTTAAATTCCTGTTCAAATATAGACATTTATGATGAAATGCTATAGAAATCACCACTCTAAATCATAAACCTATACATCATGTTAAAATCAGAAATTCTTTTTTTTTCTTTGAATGCTAGTGTTGGGGGAAATGCAGATTGAATTATAAGAGAATGGAGAATAGATAAACATGTTTGTAGAACATTTGAAGGGATTTTCTTGGAGCTTTCAAAAGTTTTAGATATTTATAGCATTAATTTCTATTGCTAATTTTTTTTTTGTTTTGGAGGGGGAAAGCCTGGGAAATTGGGGGTAAGTGACTTGCCCAAGGTCACACAGCTAGTAAGTGTTAAGTGTCTAATTGGAACTCAGGTCTTCCTGACTCCACAGCCAGTGCTCTGTTCGCGGTGCCACCTAGCCGCCCCCTTCTATTGATAATTTTGTTTCAAAATGTCATGGCTTGACTTTTACATGAAGTCAGGAAAACAACTCTACTCCTCATAAGCCTTTTGGAGGTGAGTTTTAGATCAGAGATGGAAGTAAGAATGAAAGATGAGTGTAGAGAATGACAGAGAGAGGAGAAAGAGAAGAAGAGAAGCAGGAGGGGAAGGAAAGAGGGAGAACAAGGGAAGAGAGAGAAAGAGAGAGTGAGAGTAAGATCCACTGGATAACTTGAAGAGTCTGATTAGATAAGAAAAGGGAAAGGACTTCATGAGAACATGTGCTCTTTACATTTGTGAACGAGGCTACCTGCATTGAAATTATCTGATATATAATAGTGAATTTCAGAAGAAAAGAGGATAGCATGGAATTTTAATTGAGTTCAGAAGGAAATCTTTGGAAGAGATATGATTCCCTACCCTGGCTATAAGGCTATACTCTTGACTCATGACATTTTGATTAATATTATGAGTGAGTGAGAAGAAGGATGGTCGTTGGGGGGAAAGAGGAGACAAAGAACCCCCAGACATTTGTTTCTATAGGCTATTTGTCAGCCACGTGGTTTTTAATTCTAGGAAATGCCTACATGTACATTTCATAGTACCTTAGCAATTCAAGGTATCATATCCATTATTTTATTAGATCCTTAGGAAAATTTCAGAATATATGTGAATCTCACAAACTTCAATAATGAAGTCTAATTGAATTGAAGGCAAGAGTATGGATTGAAATGTTCTTCATTTGTCCTTAGCTTTGTTCATGTAATATTGACTAACAAGGAGACATTCTGAAGGATCAAAGCAAAAGTGTTTAGTTCCTCAACTTAATAACCTATGTGTAGAACAGGATGTTTGTTACAAGGTTCTGTGTTTCTTGATGGACATGTACTACAGGGTAGCAATGCCCTCAGCAATCCATGACAAAATGTTCAGCCTCTTTCAGTTAGTGATGCAGTTCTCCAAAGCCGTATTAGTTGCTTGATACTTGACACTTCAGAGAGTAATTTTTTTTCATCCTAGAAATCTGATGAGAAGAGTAAACTACCAGTGGATGAGTTGTCTCTTTGCATATACCTTTCTTCTTAAATGAGAAGTTCTGCATGAAAGGAACTGCTGCACCTTTTCAGAACTTTCAGTCTTTTAATAGAAGGATTGGAGGGGGATCATGGGGTAATAAAAATGGAACTCTCACAAGTGTACTTTTCAGAGCCAGAAATTTTTCTTCCTAGTTAACTCCCCACTCATAGATGGACCTTCTTCAGGATGTAAACGAGGAATGCCATCAGTCTAAAATAAACTATGAGTAGAAATGGGTAAAAAAGGCCTACCTGGAGTTTAAGCATGAGCCCTAATATTATGGAGTAACTTCGCCATTCATTGATCCAAATGAAGGTTGTCTTCATTATGAACAAATTCCCAAATACCAATCTGTTTTGCCAACATTCTAATTGAATTGTTTTTAGCTCCTCCTATGCCAGACACTGTGCTAAGTGCTGGGAATACAAAGACAAAGAAGAAACAGTCTACCCTCAAGAAATGTATTCTGCTGGTACAGGTTTGGTGGATTTTGTTGAGCCAATGACTCCTGTACCTGAGTAACATGGTTATGTTCCTACTGGGAAAAATAAGAATTTTATTTAACTAAGCTAAAGTGAATTGGTTGAGAATTATTAGTATCCTAACATTTCAGGGCTACCACTGGGTTAATGGATCATCATTTGAATTCTCAGTGAGTGGTTGGTTCTGTCCTGGATATTATATAATCTATGAAGCAGCATTTTCTTATTGCTAATTTACGATATAGTATAGTCTAGGAAAAGAACAATTACAACTTAAGACAATTAACAATTATCAGAGAGTTTATCAAAGACTAGAGATGAATATACTTTAAGTTTTTTTTCAATCTGAAGGGTTTTGTTATGTTCTCTGCAAACCACAACACCTGAAAATAGGACTTTTCACTAATTTTACTGTTAATTTCTTTTGATCTTATCATGTGGATATTTTGTTTTAGATTCTAAAGTGTAAAGTTGAGAGCAAATATTATCGTGCCAACAACTTATATAACACAAAGTCTAAAGCAAAGGAAAGAAGAAGAATGAATAAATATGTAAAGGTAATAATTAGATGAATAATATCTCTGTGGGATCACAAATGAATAAGGAATGCGTTAGATCAAAGGTGACAGCTGGATAAGAGGCTATTGCTAGCAGTGATCAGACATACTACATAGTAGGATGACAAAGAATAGAGTCACTTACATAAATTGACCAGTAAGGCTAAAATTTTTAAGTGGTAATAGACCCTCACATAGAGGCAATATATTGAAAGAAGCCATCTTTCCAAATTCCAATGGAACTATCCTATTTAGGATAATATATTCTTTAATACATGATTAGTGCTTTGTCTATTTGGCCACTCTTTTTCTTTTGTTTGTGGACTGAACCTGTGATCTAATGAGTGTAGGGAACTCCTGGCAAAGAACTTCCTCTTCCAAGGCAAATTGGAACTTTCTCTAAAACTTAAGTCTTGAGTTTAAAACTCAGTCTGGTATGGTGAGGTGAAATCTTCTGCCAGGGTCACACAGTCAGTATGCGTTAGAGCCAGGATTTAAACTCTTGTCTTCCTGATGTGGAGGACAACTCTCTATCTTCTACATTATACTGTTTCTCTTTATAATAATTTTATAAAACTTCTCTGATTATTCTCCAAGATAGGCTTCTTTTTCTCATATAGGCAATTTGAATAGGAGGTGTTACTGTCTCCATAACAGAGATCTTTACACAATTTGATTCCCTTTCCACTTTTCATGAGGGTTTATAGCTCATGCTCCTCCTAATACTTTGAGTTAGATAGTGGATACCAATTGAGATGAGAGTTAACTATTTTGAGGACCCAAACTTGGTGCCAAATTCTGATTCATGATGATTGTCCCTGTAAGATATCTTCTAGTATTTCTAGTTGCTCTTAAGAGCACGTCACTCTTCCTCACAATGTGCTGTGGATTTCTGTTGGGCCCACAGAGGAGTTCTATGCAATTCACTCTTCTGTCTGAACAACCTGCTAGTCAGAGGTTCAATTATTCCCCAAGGAAATAGGAATAATTATCTAGCCATTGGTATCCCATCCAAGTCAATTGGATTCCTTTTAGTTTTCTCCTGTTTTTCAGTTAATTAGTAGTAGTAAGATAATGAGATTTTGGTTTTTGGTGTTTTCCCATTATGCCACTGTACTGTTGTCTGGAAGACAATAAGATGATACAAGATGAACATTAGCAAGGGTAAATATGAAGTCCTATGCTTTAATTTTTTAATTGCTTGCATAAATAGAGAATGGATGAGATTTTAGATTGTATTAATTTAAATATGGCTTCATTCCTTCTCAAAGGAGTCAAAAGATATATTGAACTCTGTAATAGCCGGACTGTTTATGGACTGTTGTTCAGTTCTTTATCCAATACTATGAGAGTACAATAACAAAAAGAAGCACATGTACAGGTGGGTGATCAGCATAGGTAGAAGTCTCATATTGAGAAAGTTGAAGGAACAGGAAGTATTTAGCCTAGAGGGAAAACAGTTAGGGAGGAACTCCAAGTTTTCTTCAAATATTAGAAGAGATGTTAGGTGACAGGGGGGTTAGATTTAGTCTTTGCTGCTCTAAAACAAATAACAGAGATTGGAACATAGAATTTTGATAATAGGTTGGGAGATTTCAGCTTAATTTATCGAAGCATTTCTAACAGTGATATCTAACAATGGAATGTATTTCTTGTAATATATCGCTATTTTCAATGGAGGTGTTCAATGACCACATGTCAAGGCAGCTATTGATGGTTGAAGATTTTGCTAGATAACATTTAAGGTTTTCCCCAAACTAAAGTTCTGTGATTCTTTAGATCTTTACATCTTCTATCTCTTGATTCTTTTATAAAGAAGCAGAGAGAACATGAGCCAAACAAACCAGACCCGGGTGACAGAATTCTTCCTATTGGGACTTTCTGATGACCCTGAGACACAGCTGATACTCTTTGTATTGTTCCTGGCAGTCTACTTGGGTACCATACTTGGAAATCTGCTCCTCACATCCTTGGTTCTGCTTGACTCACAGCTCCACACACCCATGTATTTTTTCCTCTGTAATTTATCTCTTGCTGACCTCTGCTTCTCAACTACCATTGTTCCCCAAACCCTAATCCACATGTTATCTAGAAGGAAATTAATTTCTTTCACAGGCTGTGCAGTTCAACTTCTTCTCATCCTGTTTTTTGGATGTACACAGTGTTCCTTGTTAGCTGTGATGTCTTATGACAGGTACTTGGCAATCTGTGACCCGATGCACTATCCCCTCATCATGACATGGAGGGTGTGTGGCCTCTTGGCTTTGGCATGCTGGTCAAGTGGTGTTTTAGTTTCAATGGTGGACACTACATTCACATTGCGCCTTCCTTACCAAGGAGACAATAGAATTGCTCATTTTATTTGTGAACCCCCAGCCCTTCTGATTGTTGCATCTTCAGACACACGTAGCTCAGAGATGGCTGTTTTCTTGATGGGTGTGGTGATTCTTCTTGCACCTGTGTCCCTGATTATGATCTCATATGTGTGTATCATAATGTCTGTGGTCAAGATGAAGACAGCCTCAGGGAGACTCAAGGCCTTCTCCACCTGTGGCTCCCATCTCATTGTGGTCGTCATTTTTTATGGATCAGCCATTATCAACTACATGACACCCAAGTCTGCCAAGGAACTAGGGAAAATGGTATCTGTGTTCTATGCAGTGATAAACCCTATGCTCAACCCCCTCATATATAGCCTGAGAAACAAGGATGTAAAGAGGGCATTCAGAAATGCTACCAATAGGAAACTGCTCTGTAGTACCTGATCCTCTCATTTGTCATTGGATTTGACTTTATATTATGCTTCCAAATCTTTTTGTATAGCTCAATAAGAGGAACTAGTCTCTTATGACTCATATTAGTTGGTGGGGATGCATGTTTATATTGCTATATAATTACATATAGATTGGTCATATATCATACCCTTGTGATATGTCTGAGTTGTAAGGAGAGGTAGAGATGATCGATTTATTCCTCTGAATAACTGGGTAGAATTATAATTTGAATGACTCAGAAAAAGTTTAATATTTATGCCATCATTATAGCCATTGAATATTCTGCACTTTGATTTGGAAGATGGAGCTAAATATTATATAAAGATTCTTGGGAACAAGAAGAATCAGTCAAGCCTTCAGGAAGCTGGTTCAGTGCTGCTCTCACACAAAAACTCACCAAAAAATGAACGTGATCATAGATTCCTCTTAACAGAAATACAATTCTCAAAATATGTAAGGTTATAACATCATTAATATTCTCAGATGAATATGCTTTCGGTAGAACTATATTATCTCCTGAATACAAATTTTTTGTTATTTTATTAATACATTTTATTTTTGGATATTCTACAGTTCTGAATATATCTTTTCCTTCTCCCCTATCCATTGGAATATCCTTTGTAATGAAGCGGGGAAAAAAATTGGTTTAGATCAGCAACACCACAACCATGTTTGAAATAAAGTAGAATATTTAAAATCTATAGTCCCACATTTCTGGGATGAGGGAGGTAGGTTTATTTTCTTAGCTCTTATGAGGCTAAATTTGGTCAATATAATTTCATAGTTCTCAGTGTTTTGCTTGTTTTACATCATTGTGATAACTGGTTATATTGCTCTTTTTTCTGACCCTACATATTTAACTCTGTGTCAGTTGACATAAGTCTTTCTAGTTTTTCTGAATTCACATTTTTCATTTGACATGGTATAGCAATCTTCCACTACACATAGAAACCACAATTTTCTTAGCCATTACTAAATCAATGGAAATCTACTTTTTCCCTAGTTCTTTAATACTACAAACTGCTGCCATGGGTATTTTGAAATATATGAATAATATTATTATATCATTGCTATTGCTTTGAATATTATTCCTCTCTTTAACCTACTTGGGCAAATATGAGTAGCTATGGTATCTCAGGATCTAAGTATATGGAATTTTAAAATATAAATTTTTTATTTATAAATTTTGCTTGTGCAATAATGTATAAAGCTTGGCAAGAGACCCAACTAGTATAAATTATCTCAATGATGTTTAAGGCATTTTAAGGATGAAGCTATAAGGAGGGCAAGAAAAACAACAGAAAAAAACATATAAAATTGTTATAGCAATATCCTGTCTCCATTAATGATAGCATATCTAATATTTATCTAACATGGAGATATTTTTATATCTCTGACTGTTCCAGTTCCTGATGTGCTGTTCCATAGGCAGAAGCATTAAAAAACGATGGTAAGAGCAGCAACTAAACCAAATAGAATCAGAGGAGGTCTGTGCTAGATGGAGGTGATGTAATTTGGAAGATATCAAGGGAACAATATTAAAGATACCTGTAAGATAAAAGAATGTCAATTCATGGAAAAGACGTTGGACTTTATTATTATTGAAAATATTAATACATAAAAATAATTACTGAGTCATGAGCCTACTTTTTCCCATCTCTATGAAATGACCATGAGGATATATTATATTTGCACCCACATCATTTTTGTGTGTGTAAGGAATGACATAAGAACATACATGATTTTGAAACAATATTCTGCAGTGAAATACAACTTTACATTCACAAAATTTGCTAAAAGTTACAAAAATATATAATCTCGTTATGTTTATTATCTATTCACTATATAAAATCACTTGATTTTCTACAGCAAAATGCTGCCTTAAAAGACATTCTTCCAGAAGGGTGTCTCCATGCATATGTCAAAATCACATAAGGTTCCTTCATAGATGTAACAGCAAAGAAAATTATCTTTGACAATGCTGTGACATAAAACAACGCAAAAAAACCCCATGGCAACATATGCTTGTCACATGAATTTTCTGCTCTTATAGAGGATGTCCAGCATAGAATGTAAATATAAAATATAATCAGTATCTATTGTGGTCCTGCAAATGATGCTTTTTGTGTATGGCAAATTCCATAAATTCCACATCCACCATGTAAATTTCCATGTCCAATAAATCCCAAATTGATATATTGTTATTTCTTTCCTAAATCTCTTAGATTTTATGTTACCTATAACCCCCAATTTTCCGATTGTGTTACTTGTATCACATCTCAGAGTAAAAGAGAGCCTTCTAAATGTGATCTGTAACTACCCAAAAGGTTTGGTTTAACTATCCACATGGGAAAATCCAAGCAAATGAAAAATGCTTGTTTTCCAAAGATGAGCAACATTTGGATAGACAATCCATATTCTCTGTGTACTGATGGAACGTTACATACCTTGGAACAGTTGGGCCCAGAATTGATCAAAGAGAGAGTGAGTTGATTTGAATTTGAGAAACTGTAGTGCTTTCAGTGATCCCACATTTCACTCTGTAAAAAAGGCTCATCTTTTTAACATCAATGTATTTCAAGTAACATTATATGATTATTAGCTATGGAATAGCACAGTCTGACATTAAAGGTCCCCCAAAATCAATTAAGAAGCAAATGGGAGATGTGAGTATGCTAAAATATAGTACCAGTGAAGAAATGCAGAGGAGCATTATAAAGTATGTCATTAGAGTTATATAGTCAGAAAAAGAAATGAGTCAGTGATGTAGTGAAAACAGGGGATAACAATGGAGAGTCTGATGACTACATTGGTGTCCACATAACATCCAGAGACCTAAAGGAAGCCTCTGGCACATAGAATACACTTCCTTCACCAAACCTTTCCTTAATGGAAGATCTTGGGGAGGACATAGTCAAGAGTGATAAAAGATGTAAAAAACCCCAAACATATGTTGCAACATGCACAATTGTAAGTGGTCTGCCCTTTCCCCATCAATAAGACCACAGAACCAATGAAATATCAAAGTAAATATACACCATGGTAATCTACCACACCCCTATCCATATACTAAAGACCAAGTATAAGGGATTCAAAGAGGTCAAACTGTTTACTTCTTATATGGGAAAATGTTCTCTATACTCTTAAGACTGTTATCATTACTTGGATAGTTTAAAAAAGCATACATAGATAGATAACTTGGAGTTGAGTTGAGTGTGTTGGGATGATTCTAAAAAATAAAATTGGGTAGGAAGAGGTAAAATTGAGCAATTATCTCATACAAACAAGACACGAATGAAAGGACTATTATAGTGGAAGCAGGTAGGGGTGGAGGGCTGGTGGTACTGGAAATTTATTCTCATCAAAACTGAGTCAAAGAGGAAAATATATACATACAACACATAAAAATACACATAA
Source organism: Petaurus breviceps papuanus (assembly GCF_028583685.1). Classification (NCBI taxonomy): domain Eukaryota; kingdom Metazoa; phylum Chordata; class Mammalia; order Diprotodontia; family Petauridae; genus Petaurus; species Petaurus breviceps. The sequence continues at coordinate 21,364,891 of NW_027185754.1, read as the reverse complement.
ATGTATACGTACATATTTGTATGTATAAAAGTTTTTGAAATTTATAAAGGAACAGAACAGCGAGGGGACAGGTTAACCGAGGTACTTTTAGAAATGTGTATAAATCAAGAAGCAAGAGGGTGGGGAGAGGATAAGGGAGAGACTATTAGGAGGGTGGGTAGAATAAGGAATATGAATGGAGGGATTCCTAAAAAGGGTGAGGATAAGGAGGTATTGGTCAGAAATAAATCAGATATGTGAGGAAGGATAGGGTTAAAAGAGAGGGCAAGAAGGATAATAGTGAGGAAAAATAGGATGGAGAGAAATACACATCTAGTAATTATAACTTTGAATGTGAATGGGATGAACTCACCTATAAAAATAGAAATGGTTAGCAGAATGGATTCAAAAATCAGAATTTGACAATATGTTGTTTATAAGAAATACATTTAAAAATGAGAGATACACAGAGAGTTAAAATAAAAAGATGGAGTAGAATTTATAGTGCTTCAACTTAGGCAAAAAAAAGCAGGGGCTGCCATAATTATCTGAAACAAAGTTAAAGCTAAATAGTTTTATTTACAAGAGATAAATAGGGAAACTACATTATAATAAAAGGTACCACAGAAATTGAAAAAATAAAAATAATAAACCTATATGCACCAAATGCCATAGCATCTACTTTTTAAAAGTTAAGTGAATTACAGGTGGAAATAGATAGAAATACTATAATAGTGGGGAACTTTAACCTTCCCCTCTTAGAATTAGATAAATCTAGCAAAAAATAAATAATAAGTTAAGGAGGGGAATAGAAAATTAGATAAGCTAGACATAATAGATATCTGGATAAATTTGAATGGAAATAGAAAGGAATGCACCTTTATCCCAGTGGTACTTGGTGCCTTTACAAAAATTGACCATATATTAGGGCATAAAAACAATATAGTTAAGTGCAAGAAAGCAGAAATGTTAAATGTATCCTTTTCCAATCACAATACAATAAGAAATATTTAATAAACCATCTTAGAAACATAGATTAAAAACTAATTATAGGGGCAGCTATGTGGTGCAGTGAGTAGAGCACTGGCCCTGGAATCAGGAGGACCTGAGTTCAAATCCGACCTCAGACACTTAACACAAAAACTAGCCATGTGACCTTGGGCAAGTCATTTAACTGTTTGACAGCAACAAACTAATTATAGACTAAGCAAACAACCCAATTTTAAAGAATGTGTGGATTAAAGAACAAATTATAGAAACAACCAATAATTTTGGCATTGTTGTCCTCTTGTTAGTTTACGTCTTGATGTCACCAAAATAACTTTCTGTGTTTGGGTTCTTCTTTTGCTTTGTTTTACTCATCTTTTCTACCCTATTTCATTACTTTTAAAATTGAACTCCAATCCTGGGGTGGATGGGACACCATCCCAAGCTTCTTGTTTTGGGGGCTGCAGTCCCTGACTGCTTGCCTGGTGTTGTGCTAGTGGTGTAGGGGGTTTTGGTGCTTACTTGGATCTGCTTTGGGGCAGCAGTGGGTCTGGCTGCTTGCCTGGTGCTGTATTGGGGCCTAGGATGGGTCTGGTATTGCTCTGGGGTGATGGAAACCTTGCCACTGGCCTATTCTGTGCTGAGGCTCATGGTGGGTTTCTTGCTGTGCCAGGGCTATGAATGTGGACAGGTCTGTCCACTTTCCTAATGTTTTGTGAGGGCCTAAGGTACATCTGGTACTGAGTTGGGACCCCAGGGGGCTGGTGCTGCACCTGGGCCCTGGAAGTTGGGTTCTGCAGGCTGGTTGCTATCTTGTTGCTACTCCAGGGGCATGGATCCTCAGTCATTTACCTGTGCTGTGACTCAGGACCTCCCATTGGCTTGCTGAGGCAGGACCTGCTACTGGCTTGCTTGGACACTGCCTACCCTGGACAGTGCTCACCTTTTACCTGAGTAAGACAGACCTTTCTTGCACACACACACAATATTTGTTTATGAGTATACATGCATATATGTATATATGTACACACACATATGCAGATATACATATGCACACACATATTTGTGTCTAATTATAGTTTAGGGCAACAGTAGTCAAGGGCAAGGTGGAGGGGTAAGTGCACAGTAAAGAACAAAAGAAAACTCAGAAGTAATCACAGACAGAAATAGGGTAGCTTTAAAAATGATATGCAGTATTTATTATATAATATTTTTTAAAAAGACAAACACTGTGAAGTGGAAATTCATGGTTTTGTATTGAATCACCTTTTAATGTCATGCTGTCTATATGGAAATGTTCTTTTTTTGGTCATTTTGTATTAAAATGAATAAAAATAATAAATATACACTGAGTATAGAACTTCAAATGTATAAAAATAATAGCCATGCCCCATTTGATAAGTCATCAAGTGGTAGAAATAGGAAGTTTTCAGAAGAAAAAATTAAAGCTATCTATAGGCATATGAAAAAATTCTCTAAATCATTATTGATTAGAGAAAGACAAATTAAAACAATTCTGAGGTACCACATTATACCTATCAGAAATGACAAATACTGGAGGGAATGAAGGAAAAAATAGGTATACTAATGAATTGTTGGTGGAGTAGTGAACTAATCCAATCATTGTGGAGAACAATTTGTAACTATACCCCAAAAGCTAGGAAACTGTGTACACCTTTTGATCCAACAATACCCCTGCTAAGTCTATATCTCAAAGAGATCAAAGCAAAAAGAAAAGGACCTATATGTACAAAATATTTACAGTAGCTTTATGGTGGCAAAGAATTGGACATTGAGGGGATGTTCATCAATTGAGGAATGGCTGAACAAGTTGTGGCATGAAATTGTGATTGTATGTACTATTGTGCTATAAGAAATTATGAGGGGAGAGGCTAGGTGGCTCAGTGAGTAGAGCACCGGGCCTGGATTCAGGAGGACCTGAGTTCAAATCCAACCTCAGACACTTAGCACAAAAACTAGCAGTGTGACCTTGGGCAAGTCACTTAACCCCAATTGCCCTCCAAAAAGAAAAAGAAATGATGAGGGTGTGGTTTCAGAAAAAAAGTGGCAAGACCCATATGAACTAAAGCAGAATAAAGTGAGAAGAACCAGGAGATCATTGTTCACAGTAATAGCAATATTGTAATGATGATCAACCAGCAGCTGTGGCAGTTTCCAGAATTATCAACCCATAAATGCCAAAGACAAAGTAAAAGCTCAGTGTGGAACTCTGTTGGAACTGGGGGAGGGGGGGTGGACAGGAGTGAGGTCTGGCCCCTGCGCCCAGGGCAAGAAGTGGTGGAGGTGCTGTGGCTGTGCAGCCACCTCCACGTGGCTGCTTCAGAGCTCCTGGCCTGCAGGTTGTAGGGGCACCAAGCGACCTTTAAGAGGGTAATTTTAAGCTGCTTGGGTCTGGATCACTGTCTTGGGTGGAGGTCCTGGGGTGGGTGACCAGCTGCCAGAGCTGGTGGGGGCTTCAGAAAGGGCACCCAAATGCTAGCTCTGGCAGCTGTGAAAACCCCAGCTATTTGGGACAAAGCTCTCCTCTCTGGAAACAGAGTTCTATTGTGGCAAAGAGCTCAGAAGTCAAGTAATTGAGTGACAACATGAGCAAGCGAAGGAAGCAAAGCAAGCACAGAAGTCAAACCTTAGACTCCTTTTTTGGGGACAAAAAGGATCAAAGCATGGAATGGGAGGAAGACAAAACTCCTGCATCAAAAGCTTCCAAGGAAAATATGAATTGGTTACAGGCCATGGAGGAGCCCAAGAAGGATTTTGAAAATCAAGTAAGAGAAGTGGAGGAAAAATTGGGAAGAGAAATGAGAATGATGCTAGAAAATCATGAAAAGAGAGCCAACAACCTCACTGAAGAAAATAACAACTTAAAAAATAAACTAACTTGGGGTGGCTAGGTGGTGCAGTGAATAATAGAGCATGGCCCTGGAGTCAGGAGGACATGAGCTCAAATCTGTCTTCAGACACTTGACACACTTACTAGCCGTGTGACTTTGGGCAAGTCACTTAACCCCAATTGCCCTCCAAAAAGCAAAAAAACAAAAACAAAAAACAGACTAACTCAAATGGCAAAAGAGGCCCAAAAAGCCAATAAGAAGAAGAATGCCTTAAAAAGCGGAATTTGCCAGATGGAAAAATAATTTTAAAAGCTCACTGAAGAGAATAATTCCTTCTGAATTAGATTGGAGTAATTGGAAGCTATTGACTTTATGAGAAATCAAGATACTATTAAACAGATCCAAACAAATTAAAAAATAGAAGGCAATGTGAAATATCTCATTGGAAAAACCACTGACCTGGATAATAGATCTAAGAGAGATAATTTAAAAATTATTGGGCTACCTGAAAGCCATAATCAAAGAAAGAACCTAGAAATCATCCTTCAAGAAATTCTCAAGGAAAATTTTAATGATGATCAACTGTGAAAGATTTGGCTACTCTGACCAATACAATGATCTAAGGTAATTCCAAAGGACATATAATGAAAAAATGCTATCCATGTCTAGAGTGAGAAAGAATGAATTCTGAGTGCAAATTGAAGTAAAATTTTCTCTATTCTTTTGAAATATAGCAAATATGGAAATGTTTCATAGGATTTCACATGTATAACTGACATTTTACTTGCCTTCTTATCGGGCAGAGGAGGAGTTGAGAATGAGGGAGAGAATTTGGAACTCAAAATTTTTAAAAAGTGCTAAAATAAATAAATAACAGTTATTAAAATTGAAAAAATTATTAAGAAATAAATAAATGAGTATTTATCAAGGACTTATTAAATTCTAACCACTGGGTTAAGTAAAAGGGGAAGGGGTCAATTACAAAGTCAAGTCAAATCAACAAACATTTATGAAGCACCTACTATGTGCCAGGTACTGTGATATGCACAGAGGATACAAAACAAAACAGTCTACCTTCAAGGACCTCACAGTCTAATGGGGGAAACACAATCCAAACAACATTGTGCAAATAAGATAGATACAGTATAAAAAATGATCAGCAGGATTTTCAGAAAAGCATGGCAAGATCTATCTGAAATTATGCGAAGTGAAGAAGAACCAGGAGATAATAGTGAACAATAATAGCAATGTTGTAATGGTGATTGATTATGAAGGACTTGGCTACTCTGATCAGTACAATGATCCAAAATAATTTCAAAGGGCTCTTGTTGAAAAAATGCTATGTACCTGCAGAAAGAGAACTGATGACTTCTGAGAGCAAATTGAAGTATAATTTTATCATTTTATTTTTTGGAAATATGGATAATATAGAAATAGGTTTTGTGTGACTTTACATGTATAATTAATATCACATTGCTTCCTTAGTGTGTGTGAAAGGACCTGGGAGGGAGAGAGAGAATTTGGAATGTAAAATTTAAAAATAAAAGAATATTAAAATTAAAAAATAAATGTTAAAAAAGCAAAAAAAAAAAAACCAAACCAAAACCAACCCAACAATCATTTGTTAATTGCTTAAGTCTTTCTCTTTTCACCCAACCTCAATTTCCCCACAAGCCTTTCCCACTAAACTTTACCTGATAATAGGTCTTCAAGCAGAGATAATAGGTCTTCAAGTCAGTTAAAGTTAAGTAAGAGTTGGACTAGATGGCTGCTGAGGTGTCTTAAAACTTGGAAATTTTGAGATTCATTAAAGAGAGCAACTTGTCTTCCAGAGGTCCCACTCTCCTTCTGGAAGAAAAGCTACGTTCTGGGAATGGGGTATGAGATAGGAAAGATCCTGTGGGAGACAACTTGGGGAGAATTGTCAAGGGATGTGGGACGAGGGAGGACTGTGAGGTAAGGTGCTCAAAAGAAACATGTAGCACTGCGGTGCTGCTGCCCTGGAGCAAAGTAAGTCCTGTTCACTCTGCATCAGTGATCACTCTGCCAGAATATAGAACTAGGACAACTAGGTAAAAGTTACACCAAAAAAATCTTTAGCTCGATATAAGAATAAAAACCTCCTAATTACGAGAATTGTTGAAAAATGAAGTTTTCCATCTCTGAATGTCTTCAAGTATAGACCACTTGTCAATCAGTCAGTCAATCAATAAGCATTTATAGAGTAAATAGAATATGCAAAGCACTATATTAGAAATTGGGGATAGAAACATAAATGTGAGTAGCCTGTCCCCTTGCAGATCTAACAGTGTACTAGGAAGATGTAACTTCTCAGATTTTTACTGATAAATATTGAAAAGATATATGGCAAAAACCAAAAGCAAGGCATATTGATATGGGGATTGCTAACAACTCAGAACAATCAGGAAAGACTTCTTGATGGAGGTAATACTTACGCTGAGGCTGGAAGGGAGCTAGCAATTCCAAAATGTGAAGTTGATGAGGAAACATTTAAGGCATAATGGAGAGTCTGTGCAAAGGTATGAAGGCAGAATGTGAAATATTAGATTAAGGGAAAATGAAGTAGGGAATTCTGTAAGAGATGTAGACAGGAATTTATAGTTTGATTTGACCTAGATGGCCTACATGACTCCAATTCTGAGATACTTTGCTTCTAACATGATTCAAAATATCTTATTATAACTAGACAGAATGCCATAAAATGCCATAAGCTTATGTAATTTTTGACATTAAAGTGACCTTTATTTCTTGGAAAATAAAACTATATACATAAATACATATGTGTGTGTGTGAGATATGGGTTTCACATAAGTTATAAATTGCATTTTTTTACATAATGCTGTAAAGGAGGATTTTGCTATTCATTTTAGATTGTAGTTTCAAAGATCGATGGCCATAACAATCTCCAGTTCCCAGGTACTAGATAATAATTCCTAGAATTATTAATGATAAACAGTTTCCACTGTGGCTGTGTAGTGAGATATGGGGGTGACATAAGTAATATTTACTATTGGTGCGCTGTATGATGATATTGCTAAAGTTACCCTCTGAGGCTATTGCTGGCAAAATGCCTTCTTTGTCTGTTGCCCTATAAATCATGTGGGCACTGGTCAGTGGGTGGGGAACCCAGAGGGATTTGGGGAGTTAGAGGATTGAAGAATGCATGTACCTCCCTCAACCAACCCCCATTGAGACTTGAGTTGATTTAGGGGAGTGCACAAGATGGAATGCTGTGCCTGTCTTAACTGGCTCCATCAAGATGTAGGGGTAGTTGCCCCTCCTCACTCACTCCTTTGAGAAGAGTGATTAGGGAATACTGTAGGAGTTGGTATTCCCATTATCAGCAACTCCCTTTGAAAAGAATGGACTAGAATAAAGTAAGCTTATTTAATTAACCCTTTATTGTGACTCCATTCCTATCTTCCTATCCACCTGGATCAAGAGTGAACCTGCACTAGTGTCTCCACCTTTCTTATATTGGCCCAGTCATTATTACCTGTGTGTTATTTGTGAAACACATGCCAATAAAATTATTAGAACTCCACCTGTGCATTCAATCACACATCCATGCAAAGACCCATGTTGCCAACAGAGAATATGGAATGGGTTAAGAGTAGATTGAGAGTTTGGAGCCGAAGATTTACATTTTAATTACTTGTACTAAAGGATACTTCTTGTGTCCACCTGAGAGAGAACTACACCAAAAAGAAACATTCACTTCCTGATCTGTCCTAATGACTTAGAAATCCTCTGGAGTATGTGAGATGCTCCAGAGACCATCCCCACACTATAGACCTATAGTGTAACTAGGTTTTGTACTTATAGAAACAGTCCTTGTTTGAAAAACAATTCCTTGAAACCACTATGGAGACTTGTTTGTGGGAAGGAAGGATTTAATCCACTTCATCCTTCTTCCCTTCTTCTCCACCTTCTGCTCCTGGCAATGAACAAAGATTGGATGAGAACTCTCTGCTTTACTATAAATTACCTGATGTTTCCATCTCCCCAACCTAACAACTACTTCCATACTTCTATTCTTTGTTCCTTATTTGGAATCTCTTTCCTGGCTATGAGATGTGTTCCTAGTATTTTCTGTCTTCCAGGTGAGAACATGAGGTTCTAGATAGAAAATGGGGAAATAGTAAGGGATTACTAAAATTTGCAGAGTTAGAGCTGGGATTTTCTGTGTAGATTTGAATTGGACTAGGAACAAATGAATTCCAAACCGACACAGGCAAATCTAAGAAAAAGAGACTAGTTTGGAATAGAATAAATGGTAAAAAATAAAAGTAAAAAAACTTTTTTTAAACCAGTTAGAGTTATCCTAAGGTGGATTGAGATATCACTGGATATCACCAAGACATTTTTGGCAATGTTGTTGAAAAGAGTTCTACTCAGGGATGTGTTATACTAGAAGAGCTCCAAGGTTTCAAGTCATTCTGAGATTCTTTGATGCCATGTGTTTGTTCTGGAAAACACTTCTTCACATTCCATCAGAGAGACAGGATAAATTGTGAGTTTATTTTCTCCTCAATACATTGTTTTGGATCATATGTAGCACTGAATCTTAAAAAAATATGGTCATATTGGTCATATGGATAAATGGGGAGTAAAGACAATGAGAGCTGAGGTATGGAGGGAATATTCTAAGGAAGAGTCAAAATGAAAAACCTTCACTTCTAACTCCCAGATACTTTCCCTACATGTGCTCCATCCCATTTATCTCTACTTTTTATAATGTGGCCAGAAGTTTAAATAACCTTATTAAGCTTAATAATTATTTAGTAATAATTAAACTATAACTTGATTGAATTATTTTGAATGGTAGAATATTTGTAGAGAAAGATCATGTATTTCAAACATTCATGAATAATGCCTACTTTTAATAGAATATTGCCAAATTAATCTCCTACAGTATCTGGTGATAGGTAGTAGAATTCTTTTTAACTATTAGTGTGACAGAGTCCTTAAAAGACTTCTTTTAAGGAACTTAAATATGGCCTTGATAGTTCCAACTTTGACTGTATTATTATTAATTCATTTCACTCTTCATAATTTCTCCCTAGAGAACTTTTACCTAGCCCACATCATGTGGCATATCCATCAGTTTCATTAATAGCATCTAAAACCTGATGACATTTTCTGTTCAAGTTGATCTCCATTAATAAACATAATTACATAAATTCACTAAGAAGTTAATTATTTGTATTTCGGACCTCCAGGCACAATAAAATGATATTATAATTGGAACTTAATATCAAGTAAAATCTATCATCATTATACTTAGTGCTAAGAATAATATGATAATGCTATACTTAAGTACTTACAAAAGTCCATTATTTAAATACAACACATATGATGAGATAAAGCAGAAATGACTGTAACAAATGATAAATCGATATAACATGTTCAAATTGGATAACAAATTCTCCTTTCCCTTAAATGTTAGTGCTGGAGAAAATGCAGATTGAATTAGAAGAATATGAGGAAGTAGACAAAGATATTAGTGGAAATTTGAGGAGATATTCTTGGAACTTTCAAGTGATATAGATCTTGATGACCTTGATTTATTTTCCTGTCTACTTTAGTTTCAAAATGTCATGGCTTTCCTTTTCCTGGCTATCAGGGAAACATCATTATTCCTCACAAGCTTATTAGAGATTACCTTTGTATCAGAGATAAAATTAATAACGAGGGTTTGGTGCAGAGAATGGTATAAAGGAGGAAGAAGAGAGAAAAGCAAATAAGAAAGGGGAGGAGATAGAAAGGAAGAGAGAAATGGAGAGGAAAAGAAAGAGGGAGAAAGAAGAGAGTGGGAGAGCAAAAGCAAGATTCATTGGACAAGTAGAAAAGAGTTTGATCAAAGAGAAAAAGGGAAAAAAATTCATGAGAACATTCGCTCACTTTATTTGTAAACAAGGCTGATTGCTTTGAAATTAACTGATATGTGATAGTGATTTTCAGGAGAAGAGAAGAAATTGTGGAATTTGCATAGAGTTCAAAAGGAAGCCTTAGGAAGAGATAGGATTCTTGACCCTGGCCATCAGGCTGTGCTCTTGACTCATGATATTTTGATGGCTATTTTGAGTGACAGAAAAGTTAGCAGAGTAGTTGGGGAGAAAGAAGAAAAAAAGAGTACCCAGACATTTGTTTGTGAGAAGCATTTGTCAGCCAGGTGTTCTTCACTCTAAGCTATACCTGCATTTATCTTTGTGTAGCTTCTTAGAAATTAAAAAGTATTTTCATTCCATCATTTCATTAGCTTCATAGGAAAAGTATAGAATACATGTGTCTTAATCTAAGACAAGTCTAAAATAAAGGAGGGAAACTTTGGGTGGGTAAAAATATAATGGAAATAATTAGATAAAAAAAGTCTCTCTGGTACCTTGTATGAGGAATGTAGTATAAGATAAAAGGAGACAGATGAATACAAGACTATTGCTAAAAGGTTTCAGACACAGGACATAGCAGGATGACAAAGTCACATACATAAGATGGCCAGCAAGGCTAAACATTTTAAATGAGAACAGACCCTTATACAAGGGCAGTATATTTAATCAAACTGTCTTTCCAAATTTTAATGGAACTCTATTTTGTATGTTGTATTCCCTGAAATATGAATAGCACTTTGTCCATTTGGCCATTCTTTCCCTTTTCTTTATGGATTGAACCTAGAATTTAATGAGTATAGGGAAAGGCAAAGAACTTCTTCTTTCAAGGCAGATTGGCACTTTCTCTAAAACTTAGTCTTAGAGAACCATCTGGGGTGCTGAGGTGAAATCTTCTGCCCAGGGTCACACAGTCAGTATGGATTAGTCAGGGCTGGAACTCTGGTCTTCCTGATGCTGGAGACAGTTCTCTATCTTCTCCACCATACTGTCTCTCTTTATTAGCTATTTCATAAAACCTCTCTCATTACCACACAAGATCGGATTCTTTCTATTATATAGGCAATTTAAACCAGAGGTGCCATTATCTCCCAAACAGTGGTCCTGATGCTGTTTAATACCCTTTCCAATTTTTCTTGAGAATTTACAATTCATGATGCTCCTAATACTTTGAGCTAAACCATGGATACCAGTTGAGATGAGAATCTTACCAAGTATCATGAGAGTCCAAACAGTACAGAATTCTGATGCATGATGATTCACTTTATAAAGAAGGTCTTCCAGCATTTCTAACTGTCTTAAGAGCATCTCACTATTCTTCAAAATGTGCTGTGGATTTCTCCTGAGCCCACTGAAGAGCTGTATGCAATTTAACTCTTTCATTAAAACAACCTGCTAGCTAGAAGTCCAATTATTTTCCAAGAAAATAGGAATAGTTTTCTAGTCATTGCTATCCTTTCCAAGTCAATTTGATTCTTTGTAGTTTTCTTTTCAGTTAACTGGAAGTAATAAGATAATAATATTTCAGTTTTTGTTGCTTCCCCAAATGCCTCTGTACTCTTGACAGGAAGAGTCAATAAGATGACACAAGATGAAGGGTAAATATGAAGTCCTACACTTTGGTTTGTTTTAATTAGTTGTGTAAATGCATAATGAATGAGATTTATCTTACCATTACTTCATCAGAGAAAGACCTCAAGTCTTTAGTCATTGGGTTTAGTTAAAAGTTCAAGATAAATGAGTCAACTATAGGTAATTAAAACCAATATAATTTTAGAGTGTATTAAATAAGATATAGTTTCATTCATTCTCAAAGAAACTCAAAGATATATTGAACTCTGTGATAACAAGACCACTTATGGAAAGTTGTGCTCATTCCTTGACTTAATATTTTGAAAGAATATTTTTAAAATGAAGCACATTTGGAGGTGGATGACCAGAATGAGTAGAAGTCCCATTTTAAGAAGGTTGGAGGAACAGGATTTAACCAAGAGAAGAAAAAATTTTTTTGCGGGGGGGAGAGGGGAGCTGAAATTTTTCTTTAAATATTAGGAGGGTTGTTGATCGATATTTATTCTTTCTGGCTTAGAAGAAATAACAGATGTAAGTGCATAGAAATTACATAAGTGAGTGGGAGACCAGTTTAAAAATTAATTAATTATTTTTCTAACAGTCTTGTCCAAAAAATGGAATATATTCCTTATGATTATGATATGAGTCACAATTAAAAAAAAAAGCAATTAGGGTTAAGTAACTTGCTCAAGGTTACATGGCCAGGTGTTTCTGGGTGGTTGCTAAGTGTCTGAGCCTGGATTAGATCCCCAGGTCATCCTGACACTGGAGCTGGTGCTCTTACTCACTGTGCTACCCAGCCACCCCAAATGAGTCACCATTTTCAATGGAGATGTTCAATGACCACACATCCAGGCAGTTATTGATGGTTGAAGGTTACACTAGATAAGATTTAACGTCCTTCCTAGATTAAGGTTCTATGATTCCCTAGGCTAAATCTTGAAAATCTATATCTCTTGAATAGATTACAAAGAAGCAGAAAAAACATGAATCAAACCAACCAGACCTGGGTGACAGAATTCTTTCTCTTAGGACTTTCTGATGACCCTCAGACACAACTGCTACTCTTTGTATTGTTCCTGGCAGTCTACTTGGGTACCATACTTGGAAACATGCTCCTCACATCCTTGATTCTGCTTGACTCACAGCTTCATACACCCATGTATTTTTTCCTATGTAATTTATCTCTGGCTGACCTCTGCTTCTCAACTACCACTGTTCCCCAAACCCTAATCCATATGTTATCTAGAAGGAAGCTAATTTCTTTCACAGACTGTGTGATTCAACTTCTTTTCATCCTATTTTTTGGATCTACACAGTGTTCTTTATTAGGTGTGATGTCTTATGACAGGTACTTGGCAATCTGTGATCCTATGCACTATCCCCTCATCATGACATGGAGGGTGTGTGGCCTCTTGGCCTTAGGGTGTTGGTTCAGTGGCCTTGTTGCATCCCTGGTGGACACTACATTTACACTAAGTCTCCCTTACAGAGGAGACAATAGAATTGCTCATTTTATTTGTGAGCCCCCAGCTCTTCTGATTGTGGCATCTGCTGACACACACAGCTCAGAGATGGCCATTTTCTTTATGGGTGTGGTGATACTTCTTACACCTGTGTCCGTGATCATGGTTTCATATGTGTGTATTGTGGTGTCTGTGGTCAGGATGAAGACAGTCTCTGGGAGACTGAAGGCCTTCTCCACCTGTGGCTCCCATCTCATTGTGGTCATTCTTTTCTATGGATCAGCAATCATCAACTACATGACACCTAAGTCTGCCAAGGAACTAGGGAAAATGGTATCTGTGTTCTATGCAGTAATAAATCCTATGCTCAACCCCCTCATATATAGCCTGAGAAACAAGGATGTAAAGAGGGCATTCAAGAATGTAGCCAAGAGGAGACCAATCTGCAGAACATGATTCTCTAATCCATCATTGAATTTTACATTATTTCTCTTGTGCAATCTTTTTCTTCAGTCTCATAGAAGAACTGACTTCTCTTGACTTGTATTAGTGAGCACTGGTACATGCTTATATTACTATTTAATCATCCCTAGCATGGCTATATATTGTATATTTGTCATATGTCTGAGCTGAAGGGAGATACGTAGAGATGACACATTTAATCCCTCTTGAGGAATGAATAAAATCATGTCAATTTGGAGCACTTGGTAAATTGTTTTAATTAGTATGCATTATCAAAGCCATTGAATATCCTGTACTGTACTTTAAGGAACAGAGACAAATATAATGTAAACATTCTTAAAAATAAGAAGAGGGAATTCAGTCTTTGCGAGGCTAGTCAGAAAGTCCATTGACAGAATAAATCAACAAAAACTGCCTTGATACCAGATTGCTGTTAATAGAAATACAGCGTTCAAAATGTCTAAGATCATAGTGCCATTGCATAAACTGTCTGTATGATTACCTTATCTACTGGATAAAACTTTCTTTATGTTACTTAATTGATATTTTTTTGATTTTGGATAACTTAAATTTCTGAATATATCTCTCCATTCTCACCTACTCACTGGGCAATCCCTTGTAACAAAGTGATTAAAAAGCATTTTTGATTAATACCACAACCATGTTTGATATTTCATGAGCATTCCAAACCTGTCATCTTGCATATCTTTGACATGAGAGGGAGATTTGTTTTCCCAGCTCCTCTGAGGCTAATCTTGGATATTATAATTGAAACATTAAATATTCTTTTTTGTTGTTTTTTTAATCATTGTAATTAATAGCTATATTATTTTCTGACTCTGCTTATTTAATTCTGCATTAGTTCACATGTCTTTCTAGTTTTTGAATTCATATTTGTCCTTTCTTATGACATAGTATTCTTTCCCTGTGTTCATGAACCATAATTTGCCTAACCATTACTCTGTCAATGGAAATCTACTAAATATGTCTATGAATATTCTGAAATATATAGATGATATTATTAATATTGTTTTGAATAATATTCCTGTCTTTCACCTCGTTGAGGCCACATCATTAACTATGGAATCTCAGGATCAAAGTATATGGACATTTAAAAAATGTTTATTGATAATTTTTGTTGTTGCATAATTTTCTCAATTCAAAGCAAATAAAAAGGGAAGTTATGGTAAACACTTAATCTAATAGCAATTTCATATATTTGAACAAAATGACATTAAATGATAAGAAATGTATGAATGTATAGCCATTGACACAAATGATTACCATTTCCTCAGGAACTTTAATTGCTGTAAATTAATTATCACAAGGAGATAAAAAATTTTAAAAACCTTAGTCAGAAAACACTTGACCTTAAAAAATTTAAAAAACCTTAGTCAGAAAACACTTGACCTTCTTGCAAAGAAGCAGTCTGGGGTAGCATCAATTTTGAATATCATCCCATTGTAAAATATTATAAATAAATGTGGAATATAATAAGCAGTATTACCTCATAAAATAGTGAGATAGAGGGAAGGGCAAAAATTGCTAAAGCTCAGCAAAAGACCCAACTAGTATAAATGATCTCAACAGTAATCTTGACCTAGGAGGACAAGAAAAATAACATAAGAATAATCTATAAAAACAGTTATACCAAACTCCTTTCTCCATTAATGACAGTGCATTTAACATATTTTGTAAAATGGAGACATATGCCTGTCTCAGTTCCTAATGTGCTGTAAGAGAGTAAAGCCAAGCACGAGCAGCTTTCCAGAGGACTGCTGCTATGAACTGCTTTAAGGTTCTGATCACATAGTATAGTGAACTCTCTATTTATTCAGTAGTAAACTAAAGCAAAACATTCCTAGAAACCGAAGTACAGCATTCACAATGTTATAACATAAGCACTTATCACTAAAGTGGCCACATAGTTTTCACCAAAGTGGCCACATAGTTTTAAACCAAAAATATAATTCAGTAAGTCCTTAACTCAATCATCCTTAAGGAGCAAGCCTCCTTAAGGGACACAAAGTACAAGGGTCAAAGTTCTCCATCCCTAGGTCACATTGTCTCAATCTCTCAGTCAAAAAGCCTTCTTTCCTCTTGATTGAAAATTAGTTTCCAATCATCCTTAACTCAGTTATACTGAAGAGGTACAAGGTACAGAGTACAGAGTTCTCCCACTCCTAGACCACAGTAAATCATGATCTTCTTAGTCAGCATTAAGTACCCAAGAAGAGGTCTTTTCACCTTGACTTGAGGCTGGATCCCAAATTCCATGATTCCTCCTTCATGGGTCCAGCTCCTCCCTGAATATACCCAACTGTCACCTGGATTCACAAGTAGGATGCTCTCACCTCCTCATCCAGTTCCATACTGAAGCTCACAGTGTCCAGTCCACCTCAAGTCCTTTCCAGTTTCTGTTTCTGGGAAGATAAAGCTTACCAAAGCCAAAACACCATTCACACACATTGCTGGCACCATCATCAATTCACTATCTGCCTGTGAATCAACACAAGGTCTGAGAACTCAACACAAATCATCAGTATAGTCCCACGATCTCTGAAACCCTCCTCCACGACTTCTGTAAACAGACAACAAGAAAATCCTCTTTCAGGTCTTCAAGCAAGGTCCCAGGACTTCTGCACAAAGTATCACAAACAAAAATCAACACAGACAGAACAGATAAACAGGTGCCTAGCCACCAAAAAGTTCTCCTTCTCAATTCTGCTCTCTCTCAGCTTGGGATGCTCCTTATATATAGTCATTAGCTCCTCCCTGTTCCACCCCTTCCTGTTGTATCAGCAAGTTTCTCCCACTGTGGGGTTCACAAGTTCTGTTTCTTAACAAAGACTTGATATAATCATGGGAAAGAAACTTAAAAGAAACTTGAATTGAAAGAAGGTGCTAAATAATTAAATAGCTGAAACAAGGCACTAAGTATTTCTTTGCTTGCCATTACAAAGAGGAAGTGGAGATAATACTAGAAACGATGGTAAGTAAGAGCTGGATTAAACTAGATAGAGTCAGAGGACATCTGTGCTGGAGGGATATAATTTAGAAGGTATCAATGGGAACAATTCTCAAGATACCTGTAAGATAAAAGAACATCAATTAATGAGAAAAGTATTGGGCCTTTTTATTGTAGAAAATATGATCAATGAATATCAATAAATGTTTATTTAAAACCCTAATTTTCCCATATCTATGGAATCATTCTTAGACTACCTTATGCTTATTGAAGGAATGGCAAAGGAATACACATGCTATATCAAATAATTTTCTATAGTAGAATATAACTTTATGTGAACAAAATTTACTAGAAGTTACAAAAATACATTTCGTTGTGTTTAGCATCTGTTGACTATATAAAAGTATTTTATTTACTAAAACAAAATGCCACCTTAAAGGCATTCTTTAAAAAAGGTATCTCTTTATATGGGCATATGAATACATATGTGAATGTGTGTATATATGTTTACAGGTATACATAGATAGAGGGCACAGGACCAATTTAACAGGAAGGGATGATACTTAAAAGGTGAAATTAAGAGGTGAGAGGAATATAATGAGAGAAGATGGGGAGAGACAGATTGGGGTAAACTATCTCATAAAGAAGAGGCAAGGGAAAATGGTTACAATGGAGGGGAGGAATAGGAAGGCAAAAGGGAATGGGTCAACCTTATTCCCATTGAATTTGGCTTGAGGAGGGAGTGAAATACACACTAAATAGGGTATCTCACCCTCCAGGAGAGTAGGGGGGGAAGGGGATGAGAGGGGAGATGATGGAAGGGAGGGAAGGCTGGGGGGGAGGGAAGTTGGAAGCACCCACTTTTGAAAAGGGATGGGATCAAAGTGGAGAATAGAACAGGTGGGAGGTGGGATAGGAGGGAGGGAAATATAGTCAGTCTTTTACAATATATCTACTATGTTATTGTTTTGCATTAGCCACACATGTGCAGCCTATGCTGAACTGCTTGTCTTCCCAGTGGGGGTGGGTGACAAGGAAGGAAGGGAATGAATCTGGAATTGAAAGTTTTAAAATCAAATATTCAAATATGTATATATACTATTATCAATACCATCTTACATGTAATTGGGAAATAAGATATACTGGCACTGAGGCATAGAGATCCACTGGAAAAGTCGAAAGGGGTATGGGAGAAAATACGGGAGAGAGCAGATTGGAGGAGGGGATATCCTGTGGGACTGCTGTTTTGGAGCGGTGGGTAGGGGAAAAACGGAGAGAAAATTTGTAACTCAAAATCTGGCGGAACCGAATGATGTAAATCAGAAGTTAATAAAGCATTAAAAAATTTTGAAAAAAGGTGTCTCTTATCATATGCAAAAATCACATAAAGTTATTTGATAGATGTGACACCAAACAAAATTATTATTGACAGTCTTTTATGTAAAGAGTTTAAAAATGGAGAAATATTCCTGTCACGTGAATTTTCCACCATCATCAAGGATGTCTGTCTCAGAATCTAAATAAAAAATGTATTCCATATCAGTTATGGTCCTCCAGAAGCTACTGGCTGTGTATGACAAATTTCATAAATCCCACATCCATCTTGTAACTTCCTATGTCCAATACATTTCACAATGTTATATTTTCTAATTCTTAAATGTTTTAAATAATTTATTACATATGCCCAACAATTTTTCCATTTTGCTAGCTTGATCATATCTCAGAGTAAAACAGGCCTTCTAAATGTGATCTGTAATCACCCAGGTTTTTGTTTTAACTATTCACACAGGAAAATCCAAGTAAATGAAGAATGTCTATCGTCCAAAATATGATGAACATTAGGGCGGACAATCCATAATCCATTTGTACTAAAGGATCATCACAGTCCATCAGAATACATACCTTGGATTGCAGATGGACAATGTGTAGCTGGACTCAGAATTAAATAAGAAAAGAGTTGTTTGATTTGAATTTGAGAAACTGCAGTGCTTTTAGTAATCCCCAACTTCTTGTACTAAAGGCTCATCTTTTTAACATCAATATATTTCGATTAATGTTGTATGACTATCAGTCCTGGAATAGCATAGTCTTTGAAGAGTTGATATTTCAGGTCTCCCAAAAGTCAATGAAGAAGCAAATGGGAAATGTGAGTATGCTGAAAAATAGTACCAGTGAAAAAAATGCAGAGGAGCAGTATTACAAAATATGTCATTATAAAGTTATATGGTCAGAAAAAGAAATATCAGTGATGTGGTGAAAACAAGGGGTAACTAATGGAAAGCCTGATGACTGCATTGGTATCCACATAATGTTGAGAGATCTAAATGAAACTCCTGGCCCATTACAAACACTTCCTCCACCAACTCCTTCCTTAATGGAAGATTTGGGGGAGGATATAGTCAAGAGTGGCAGAAGATGAGAAGGTATGAATGTGT